>NC_134910.1:16040932-16078432 GCF_041734735.1 Babylonia areolata | reverse complement strand
CTGTATGAGTGTATGTGTGCGTGACTGAAACCTGATTGAATGACACAGGAAACGAATGATGAGCACCCAAATGGCAGCCTTCAGCTGGCTCTACCCAGTAATTACTCCGTGTTTGTAAAGCGTTTAGAGCTTGGTGTCCGACCGAGGACAGGCGCTATATAAGTATTCATATCATCATCATCATCACCCTCATCCACCACCCTCATGAATGCCCATCATCCAAACATGTGCATGAAATCAGCAGCCACCACCCACATGCTCTTCCGCCGCTCCTTCCAGGTGTCTTTGAAAAGCGTGAGATCATAATGGTAAGAAGAAAAAGAAAGAAAAGAAGAAAGAAGGGAAACGAATACTCCTCCTCCTGCTCCTACTACAACTACTGTATCGTGTCCGACTATGACCATCAGAATAACAGGATTGTAACTGCTGTCCCGACTATCTGGGAGTGGAGAGTGTCTTGCCCAAGTTACATCCCCACTCTCTCGGCCAAGAGGGTATTGGGCAGTCGGCGTTGGGATGGATCCCAAAGGCCACCTGGCCCCCAAGGCTGCAGCACTAAGAGCCAGTGCAATTTTCCTCGTAGTTTGAGAGTCATAATCCTTCACAAAAAAGACTAAGCAGTAAATGATTTCCCACTGCAATGGAGAAACCATTGATAATACAGCTCTCACTTTGCTGTTGGCCCAACTGTAAACTTATGTCAAACTGTGATATAAGCTGCTACTTCTACTTCTACAACTACTTCACCTCCTCCTCATTCTTCTCATCCTCTTCCTCCTACTTCTACCACTACTAACACTCCTCTTCCTACTAAAACTACAACTACTACTCATCCCCCTCCTCCTCCTCCTACTACTACCATTACCACTACTCCTCCTTCTCCTACTAAAACTACAAATACTACACATCCTCCTTCTCCTCCTCCTCCTACTATTTCAACCACTACCACTTTTACCACTACCACTACCATCAATAATAACCATAATAATAATGTCGATGGTTACAGAATGAATCGCTTTCAGGAACACTGCAGCCATTAAGTGTGAGATATGAACGAAAAACTGCAGACAGAGACAGATAGACAGACAGACAGGCAGGCAGACAGGCAGAAATGAACAGACAGACAGACAGACAGACAGAGATGAACAGACAGACGGGAAAGCGCACTGTACCCAGCTGAGGAATGGTGTCTTCCAGCTGTTCACCATTGATGGCGGTGACGCGGACAGGAATGTCCAGGGTGTTGGTCATCTCCACCCCGTCATTCAGTGTCCAGTACCCGTCACTGGTCTTGGTCATCGTCCTCCACACCCCGTTCTTCTTTATGGACACCTCGTTAGGGGGCAGTCTGCACGGGGCACAGGGTGGGACATTGATGATGACACAGGTAGCACGATGTTAGACATTGATGATGACACAGGTAGCACGATGATAGACATTGATGACACAGGTAGCACGATGTTAGACATGGATGACACAGGTAGCACGATGTTAGACATTGATGACACAGGTAGCACGATGTTAGACATTGATGATGACACAGGTAGCGCGATGTTAGACACTGATGATGACACAAGTAGCACGATGTTAGACACTGATGATGACACAGGTGGCACGATGTTAGACATGGATGATGACACAGGTAGCAGATGTTAGACACTGATGATGACACAGGCAGCACGATGATAGACATTGATGACACAGGTAGCATGATGTTAGACATTGATGATGACACAGGTAGCACGATGTTAGACATTGATGATGACACAGGTAGCACGATGTTAGACACTGATGATGACACAGGTAGCACGATGTTAGACATTGATGATGGCACAGGTAGCGCGATGTTAGACATTGATGACAACACAGGTAGCACGATGTTAGACACTGATGATGACACAGGTAGCACGATGTTAGACATTGATGATGACACAGGTAGCAACACGATGTTAGACATTGATGATGACACAGGTAGCACGATGTTAGACATTGATGATGACACAGGTAGCACGATGTTAGACATTGATGATGACACAGGTAGCACGATGTTAGACATGGATGATGACACAGGTAGCGCGATGTCAGACATGGATGATGACACAGGTAGCGCGATGTCAGACATTGATGATGACACAGGTAGCACGATGTCAGACATTGATGATGACACAGGTAGCGCGATGTCAGACATTGATGATGACACAGGTAGCACGATGTTAGACATTGATGATGACACAGGTAGCACGATGTTAGACATTGATGATGACACAGGTAGCACGATGTTAGACATTGATGACACAGGTAGCACGGTGTTAGACACTGATGATGACACAGGTAGCACGATGTTAGACACTGATGATGACACAGGTAACACGATGTTAGATACTGATGATGGTACAGGTAGCACAATGTTAGACATTGATGACACAGGTAGCACGGTGTTAGACACTGATGATGACACAGGTAGCACGTTAGTGGTCATGAATGTTTTATGTAACTTGTAATATTTTTCTTTCATGTAAAGCGCCCTGAGCTCTCAGACAGAAAGGGCGCTATATAGATGTACTTTATTATTATTATTATTATTATTATTATTATCATTATCATTATTATTATCATTATTATTATCATCATTATAGTAAGGATAGGGACAGAGAGACAAAAGAGAAGTTTCCTGACTGACAGACAGATGGAGAAAGAAGCGTGCTGGAGGGGGTGCGGCGTGGGGGTGGGGGTGTGTAAGATGGAAGGTAAGAGGAAGGGAGAAGAGAGGTAAGGAGGCTCAGACCTGTAGTTGCTGACTTGCAGTTTGAGGTACCAGGGGTTCGAACCCTGGAAGGAGTACTGCAGCTTGTTGTTGGCCACCGGACACTGCACCGCCTGGATCTCAATGTCCCAGCGACCGTCCCCGTTCAGAGCAAAGTCCACACTTCCTGCCACACACACACACACACACACACACACACACATATATATATATATATATATATATATATATATATATATATATATATATATTGTGAGCGTGCTCGGGTTCGAGCGTGTTCTCTGCGTGTCTGTGTGGGCGTGTTTTACTTTTACAGCGTGTCTATCATTTCTGGTTGATCTATTTGTTTGTTTGCCAGGCTGGGTGCTTGGCTTCTTCTCTGTCTCTGTCTCTCCGTGTGTGTCTGTCTCCGTCCTTCTTTCTTTCATTCATTCTTTCTGACTCTCTGTTGTGAATAGTATTTATGCATGTGTGTATGTTGTTCTGGTGTTTTTTCCTTCTTCTTTTTTCCTTTCGAAATTTTGGATTTACCTGTGTTATGTTATTTTTTGTATTGCGTGTTTGTTATATTATCCCTTCATGAGGGCACGGTGAAAACAGGCTTTATGTTCTTTTTTCCCCTAAATAAGAAAGTTCTCTTTCTCTCTCTCTCTCTCCCTTCTCTCTCTTTCTTCGCTCACTCTCTTTATCCCCCTGTTTCTCTCACTCTGTCTTTTTTGTCTTTTTCTTTCGTCTCGCTTTTCTTTCTGTTTGTTGTTTTCTTTCTTATTTTATCTTTCCCTCACTCTTCTCTTTTCTTTCTTTCTCATCTTTTTCAAAGTCTTTCTCCTTTCATTCCTTCAACTTTCTTTGTTTTTTCCTTCTTATTACTTTCTCCTTCTTTATTTACCTTCTGTCTTCTCTCTTTCTTTCTTTTCTTTCTTCTTTCATTCTCTCTGTCGTTCTTTCTTTCTTTATACTTCTCTCTTCCTTCCTTCTTTCTTTCTTTCTTTCTTAAATTTTACTTTCTGTCTTCTTCTTACGTTCTCTCTATCTCTTACCATCCTTGCTGCAGGCTCCACTAGGACACAGGTCCTTGACGAACACGATGTATTCTCCATTCAGTGGGTCGTTCCCTGCTCCCACTCCTTTTCCCGTCACCTGCCATCGTCATCATCATCATCATCATCACCATCATCATCGTTACCCTCATCATCACCATTACCATCATCATCATGATCGTCATCATCATCATCAACATCGTGCATGCTTGCGCGCGCGCGCGTGTGTGTGTGCGTGCGTGCGTGCGTGTGGAGGGGGCATAGGGAGAGACAGAACGTTGAGGGGAAAAAAGGACATAAGGAATATGGAAGGAACCGCTAACATTAAACACCTATAACAACTATAAAAAGTATCCTATTGGACAACGCAGCAAACCTTCTACAATAATGAATAGTATCTTGAAATCTTTGAAAATACATTTACTCACAAAAACTTTCGGTGAAGTTTGGTAGAAACGGTTTTCGACTCTGACATTCAAACATTACGTGCTTGTTTGCTAGAAAATCAGTTCTCCACATATGCGTTTAACATCTTTGCTGAACTTGGTTACAAAAATGTTCATCTTTGTCCTGTTATGCGTAAATCAGCCTTTATCTTATTAAATCAATGTATACATTTGACTGATTGATAGTTTCCGGTTATCGTATATCAATTTGTTCTTCTTCGTTTGTGGGCTGCAACTCCCACGTTCACTCGTATGTATACGAGTGGGCTTTAACGCGTTTTACCGTTTTTCCCCCGCCATGTTGGCAGCTAGTACTATGATTTAAAACATGGCAGGCTTGTCGTGGTGTAGGCAGCTAGTACTATGACTTAAAACATGGCAGGCTTGTCGTGGTGTAGGCAGCTAGTACTATGATTTAAAACATGGCAGGCTTGTCGTGGTGTAGGCAGCTAGTACTATGATTTAAAACATTGCAGGCTTGTTGTCGTGGTGTAGGCAGCTAGTACTATGATTTAAAACATGGCAGGCTTGTCGTGGTGTAGGCAGCTAGTACTATGATTTAAAACATGGCAGGCTTGTCGTGGTGTAGGCAGCTAGTACTATGATTTAAAACATGGCAGGCTTGTCGTGGTGTAGGCAGCTAGTACTATGATTTAAAACATGGCAGGCTTGTCGTGGTGTAGGCAGCTAGTACTATGATTTAAAACATGGCAGGCTTGTCGTGGTGTAGGCAGCTAGTACTATGATTTAAAACATTGCAGGCTTGTTGTCGTGGTGTAGGCAGCTAGTACTATGATTTAAAACATGGCAGGCTTGTTGTCGTGGTGTAGGCAGCTAGTGCTATGACTTAAAACATGGCAGACTTGTGGTGTAGGCAGCTAGTACTATGATTTAAAACATGGCAGACTTGTCGTGGTGTAGGCAGCTAGTACTATGATTTAAAACATGGCAGACTTGTCGTGGTGTAGGCAGCTAGTACTATGATTTAAAACATGGCAGACTTGACGTGGTGTAGGCAGCTAGTACTATGATTTAAAACATGGCAGGCTTGTCGTGGGTTACTCTGCGTTCATGCTGCACACAGGACCTGAGTTTATCGTCAATGTTTATAGCTCACCCACACAAGGACGTTGCAAGACAAAAGCACGTTAATTAATAACAAAACCAAACCATCCACAAAGTAAGTAAAGTAAGTAGAAAAAAAATCAGAGGCAGACCAGAAAATACAGAAAGGCAGACGGAGAGAGAAGTAGTCTGAAAGAGGCGGGAGAGAGAAAGGGGTGGGTGAGAAAAAGGGGTGGGAGAGAGAAAGGGGTGGGTGAGAAAAAGGGGTGGGTGAGAGAAAGGGGTGGGAGAGAAAAAGCGTCAGTTAGCTAAACAGAACAACAACAGCAAAAAGTGCCACACCTCCGACCCACCACCAACAGTCCCATCTCACCTTGAAGCACATTCCACAAGCCTTTGAGTTATGCCAGATGATGTAGTTCATAGCGGCCAAAGCGTCGATTTCACTGGATAATCCTACAGCCGGAAACTCTGTCTGATGATATGTGCACGTGCCCTCCTGGCCTTCCCCGTAGTAAGTGCCCTGGAACGAGCATTATGACAAAGTGCCCTGGAATGAACATTGTAACTAAGTGCCCTAGAACGAGCATTATGACTAAGTGCTCTGGAATGAACACTGTAAGCAAACATACTGAAAAGATTTAAGGTTTAAGGTTCAACCTTTTGTTGCTTTTCGTCGTTCTGTTGTCTGTCTTTTTTTCGTCTTTATTTTGTTGCTTGTTGTTGCTGTGTTTATTCTTTTTTAAAATAATATAATTATTATCTATCTTCTTTATATGCTATGAAATAGAAATACCCTTACAAATCAATTGTATGTATACAATTCGTGTGTATATGCACGCAGAAGATCAAACACGCACGTTAAAGATCCTGTAATCCATGTCAGCATTCGGTGGGTTATGGAAACAAGAACATACCCAGCATGCACACCCCCGAAAACGGAGTATGGCTGCCTACATGGAGGGGTAAATAAAAACAAAAACGGTCATACACGTAAAATGTTAACTGTTACATGTTTGTCTGAGTGTGTATGTGTGTGTGCCTGAAATATGATTGAACGACACAGGAACCGAATGATGAGCGCCCAATGGCAGCCGTCAGTAGGCTCTCCCCAGGTAAGCATCCTGTTGTGTAAGTGACCTCGTGTTTGTAAAGCGCTTAGAGCTTGGTCTCCGACCGAGGATAGGCGCTATATAAGTATCTATATCAATCAATCAACTGCAGCTGTAATACCCTGCAACAAGTTAATGTGTTGATGCTATATTTCTTCTACAGTGGTATGTATGAACTGTGCAGCATTCTGGCATTGAAGATGATGATGTTTATCATTTGAGAAATATAACCTTCGATGCAAGAGAAGCATTTGTTCTGAAAAGGCTACACAAACAATCATAGCTCCAAAACATGTTTGCACTTGTTCTGAAAAGGCTACACAAACAATCATATTCTGCAAGTGCTTCTGATGTGTTGTTGACGTGTTTTCCTGTTGCTGAAAGTCCGCATTGGTGTACCAAGTGAAAACTGAGAACTCACATCTCCACTGTACGTGTTGAGGTAGAGATCCAGCATGTCTTGGTTCACTCTGCCTGTCACTGCGTGAACACACACACACACACACACACACACACACCAATAATCAATCCAACAATAGTTGATAAATCAGCAGTAAATGACCATTGTCATATCTTCATTTTTGAAACAGCTGTTATTTCACACGACAAAAAAAAGATAATGCCAAGACAACAGTGATGTATCAAATCAACCAAACTGATCATGCTAGTCACCTTAAACTGCGTGAAATTCGCATG
Source organism: Babylonia areolata (assembly GCF_041734735.1). Taxonomy (NCBI): domain Eukaryota; kingdom Metazoa; phylum Mollusca; class Gastropoda; order Neogastropoda; family Buccinidae; genus Babylonia; species Babylonia areolata. The sequence goes on along the minus strand of NC_134910.1, from coordinate 16,071,309 downwards.
ACTGAATTCCGTTTGCAAAATCTGATAAAATACTCAAAACAAAGCACAATAAATCACACACACACACACACACACACACACACACACACACACAACCCCCATCAACCCCCCCTACACACACACACACACAAACACAGACACACACCACACACACACACATACAAACACACACACACACACACACCACACCACACAACACACACACCTTACCACAGTAAGACCGACCCAAGTCTCGAACACACAACTCACTGTCAGGAGGGGAAGTGGGACCAGAGGGACCACTGGTTGGGGCAGGCGTTGGGGAAGTCCCTGAGGTGCTTCCCCCTGGACGTGGATGCGGACACGTGGGATTGGCTGTTGGCAGCTGACCACGTGACTCCAAACTGACCAATCCTGTATGGGGAAACAGCCTTAGTTTGGGCTGTGTACCATATATGCCAAAGCAAACTCTAAACTGATCAACCATTGGGGTTGATACATTCACAACCAGCGATGATTTGAGAAGCGTTTGATATTCTCGTAATATATTATTGTCGTACATTGTGTTTATAAACTTAAACTGAATTCTACAGACGTGACGCCTATGGTACTGGAAACATACACATACATTCACACACACACACACACACACACACACACACACACACACACAAACACAAGAAATTGTCACAATTTTATTATATGGAGTGAGATGAGAAACACACACACACACACACACACACAAACACAAGAAATTGTCACAATTTTATTATATGGAGTGAGATGAGAAACACAAACACACACACACACACACACGCACCTGCCAGCACAGTCTGGAACCCAGCATTGTAGTCACACGCCACCTCGTTCATGACGTAATCCGTACGATCGTCGACGTAATCGCCATTGACGTCAGGCCCGCCAACCAGAGCTCCGTACAGAACTTGCGGGTTGGGGTCAGGGGAGTTGAAGTTGCTCCAATCACAAGTGGCGGGAGCAGAGGGGCAAGAGCTGAAAACCAATCAGAACTCTTCTTATTTCCAGTCCGGCTGACCCCAGTGGCCACAATACTGTGAGAGGAACACTGGCAGTGATACAGAAATTGCAACAGGAAGCAAGTGTCCACAGATGTTATCCCCCCACCCATCTCAGCCCCCTCAACTAGACCTTGAGTTTTGGGTTAGTCACTGGGATGAAGACCGAGGTCCCGTGTGCTGCATACACGTGGTGCAGGTAACAGAACCCACGGCAACAAAAGGGTTGTACCTGGTTAAATCATGTCGAAAAATTTTCTTTGGTAGTATATTTTTTCAAAATATGGTGATACGCTGTGGGTGACGTGCTCTCCCTGGGGACAGCAGCCTGAATTTCACACAGAGAAATCTGTTCTTGATAGAAATAACACAATACAACACAACACATTATAATACAATACATAACAATACAACTCAACACAATACAACACAGCATAATACAATGTAACACAGCACTATTCAATACAACACAGTACACTACAATGCAATACACAACAATACAATGAATACAATACAATCAAATACAGCACAATACAATACAACGCTATAATACAACCCAACCCAACACAATACATTACAACAATTACAGTAAGAGGAAGCACAACTGTACAAGTCGCTGGCTGAAAGAGAACAGTCTATGTAATCTTCATCCTGTTTTGCTCAGAACATGGCTCATGCCTTTGTCGTTTGGACCAGCTCGCAATCTGCCACACAGATGGGGTTGATATATCTGAAGATTACAGCCTGACGTGTATGAAACAATAATGTATCGATTTGGATAAGATCAGTGTTACATCAGCCACTGATTCGATGGTCTTGATAAAATAATCCTCCAAGGAACAGTTGAGCGAGGGAGATAAAGGGGGAAGACAGGTAAAAAAAGTAATATAATAAAAATTTTAAAACGAATGATGAACTGACAACACTGCAGAATGGACAGGAAACCATTTGACACACAACTGACAGACCTGGAGGAATCTGATGAACACTTCGGTGTGGTGTCCCAGTGACTCTGCACAGAGTTCACGGAAAAGAAGACATCACCCCACAGTATGTGATTATCAAACTAGATTTCATTTCTAACACTACAGCCCATGTTACAGAGTTCTGTTCCTGCATACATAAAGAGTGCACGTCACCTGGCGGCGTGGTGGGGTCGTTCAGGGGGGTTAACTCCGAAGCCCACCACGTAACTCCTTTGGTTTTTGTTGTCTCCCAGCGCGAAGTTGAGCTGACTGAGCGCCCAGTCTCTGTTGGCCGTTGTGGCCAGGCCGTTCTCTGCGGCCATCAGTGAGATCATGGCCGCGTTCACTGCACACACACACACACACACACACACACACACACACACGACACATACACACACAATCACATATTTATATATTTGTAAGCGAGATTTATTTGAGAGAGAGTTACATACATCCACTTCCACGTCTTTGTGTAAAAACAAAAAAAGGTCAAGAAAAAACAGGAAATAAAGTTTGATTCCATTTTTCATGAAATTCAGACGACAAGGTACATCTGTGGAAAAAAATCATACCCTCCTTGTACTTTTGCAAGTACCGTTTAGCATAGGCAGTTAGGTTTTTTTCTTTTCTTTTTTTCCTTGGTTTTTTGTTTGTTTGTTTGGTTGGTTTTGTTTTTAACTTGTATAGAGATTTCACTGCTACAAAGATCTTTTTTTTGTTGTTGTTGTATTTTTTAGATAGATTTTTGCAGCTTGTAAGGAGGCTTCATTGCCGTAAAGAGACCCCACATCGTTCTGTATACAGGAGGTTGTGAGCAGTTACACTTCAGAAAAAGGGGGAAAGGTGGTAGAATGGTTAGGACGCTTCTCTGTCAATCCAGTGTCCGTGAGGGTCTGTGTCTTCTCTGTCAATCCAGTGTCCATCAGGTTCTGGGTTCTTCTCTGTCAATCCAGTGTCCATGACAGTCTGGGTTCTTCTCTGTCAATCCAGTGTCCGTGAGGGTCTGGGTTCTTCTCTGTCAATCCAGTGTCCATGAGGGTCTGGGTTCTTCTCTGTCAATCCAGTGTCCGTGAGGGTCTGAGTTCTTCTCTGTCATCCAGTGTCCGTGAGGGTCTGGGTTCTTCTCTGTCAATCCAGTGTCCATCAGGGTCCAGGTTCTTCTCTGTCAATCCAGTGTCCATCAGGGTCTGGGTTCTTCTCTGTCAATCCAGTGTCCATGAGGGTCTGGGTTCTTCTCTGTCAATCCAGTGTCCGTGAGGTTCTGGGTTCTTCTCTGTCAATGCAGTGTCCGTGAGGGTCTGGGTTCTTCTCTGTCAATCCAGTGTCCGTGAGGGTCTGGGTTCTTCTCTGTCAATCCAGTGTCCGTGAGGGTCTGGGTTCTTCTCTGTCAATCCAGTGTCCGTGAGGGTCTGGGTTCTTCTCTGTCAATCCAGTGTCCGTGAAGGTCTGGGTTCTTCTCTGTCAATCCAGTGTCCATGACAGTCTGGGTTCTTCTCTGTCAATCCAGTGTCCATGAGGGTCTGGGTTCTTCTCTGTCAATCCAGTGTCCGTGAGGTTCTGGGTTCTTCTCTGTCAATCCAGTGTCCATGACAGTCTGGGTTCTTCTCTGTCAATCCAGTGTCCATGAGGGTCTGGGTTCTTCTCTGTCAATCCAGTGTCCGTGAGGGTCTGGGTTCTTCTCTGTCAATCCAGTGTCCGTGAGGGTCTGGGTTCTTCTCTGTCAATCCAGTGTCCGTGAGGGTCTGGGTTCTTCTCTGTCAATCCAGTGTCCGTGAAGGTCTGGGTTCTTCTCTGTCAATCCAGTGTCCATGACAGTCTGGGTTCTTCTCTGTCAATCCAGTGTCCGTGAGGTTCTGGGTTCTTCTCTGTCAATCCAGTGTCTGTGAAGGTCTGGGTTCTTCTCTGTCAATCCAGTGTCCATGACAGTCTGGGTTCTTCTCTGTCAATCCAGTGTCTAGTCATTCAGATGAGACGATAAACTGAGGTCACGTGTGGAGCACACACTTGTCGCACTGAAAAAAAGAAAAAGAAAGAAGAATCCGTGGCAACAAGAGCGGTGTGGTGTATGTGGATTTGTACGAAAGCAGTGACGCCTCTTTGAGAAACTGAAACTGTACTTCTCAGTGTAGACTTGTCTTTCCTCGTCTCGTCAGAACACTGAGACCTTGTTTATGTATTTTCTAACCATGCAATTTCATGTTTTCTGAGCACAAGTCTAATCACTTTTCCTCAGTTGTTCAGGGCATCAAAGCATGCATCAGTGAGCATTATATTTGCTCTCGTGTTAAGAAACTATACAAAGCAAGTATATGAATTCAAATTTTCTTTCCTTTTCTTTTTTTTTCTTTTCGCAAGCGTTGGTGCGACAAACTGAACGCACCAACAGTGTATGGGTGAGTTTGACGACCTATTGGCATTTCACCCTAAAGGTCAAGTTGTTCGTGGCTGTGGTCTCTACACCAACAGCCAACATGAACGTCACATGATATACACACAGGCCATGACGTCACCACTCACGTGCATATCTGAGCGACCCCCATTGGCGGAGCCAGGACAGGCCGCAGGGAGTGACGCTGATGCCATTTCCGTTCCGCCATTTTGAGGTGAAGGTGTCGACGGCGTCAGCATACTGCTGTTTCTGGGCCGCGTCGGTCTCCAGTTCATGCAGCAAAACCTGGGGAATACATGTTACGTGTGTGTGTGTGTGTGTGTGTGTGTGTGTGTGTGTGTGCGTGCGTGCGTGCGTGCGTGTGTGTGTGTGTGTGTGTGTGTGTGTGTATGTGTGTGTGTGTGTGTGAACATGTGTGTATGTGTTTGTGTGCACATGTACATTTGTGTGTGTGTGTGTGTGTGTGTGTGTGTGTGTATGCGCGTGTACGGGTGTATATGTGTGAGAGTGTGTGTGTGAGTGTGTGTGCGTGTATGTGTGGCAGGTGGTAGGAGAGAGACAGAGATAGAGGTGGGTGAGCACAGAATTATAAGCCAAATAGAAATAACTAGACAATTCGATGAAAAACTAACCAGCGACCGTTCTGTTTCAGTCCGTGACAAATAGGGAGATGGAGGGGGGAGGTCCACGAAAGATCACAATTCTCATCGCCTTTCGTATTGTCAAGGTGGGGCGGGGGGCTGGGGGCTGGGGGCGTGGGGAGTCAGGGAGAGAAACGGAACTGAAAGGATGTTGAAGTTGATGACTTATGAAGGTCTGCTTCTTGCAGACGATCAGTGTTTGTCAATTTAGCGTGGTTTAATAAAAAAAAATATTAAAAAGCAACAAACAAACATACAAACAAAGCAGACCCCCCCAAAAACAACAACAACAACAACAACAAACAAACCGACGAGGATTCTGCGGAGTTTAACTTGTCACAGGTACGCAGGCGTGATGACTTTGGGATAACTTAGCTGCACGACTTGAATTCGGTCTTCAACTGGAGTCCGTGAGGCTCGCGTTAGGTGGAATTATAAACCACAGTGAAAAGTGAAAAAAAAAAATCGATGTGATGAAAGTGGGAGGGGAGGGTGGGTTAGTTCATTAACTTTATCTGATATAGTTTTATTTTCTGTGAGGTGCCCGGGTGAACCTGTAAGACTTCAGATACAGTATTCACCAGTGGGATCCAGCCACGCTGTGTCACGGTGTTGTGTCCTTGTGTTGGGAAAGGCACGATTTTCCGTAATTCCACCCGGGTGTGAAATGGAACATGGCTTCGGCTGGGGTATGTTAAGCATAGAAGGGAAGAACTGGGTCTCGCCTTGCTATACAGAGCCCTGGACACAGTGAATATGTATTCACGGCCCTGATTGCCGTAACCTTTCAACTTTTTCTACTGCAGTAAACTGTGCTCACATCAAGTCAAGTAAACTACTCAATTAAGAAAACACACACATACATGCATACATATGTTAAAATATTAAAAGAGTTTGAATAATGTCTTGGTAATACGTTTGCAGCCAAACTCGTGTAACGTTTAGAAGAAATAAATTATTGCTCCACAGTATCTTTTTCCCCCGTCTTTTTCTTCTTCTTATCAGTTCATGTTTGTATTACAACTGTGCATATATAGTCTTTCTCATGGATGGCTTGACGTAAAAATAATAAATGGATAAATAAAGCAGTGTTGCTTATTCAATTTACCATTCTGAAACACAATTTTGATTTGACTTCGCCCTCTCCACCCTCCTTGCATTTATTTCTCTTTTTCGTTTTCTTGTGTGTTTCTGGTGCAAGCTGTACAGCAGATGATGACTCACTGACACTTGGTGTGCAGTTGGAGTGAATCTCACCTTGCGATGGTGGAACCACACAGAAAAAGTTGTGTCCCATTGCACCAGAAATTTCCATCGACCGTTTTATGGGCAAGCGTGACCTTCATCCACTGCTGTTCGAAGTTCCTATCCTCTCTACATCTATGGAGGAAGTAACAACAGGATGCACCACTCAGGTTACCTATCTTCTTCTCTCTATATCTATGACAAAAGTCACAATGGAACTTACCACTCAAGACATCAACCTTCTTCTTCCATTTTTATGACCAAAAAGTTGTAACCGACCACTGAAGACAGATATCCTCTCCTCGCTGTAGCCCTATCTTTGACGGAAATGACAAATTACATTCACTAACATTCATTTTGAGGACCCTTTCTGTACCTGTGGCATTAGCAACAAGATCTACTGCAATACTTCTCTCTCTTTGGATCTATGGTGGACATCGCATTGACAGGTCTACATTTACTGAAATACCTATCCTCTCTAGATTTTCGGCGGAACTTGCAAAATTAATGAACTTTCATCCACTTACCACCAGAGACGCCGATCCTATTCTATCCAAATCTGTGGCAGAAGTCGCAGACGAACTTTCACCCACCTACCACCAAAGACACCAAACCTCTTCTGTCTAGATCTATGACATAAGTCGCAAATAATGTTACATACACTTGTCAGTAAAGACACCTGTCCTCTCCTCTCTTGATCTATGGCAGAAGTCGCGAATGAACCTGCATTCACCAACCACCAAAGGCACTAATCTTCTATATCTACAGCAGAAGTTGCAAAGGAACTTTCATCCGCTTATCACCAAAAGACACCATTCCTTTTCTATCGAGATCTATGGCAGAAGTGGCAAAGGAAATTACATACACTTGCCACCAAAGACACCAATCCTCTTCTATCTAGGTCTATGGCAGAAGTCGCAAGTGAACTTTCATCCACTTGCCACCAAAGACACCTGTCCTCTCTTCTCCAGATCGGTTGGTAACTCACCGCACAGCCGACGCCTTTGTCATCCCACGAGAACTCCCCGCTGGTCACAGACCCCGTGTTGGCTTCCGCTTTGCTCTTGTAGGTGGTCTCCCCTGTCGCTTTGTACAGCCAGGCGGCGCCCCAACACAGCTCGTCACTGTACCCCCAGGACCTGGGCAAGATGGGGCAGGCCAGGAGTGTGCCTTATTAATTATCTATCGATCCACTAGCGAACGATCTATTGATTGAATAAAAAATATCAGATAAACTGATTATAATCTACAATATTTAATAATAAAATAAAAATAATGACATTAATACTACTAATAACTTCTAATAATCAGTGCTTTCCTCATTGCACAAAGCACTTTACAATCCACACACACACGCATACGAAACACACTCAGTCCTCAACTCAAAATCATGGACAATAAAGATTTATATGCGCATACAAACTCGTACGTACAATACAAACATCCATCCATTCATCCATCCATGCATTTGACGCACATACAATACAGCGTTACAAATAGACCTACACAATCAACTAACTATTTTCATGATTGACAGAGGGTCTAGAGGAAATGCTGCTGGAAGTCTTGAGGTCAGATTTAAAGGAAGGCAGTAAGGGGCTGCGACGGACGTGGTGAGGCAAAGAGTTCCATATTTGAACAGAAGATGATGAAAAGGCTCGACCACCGTGCTGTTCTCTTTTGTATTTTGGGATGCGGAAGGCTCTATCATCGGCAGCAGAGCGAAGAGAACAGATTTGAAAGATGCCAGAGAGATATCGAGGTGCAGTTCCAGATATGACATGGTAATTAATGGATCGATCAAGTGATTAATTAACTGATTGCTTTAAAGACAGATAGCCACACAGACAGACAGATAGCCGCACAGCCAACCAAACAGACAGACAGAGACAAAGAGACACAAAGACAGAGTCTGATAGACTGGGAGAGAAGAGAGGAGCGGAGACGTAGACAGACAGACAGACAGAGACATGAGTCCGCCAGACAGACAGAAAGACAGACGTACAGATGGGGGAGAGAGACAGAGACGGAGAGAGATACACGGAGACAGAGACAAGGAGAGACAGACAGACTTACAGGTACAGAGACAGACAGACACCTATCCTCTCCTCTCTTGATCAATGGCAGAAGTAGCCAACGAACCTGCATCCACCAACCACCAAAGACACCAATCCTCTTCTATCTTGATCTATGGCAGAACAAAACAGAGACCTACATAGAGACAGAGACAAAGAGAGACAGACCAAGAGAGAGAGAGAGAGAGAGAGAGAGAGAGGGTGGGTGGGGGGTGGGGGGTGGGGGATACCTGTAAGCAGTAGCAGCATCAGTGATGGACTCGTGGTAATAGCCACGGTAGGTGTCGGCAAAGGTGTACAGAGACCTGGCTGCCTGGAGCAGGCCACTGGCGTACGTGGGGTCTGCAACACACACACACACACACACACACACACACACACACACACACACACACACACAAACGATCTCAAAGGATATCTGCATACAAAACCACATTTTTATCTTTTACTTGTGGTCTTTATAGACGGCCGAAATGGTCTCATCGCCTCACCTGTGTCCTTGAAAGCCACCATCCTGTACCTCACTCCTCACCTGTGTCCTTGAAAGCCACCATCCTGTACCTCACTCCTCACCGCCTCACCTGTGTCCTTGAAAGCCACCATCCTGTACCTCACTCCTCACCGCCTCACCTGTGTCCTTGAAAGCCACCATCCTGTACCTCACTCCTCACCGCCTCACCTGTGTCCTTGAAAGCCACCATCCTGTACCTCACTCCTCACCGCCTCACCTGTGTCCTTGAAAGCCAGGTAGCCAGCCGCCAGAGCAGCGGCGGTTTCAGCGGCCAGGTCGGAGCCCGGGGCAGTGGGGGTCAGCGTGTAGACAGGTCTGTCCATGGTCATGTCCTCTGGACGGCCCCAGAAGCTGTGGTCCAGGTTCACGTTGCCCACCTGTGTGGATCACAGTTCAGTGCGGACACTTTGCAAGCCTCCAGCTCTCTTCGGACACAGCGCTGTTATTATCGCTGTTGGTGCCGTTTGCTTACATGACAGTAACTGTCTGTGTCTCTGTCTGTCTGTCCGTCTGTCTGTTTCCCCCTCTCTCTGTCGCTCTCTGTCACACCTTCCCCCATTTTGCAGGCTATGGTAGTTGGTGTGAACATGCTGCATTTATTCAATCAAAGCTATTTTGCTATTTGTATGCTCGCGTGTGTGCACACTCACACATACACACATAGTGCATAAATGATTAGATACGTGAATAGATTCACACACACACACACACACATGCACGTACGCACGCACGCACGCGCGCGCGCGCCCACAACACACACACACACACACACACGTATCTATATCAACCAATTAAGCAATCAAAATCAACCACAAGAATGCTGTCTGTAGAATCTCCTCAACAACAACTGCACACGACGTTTCAGTTTGTGCTCGCCCAGTGTCTGTTAACTTTCAACACGTATCATTAAACAAATCGCGAAAACGATTATTACAGAACAAAAGAAAAAAAATCTTTTCAGCAACGCTTTAACAGATCTCAAATGGCATAACTGTCCATACAGAATTGAGCTTTTTTCACTCACATACCTGCCCATAGAGAATTTGATTCTGTGCGTCCCAGCTTTTTAGCAAGTAGTCCAGCGGCCATCGCACAACTTCGCGCATGCGTGCAAGCTGACCGGAAGCGGAGTATCCATCTTGGAACTTGAGGAGACCCCACAGGAGAACGGTGGTGGAGCCAGCCATGGGGAAGTTGAGTTTGAGGAAATCCCCGGCTGTTATAAATATAGACACAGGGGGAAGTTGAGTTTGAGGAAATCCCCAGCTGTTATAAATATAGACACAGGGGGAAGCTGAGTTTGAGGAAATCCCCGGCTGTTATAAATATAGACACAGGGGGAAGTTAAGTTTGAGGAAATCCCTGGCTGTTACATAATTATATAGACACACGGGGAAGTTGAGTTTGAGGAAATCCCCGGCTGTTATAAATATAGACACAGGGGGAAGTTCAGTTTGAGGAAATCCCCGGCTGTTACATAATTATATAGACACAGGGGGAAGTTGAGTTTGAGGAAATCCCCGGCTGTTACAAATATAGACACAGGGGGAAGCTGAGTTTGAGGAAATCCCCGGCTGTTATAAATATAGACACAGGGGGAAGTTGAGTTTGAGGAAATCCCCGGCTGTTACATAATTATAGACACAGGGGGAAGTTGAGTGTGAGGAAATCCCCGGCTGTTACAAATATAGATACAGAGGGAAGCTGAGTTCGAGGAAATCCCCGGCTGTTACAAATATAGACACAGAGGGAAGTTGAGTTTGAGGAAATCCCCGGCTGTTACAAATATAGACACAGGGGGAAGCTGAGTTTGAGGAAATCCCCGGCTGTTATAAATATAGACACAGGGGGAAGTTGAGTTTGAGGAAATCCCCAGCTGTTATAAATATAGACAAAGGGGGAAGCTGAGTTTGAGAAAATCCCTGGCTGTTATAAATATAGACACAGGGAAAAGTTGAGTTTGAGGAAATGCCTGGTAGTTATAAATATAGGCAAAGGGGGAAGCTGAGTTTGAGAAAATCCCTGGCTGTTATAAATATAGACACAGGGAAAAGTTGAGTTTGAGGAAATCCCCGGCTGTTATAAATATAGACAAAGGGGGAAGCTGAGTTTGAGGAAATCCAATGCTGTTACAAATAATAGACACAGGGAATATCTGAGTTTGAGGAAATCCCCGGCTGTTACAAATATAGACACAGGGGCAAGTTGAATTTGAGGAAATCCCCGTTTGTTACAAATATAGACACAGGGGGAAGTTGAGTTTGAGAAAATCCCCAGCTGTTATAAATATAGACACAGGGGGAAGTTGAGTTTGAGGAAATCCCCGGCTGTTATAAATATAGATAAAGGGGGAAGCTGAGTTTGAGGAAATCCCCGGTTGTTACAAATATAGAAACAGGGGGAAGTTGATGGTGAGGAAATCCCCGGCTGTTACAAATATAGATACAGAGGGAAGTGAGTTCGAGGAAATCCCAGGCTGTTACAAATATAGACACAGGGGGAAGTTGAGTTTGAGGAAATCCCGTTTGTTACAAATATAGACATAGGGGGAAGTTGCGTTTGAAGAAATACCCTGCTGTTATAAATATAGACACAGGGGAAAGTTGCGTTTGAGGGAATCCCCAGTTGTAACAAATATAGACACAGGGGGAAGTTGAGTTTGACGTCTTCCTTGGTTGTTGAGAGTGAAAAGTTTCTGGTTTCAGCAGAAGAAAAAGAGAGAGACTGATATGCACAAACACATATGCACGCTCACATACAAACACAGCACACACGCTCACAAACACAAACAAATACACACTACCCACCCCCTCCCAACTCACCATCATACCACCACCCCCACTCACCATCATACCACCCCCCACTCACCATCATACTCCTACCACACACCATCATACCACCCCCCACTCACCATCATACCCCTACAACTCACCATCATACCACCCCCCACTCACCATCATACCATCCCCCACTCACCATCATACCATCCCCCACTCACCATCATACCACCCCCCACTCACCATCATACCATCCCCCACTCACCATCATACCACCCCCCACTCACCATCATACTACCCCCCACTCACCATCATACCCCCCCCCACTCACCATCATACCCCTACAACTCACCATCATACCACCCCACACTCACCATCATACCACCCCCACTCACCATCATACCACCCCCCACTCACCATCATACCACCCCCCACTCACCATCATACCACCCCCCACTCACCATCATACCACCGCCCCCCCCACACTCACCATCATACCATCCCCCACTCACCATCATACCATCCCCCACTCACCATCATACCCCTACACACACCATCATACCACCCCCCACTCACCATCATACCACCCCCCCACTCACCATCATACCACCCCCCACTCACCATCATACCATCCCCCCACTCACCATCATACCACCCCCCACTCACCACCATACCACCCATTCATCATCACACACCCAACTTACCACCACACCCCCACTTACCACCACACCCCCACTTACCACCATACCCCCACTCACCACCATACCCCCACTCACCATCATACCCCACCATACCCCCCCACTCACCATCACACACCCCAATCACCATCATACCCCACACTCACCACCATACCCCCACTCACCATCACACACCCTACCCACCATCACACCCCCACCCACCATCACCCCCCCCCACTCACCATCATACCACCCCCCAGACAGGTCCCGCCACTGTCCGTCAGGTCCCATTCATCATCACACCCCCACTTACCACCATACCCCCACTCACCATCATACCACCCCCCACTCACGATCATACCACCCCCCACTCACGATCATACCACCCCCCACTTACCACCATACCCCCACTCACCATCATACCCCACCATACCCCCCCACTCACCATCACACACCCCACTCACCATCATACCCCACACTCACCACCATACCCCCACTCACCATCATACCACCCCCCAGACAGGTCCCGCCACTGTCCGTCAGGTCCCTGCGTCCCGTCATTCACCGCGCTGTCCCCCCGCCAGGAAATGACGTCATCGGGCAGCGGGCCCGAGCGCTGAGCCAGGTAGAAGAGCAGAGAGTCGGACAGAGCTTGGCTGTAGTCGTACCGAGCGTTGGCCGAGGTGTTTGGACGTTGGGTTGTGGAGCTCTTGGTTGCTTCAGTCTGAGAGGTTGTGGATTTTGTTGTTCCGGGTTGAGAGGTTGTGGATTTCGTTGTTCCGGGTTGAGAGGTTGTGGATTTTGTCGTGGCCGGGAAGACGTTGTCTTCGCAGCTGGGGAGTGGACGGTGGGGAGGGTGGGGTCCAGAGAAAACTGGACACCTTTGCCTCCATCCATCTGCTGTCCGCTGACTGAAAATGTTTTCAGTTTTCAGTTTCAGGTTCAAGGCGGCGTCAAAGTGTTTGGGCTGGTCCATCTATGTGGCACCGCATTTGGTTTAAGTTTTCTAAAAGGGTGCGCAGGGAGCAGATGCCTGATTTATGCATTCACCCGATGTGGTCAGACACTGAGATTCTTCTACAGATTCTGAGGGAAAAACCCGCTTTAAATGAACTGAAAGAAATGCTTAATCACAGATTTTTGATGATTTGTCTATTCAATGTAGGCACTATTTGTTAAGATATTCTAATAGGGACATGCATATTATGAATAAAAGGAAATATACAAGGGAATAACATCACCATCTTTCGTAAAGAGGCCATTCTTGGCAGCCCTAATAAATTCTTTAATGACAATGTGAGGTTTCGGGCGTTCTGTGCTCATCAATAAATCGAAATTGTTTTTCACGGCGAATCTTTTTCTGCCCTTATCTGTCCAGTGAAAGAAAGTACATTTGTCTGTATCAAAACGAATAGTAAACGCATAGAAATCATTCCTCCACTGAAACACGAATGCACAAACTACAGAACAGTGGGTGCAACAAAATAAAAAAGCTCGCCGTGTCATTAAAACATATGGTGACTTACGACAAAACATCTATCAGGCATACAGACAAACAGGCAGAGACGAACAGACAGACAGACAGACAGGAAAGCGCACTGTACCCAGCTGAGGAATGGTGTCTTCCAGCTGTTCACCATTGATGGCGGTGACGCGGACAGGAATATCCAGGGTGTTGGTCATCTCCACCCCGTCATTCAGTGTCCAGTACCCGTCACTGGTCTTGGTCATCGTCCTCCACACCCCGTTCTTCTTTATGGACACCTCGTTAGGGGGCAGTCTGCACGGGGCACAGGGTGGGACATTGATGATGACACAGGTGGCACGATGGTAGACATTGATGATGACACAGGTAGCACGATGTTAGAGATTGATGATGACACAGGTAGCAAAGTGTTAGACATTGATGATGACACAGGTAGCACGATGTTAGACATTGATGATGACACAGGTAGCACGATGTTAGACACTGATGATGACACAGGTAGCACGGTGTTAGACAGTGATGACACAGGTAGCACGGTGTTTGACAGTGATGATGACACAGGTAGCACGGTGTTAGACATTGATGATGACACAAGTGGCACGATGTTAGGCATTGATGATGACACAGGTAGCACGATGTTAGACATTGATGATGACACAGGTAGCACGATGTTAGACATTGATGACACAGGTAGCACGATGTTAGACATTGATGATGACACAGATAGCACGGTGTTAGACAGTGATGACACAGGTAGCACGGTGTTAGACAGTGATGACACAGGTAGCACGGTGTTAGACAGTGATGACACAAGTGGCACGATGTTAGACATTGATGATGACACAGGTGGCACGATGTTAGACATTGATGATGACACAGGTGGCACGATGTTAGACATTGATGATGACACAGGTAGCGCGATGTTAGACATTGATGACAACACAGGTAGCACGATGTTAGACACTGATGATGACACAGGTAGCACGATGTTGGACACTGATGATGACACAGGTAGCACGATGTTCGACACTGATGATGACACAGGTAGCACGATGTTAGACACTGATGATGACACAGGTAGCACGATGTTAGACACTGATGATGACACAGGTAGCACGATGTTAGACATTGATGATGACACAGGTAGCACGATGTTAGACACTGATGATGACACAGGTAGCACGATGTTAGACACTGATGATGACACAGGTAGCATGATGTTAGACATGGATGATGACACAGGCAGCACGATGTTAGACGTTGATGATGACACAGGTAGCACGATGTTAGACACTGATGATGACACAGGTAGCACGATGTTAGACATTGATGATGACAGAGGCAGCACGATGTTAGACACTGATGACGACACAGGCAGCACGATGTTAGACGTTGATGATGACACAGGTAGCACGATGTTAGACACTGATGATGACACAGGCAGCACGATGTTAGACATTGATGATGACACAGGTAGCACGATGTTAGACATTGATGATGACACAGGTAGCACGATGTTAGACACTGATGATGACACAGGTAGCACGATGTTAGACATTGATGATGACACAGGTAGCACGATGATAGACATTGATGATGACACAGGTAGCACGATGTTAGACACTGATGATGACACAGGTAGCACGGTGTTAGACACTGATGATGACACAGGTAGCACTATGTTAGACACTGATGATGACACAGGTGGCACGGTGTTAGACATGGATGATGACACAGGCAGCACGATGTTAGACACTGATGATGACAGGCAGCACGATGTTAGACACTGATGATGACACAGGCAGCACGATGTTAGACACTGATGATGACACAGGTAGCACGATGTTAGACATGGATGATGACACAGGTAGCACGATGTTAGACACTGATGATGACACAGGCAGCACGATGTTAGACATTGATGATGACACAGGCAGCACGATGTTAGACGTTGATGACGACACAGGTAGCACGATGTTAGACAAACATACATTTGAATGAGGGTAAGTCAGGTTAAAGCAGAAGAGTGTTGTTGAAATGTTTAGTGTACTAACACATTAACCTCACATGTGTGAAGTCACCGTTCACTGTAAAACGTTTATTTTATGAAGTGTGTTGCTGTGTGTGACGTGAAGTGTGTTGCTGTGTCAGACTGACAGCAACTGGCTGTGTGTGACGTGAAGTGTGTTGCTGTGTCAGACTGACGGCAACTGGCTGTGTGTGACGTGAAGTGTGTTGCTGTGTGTGACGTGAAGTGTGTTGCTGTGTGTGACGTGAAGTGTGTTGCTGTGTCAGACTGACAGCAACTGGCTGTGTGTGACGTGAAGTGTGTTGCTGTGTGTGACGTGAAGTGTGTTGCTGTGTCAGACTGACAGCAACTGGCTGTGTGTGACGTGAAGTGTGTTGCTGTGTGTGTGTGTGTGTGAGGGGGGGGGGCGTGGGGGTGGGGGGGGGGGGGCAGGCACTGTGCTCTACTTATGTCTCGTACCTTTTTCTTCTTTTCATTCTTTTTTGTTTTGTTTCACCAGTATGGATTATAAGTGTTCAGTATGAAGTTGAAAGACTGCCGTGCAAGTGTTTTGATTTGTCTGACAAGATTCGTTGCTATAGGCCTATAAGTATGGCTCTTCTTCTTGTTTTGTGTGTGTAGTATCATCATCATTATTATCATGCTTATTATCTCCATGTAGGACAGTATAGACTTCTTTGTGAGATAGAAAAACATGAATAACACCACCATGTCTCACATCAAAACAAACAAACAAAAAACAAAAACAAAACAGAAAAAGAAAGAAAGG
Organism: Babylonia areolata; assembly: GCF_041734735.1. Taxonomy (NCBI): domain Eukaryota; kingdom Metazoa; phylum Mollusca; class Gastropoda; order Neogastropoda; family Buccinidae; genus Babylonia; species Babylonia areolata. Next base: position 16,054,729 of record NC_134910.1, on the reverse strand, counting down.
ACTATTGCTGGCCAAATGGCCCTCAGAACGTTACAGCAGGTAAAAGCTCACTCTTACAAACCAGACACAGAGCACACAATGGTGGAAGGCAGACACGGGAAGGGGGGTGGAGAGGAAGGGGCGATCGACTGAGAAAGGATGAGGAAAAGACAGAGAGAGGATAGGAAAAGACAGAGAGAGGATGGGGAAAGACAGAGAAAGGATGGGGAAAGACAGAGAGAGGATGGGGAAAGACAGAGAGAGGATGGGGGAAAGACAGAGAGAGGATGGGGAAAGACAGAGAGAGGATGGGGAAAGACAGAGAAAGAATGGGAAAAGACAGAGATGGAAAGAGAGAATGGAAAGGGGAAAGACAGAGAGAGGATGGAGAAAGATAGAGAGAGGATGGGGGAAAGAGAGAGAGAGGGGATGGGAAAAAGACAGAGAAAGGATGGGGAAAGGGAAAGGATGGGGAAAGACAGAGAAAGGATGGGGAAAGACAGAGAAAGGATGGGGAAAGGGAAAGGATGGGGAAAGACAGAGAAAGGATGGGGAAAGGGAAAGGATGGGGAAAGACAGAGAAAGGATGGGGAAAGGGAAAGGATGGGGAAAGACAGAGAAAGGATGGGGAAAGGGAAAGGATGGGGAAAGGGAAAGGATGGGGAAAGACAGAGAAAGGATGGGGAAAGACAGAGAAAGGATGGGGAAAGACAGAGAAAGGATGGGGAAAGGGAAAGGATGGGGAAAGACAGAGAAAGGATGGGGAAAGACAGAGAAAGGATGGGGAAAGACAGAGGATGGGGAAAGACAGAGAAAGAATGGGGAAAGACAGAGAGAGGATGGGGAAAGACAGAGAGGGAAAGAGAATGAATGGGGACAAACAGCGAAATGATGGGGAAAAGACAGAAAGAGGATGGGGAAAGACAGAGAGAGGATGGGAAAAGACAGAAAGAGGATGGAGAAAGACAGAGATGGAAAGAGAGAATGGAAAGGGGAAAGACAGAGAAAGGATGGGAAAAGACAGAGAAAGGATGGAGAAAGACAGAGAAAGGATGGGAAAAGACAGAGAAAGGATGGAGAAAGACAGAGAGAGGATGAAGAAAGACAGAGAAAGGATGGAGAAAGACAGAGAAAGGATGGGAAAAGACAGAGAGAGGATGGGAAAAGACAGAAAGAGGATGGAGAAAGACAGAGATGGAAAGAGAGAATGGAAAGGGGAAAAACAGAGAAAGGATGGGAAAAGACAGAGAAAGGATGGAGAAAGACAGAGAAAGGATGGGGAAAAGACAGAGAAAGGATGGGGAAAGAGAAAGGATAGGGGAAAGACAGAGAAAGGATGGGGAAAGACAGAGAAAGAATGCGAAAAGACAGAGAGAGGATGGAGAAAGATAGAGAGGATGGGGGAAAGAGAGAGAGAGGGGATGGGAAAAAGACAGAGAAAGGATGGGGAAAGGGAAAGGATGGGGAAAGACAGAGAAAGGATGGGGAAAGACAGAGAAAGGATGGGGAAAGGGAAAGGATGGGGAAAGACAGAGAAAGGATGGGGAAAGGGAAAGGATGGGGAAAGACAGAGAAAGGATGGGGAAAGACAGAGAAAGGATGGGGAAAGACAGAGGATGGGGAAAGACAGAGAAAGGATGGGGAAAGACAGAGAGAGGATGGGGAAAGACAGAGAGGGAAAGAGAATGAATGGGGACAAACAGCGAAATGATGGGGAAAAGACAGAAAGAGGATGGGGAAAGACAGAGAGAGGATGGGAAAAGACAGAAAGAGGATGGAGAAAGACAGAGATGGAAAGAGAGAATGGAAAGGGGAAAGACAGAGAAAGGATGGGAAAAGACAGAGAAAGGATGGAGAAAGACAGAGAAAGGATGGGAAAAGACAGAGAAAGGATGGAGAAAGACAGAGAGAGGATGAAGAAAGACAGAGAAAGGATGGAGAAAGACAGAGAAAGGATGGGAAAAGACAGAGAGAGGATGGGAAAAGACAGAAAGAGGATGGAGAAAGACAGAGATGGAAAGAGAGAATGGAAAGGGGAAAAACAGAGAAAGGATGGGAAAAGACAGAGAAAGGATGGAGAAAGACAGAGAAAGGATGGGAAAAGACAGAGAAAGGATGGAGAAAGACAGAGAGAGGATGGAGAAAGACAGAGAAAGGATGGAGAAAGACAGAGAAAGGATGGAGAAAGACAGAGAGAGGATGGAGAAAGATAGAGAGAGGATGGGGGAAAGAGAGAGAGACGGGATGGGAAAAAGACAGAGAAAGGATGGGGAAAGACAGAGAAAGGATGGGGAAAGGGAAAGGATGGGGAAAGACAGAGAAAGGATGGGGGAAAGACAGAGAAAGGATGGGGGAAAGACAGAGAGAGGATGGGGAAAGACAGAGAGAGGATGGGGGAAAGACAGAGAAAGGATGGGGAAAGGGAAAGGAAGGGGAAAGACAGAAAGGATGGGGGAAGACAGAGAAAGGATGGGGGAAAGACAGAGAAAGGATGGGGGAAAGACAGAGAGAGGATGGGGAAAGACAGAGAAAGGATGGGGAAAGGGAAAGGAAGGGGAAAGACAGAAAGGATGGGGGAAGACAGAGAAAGGATGGGGGAAAGACAGAGAAAGGATGGGGGAAAGACAGAGAGAGGATGGGGAAAGACAGAGAAAGGATGGGGAAAGACAGAGAAAGGATGGGGAAAGACAGAGAGAGGATGGGGAAAGACAGAGAGAGGATAGGAAAAGACAGAGAGAGGATGGGAAAAGACAGAAAGAGGATGGAGAAAGACAGAGATGGAAAGAGAGAATGGAAAGGGGAAAGACAGAGAAAGGATGGGAAAAGACAGAGAAAGGATGGAGAAAGACAGAGAAAGGATGGGAAAAGACAGAGAAAGGATGGAGAAAGACAGAGAGAGGATGGAGAAAGACAGAGAAAGGATGGAGAAAGACAGAGAAAGGATGGAGAAAGACAGAGAGAGGATGGAGAAAGATAGAGAGAGGATGGGGGAAAGAGAGAGAGACGGGATGGGAAAAAGACAGAGAAAGGATGGGGAAAGACAGAGAAAGGATGGGGAAAGGGAAAGGATGGGGAAAGACAGAGAAAGGATGGGGGAAAGACAGAGAAAGGATGGGGGAAAGACAGAGAGAGGATGGGGAAAGAGAGAGGATGGGGGAAAGACAGAGAAAGGATGGGGAAAGGGAAAGGATGGGGGAAAGACAGAAAGGATGGGGGAAGGGAAAGGATGGGGGAAAGACAAAGGATGGGGAAAGACAGAGAAAGGATGGGGAAAGACAGAGAAAGGATGGGGAAAGAAAGAGAAAGGATGGGGAAAGACAGAGAAAGGATGGGGAAAGACAGAGAAAGGATGGGGAAATGACAGAGAAAGGATGGGGTCAGTGAAACAGAGAGAGGTAAGGAGGCTCAGACCTGTAGTTGCTGACTTGCAGTTTGAGGTACCAGGGGTTCGAACCCTGGAAGGAGTACTGCAGCTTGTTGTTGGCCACCGGACACTGCACCGCCTGGATCTCAATGTCCCAGCGACCGTCCCCGTTCAGAGCAAAGTCCACACTTCCTGCCACACACACACACACACACACACACACACACACACACACACCGTGCATAGCCATTGCTATTATCATCAGCACTGTCATGGATGTCGATCGATTTTGACAAAGGCATCAATGTCCCATGGTGTGATTACAGCCCGAACGGCAACGTGCACAGTTGTCCACAGTGAGGGCAGGCCAGGCCACAGTTGTTTGTCCACAGTGAGGGCAGGCCACAGTTGTCCACAGTGAGGGCAGGCCAGGCCACAGTTGTTTGTCCACAGTGAGGGCAGGCCACAGTTGTCCACAGTGAGGGCAGGGCAGGCCACAGTTGTTTGTCCACAGTGAGGGCAGGCCACAGTTGTTTGTCCACAGTGAGGGCAGGCCACAGTTGTTTGTCCACAGTGAGGGCAGGGCAGGCCACAGTTGTTTGTCCACAGTGAGGGCAGGCCAGGCCACAGTTGTTTGTCCACAGTGAGGGCAGGGCAGGCCACAGTTGTTTGTCCACAGTGAGGGCAGGCCACAGTTGTCCACAGTGAGGGCAGGCCAGGCCACAGTTCTTTGTCCACAGTGAGGGCAGGCCACAGTTGTCCACAGTGAGGACAGGCCAGGTCACAGTTGTTTGTCCACAGTGAGGGCAGGCCACAGTTGTTTGTCCACAGTGAGGGCAGACCACAGTTGTCCACAGTGAGGGCAGACCACAGTTGTCCACAGTGAGGGCAGACCACAGTTGTCCACAGTGAGGGTAGGCCACAGTTGTCCACAGTGAGGGCAGGCCACAGTTGTCCACAGTGAGGGCAGGCCACAGTTGTCCACAGTGAGGGCAGGCCACAGTTGTCCACAGTGAGGGCAGGCCCAGTACTGCTAGGCTGATGGTCAACTTTTGGGCCTGTTCGCTGTTCAGCTCCAGTTGGTGTTGTCTCGATTACTGATTTTTTGAATATCATCTATGTTTCTATATTATTCTTCATCCTTTCTTTTCTTCATTTTACTGCATTTCATGTAGTTTAAGATTTCAGCAACAAAACTGCATTTTTAAAGTGATCATGATATCCCACTTTCTCTTCGCCTAGTAAGTATCATTGCCATTGTTATCGTTATTATAATCATCATTATTTTACTTACTGAATCGCTGTCCCAATAGAGACAACTTTAATTGGCTTCATCGTCGTCGTCATCATCATCATCATCATCTGTCTAATTCTATCATCATCATCGTCCGTCTAATTCCTTCACTGGCATCGTTGCAGCGGTTGTCGACGTTGCTGGTATTCATATCGGCATTTGTATTGTATTTATATTTTTTTTTTCTGTCAAAACAGATTTTTCTGTGTGAAATTAGGGCTGCTCTCCCCCAGGGAGAGCGCGTCGCTACATTCATGTTCCTTTTAAAAAAAAAACATATTAGTGGTGAAATGTAGAGGTTTTTGGTGGTGGTAACGAGGGTGGTTATGACAGTGTTAGATGCAGTGCTTTTATTGTAGCCGATTGTGTACTCTGTGTGTGTGTGTGTGTGTGTGTTCATGTGCGAACGTGTGTGTGCATGTGTGTGTGTGTGTGTGTGTGTGTGTGTGTGTGTGTGTATTTGCAGTGCGCGTGCGTGTATATGTGAGAAGGGAGAGAGAGAGTGTGTGCGCGTTTATGTGTGTGACAGAGAGAGAGGGAGACAGACAGACAGACAGAGAGAGAGAGAGAGAGAGAGAGAGAGAGAGAGAGAGAGAGAGAGAGAGAGAGAGAGAGAGAGAGAGAGAGAGATACTGACCAGGTTCACCACAGCCAGGACACAGGTCCTTGACGAACACGATGTATTCTCCATTCAGCGGGTCGTTCCCTGCTCCCACTCCTTTTCCCGTCACCTGTCATCATCATCATCATCATCATCATCATCATCATCGTCACCTGTCATCGTCATCACCGTCATCATCATCATCATCATCGTCACCTGACATCATCATCATCATCATCATCGTCACCTGTCATCGTCATCATTATCATCGTCGTCATCATCATCATCATCGTCACCTGTCATCATCATCACCGTCATCACCGTCATCATCATCATCATCATAGTCACCTGACATCATCATCATCATCGTCACCTGACATCATCATCATCATCGTCATCATCATCGTCACCTGACATCATCATCACCGTCATCACCGTCATCATCATCATCATCGTCACCTGACATCATCATCATCATCATCATCATCGTCACCTGTCATCGTCATCATTATCATCATCGTCATCATCATCGTCACCTGACATCATCATCATCATCGTCACCTGACATCATCATCATCATCATCGTTGTCGACGTCATTGTCATTAACATCATCATTAACCCCCCCACCCCTCTCTCTCTCCCACTGCGTCAGTGGCTGGCTGAACTGCAGGATTCAGTTCTCCATACAAGCGCTCGCATGCGCCAGGCATCTTCTTCTGTCCCTGTGGTGGGGGAGCGCAAGTGTAGGAACCTCCGCTCCCTGCTGATGCCTACCAGACTGCCCACTCCTGACCAAGAAGCCCCAGGGTGCCACAAAAGGTGCGTCATTTGCAAGGATCACATGCAGGAAACAGACACATTCACTAGTGACACTACACACGAAACATTCAAAATCAAACAACACGTAACGTGCGACAGCAGCAACATCAATTATCTACTGTTCTGTGACAAATGCAAGCAAGCACAACATATAAGAGCAACAAAGAACACTCTCAAGACAAGATTCTACATGCACCGCAATCACATCAAACAACACACAGGCACCCTAGTCACACGCCACTTCAACCAATCCAACCATACAATCACTGACATGAAATGCATCATCATGGAACATATTCAGGGAACTTCACACAGTCAGACAAACCAGAGAAAAAAGTGGATGGACAGACTGAAAACAGTGGCACCTCACGGGCTGAACATTCGGGACAAATAGCCATCAAAGGGGGTTCCTGTGGTTGGGTTTCCTCACCATGGTAGGAAAGATTCTGCCATCTGCCCCGGCCTTTGTGGGGTGGTGATGACAACGATAGAGGGATCTCTCTCTCTCTCTCTCTCTGTCTCTATCAGTGTCTGCCTTCTCTCTTCCGTCTTCTTCTCTGTCCGTCTGTCTCTCCCTCTTTCTCCCCCTCTCTCCCCCCCCCCCCCTCTCTCTTCTTTGTCTTTCCCTCATTCTCCATCTCCTCTCTCTCTCTCTCTCATTGTCTGCCATCTCTCTGTCCGTCTGTCTCTCGCCCTCTCTCCTTCTTTCTCTCCCCCCACTCTCTCTCTCTGTCTGTCTCTCTCTGTCTTTCCCTCTCTCTCCTTCACCCTCACAGTCTCTTCTCCCTCCCTACCCCCCACCCCCCCTCTCAGTCTCTCTTTCTTTCCCCCTCTCCTATTATCTGCCTGTCTATTTTTGTTGACCCCTCTCGTCTTCTCTGACTACTTTACTCACCAGCCTCTCTTCCTCTTCCCCACGCAACACTTCACACTGTGCTATTCATGTTGCATGCTCTGGTTGCAGTTTGTTTATGAGTTTTGTTAACCTGTTTGTTTTTGGTGTTTTTGTTGTGTGTGTGTTCCATTTTGACATTCCAGTAAACGCCCTTGACAAAGACACGTGGTCGAAACCGGTCGGGCATCAAAGAAACTGTTTTGTCTTCCTTTTTTCTATTGTTATATATATATATATATATATATATATATATATATATATATATATATATATATATATATATATATATATATTAAAAAATAATAATTTCTTGAATATCTATTTATTCATTTTTATTTTTTTCGGAAACGGGTGGTTGGAGCAACACAGATTCCTGGTTTCCTGTGGCATTTGAATACCGCATGAATCTAAAGAAAAAATGATACATTACACAATATCTCTGACTGTCTTAAGACAGAAAAACAGAAGTATAAAGATTTTGAGACAGACAGTCAAACACGCAGGCATACACTTTAATTGAATAAAAGAACAGGGTGCAGAATATGCACGGCTTTACTGTCAGTTTGCAAAATAAATTTGATATGAAAACCAAAATCTGTAACCGTTAAAATTTGTGTTGAAGTGAAATGAAGTGTGAAGGTGGGAATCATACACCACATAGTAGACACCAAATTCCATTCGACACCTCTGACAGATACGTGTCATACCAAGAACTCCAGCCTTACCTTGAAGCACATTCCGCAAGCCTTGGAGTTATGCCAGCTGACGTAATTGAGCGCGGCCAAAGCGTCAATTTCATTGGATAATCCTACAGCCGGGAACTCTGTCTGATGATATGTGCACGTGCCCTCCTGGCCTTCCCCGTAGTAAGTGCCCTGGAGCAAGCATTATGAATAAGTGCCCTGGAATGAGCATTACAAATAAGTGACCTGGAACGAGCATTATAACTAAGTGCCATGGAATGAGCATTAAAAACAAGTGCCCTGGAACAAGCATTATAACTAAGTTCAACAGAATGAGCATAACAAATAAATGTCCTGGAACGAGTGTTTTGAGAGAGTACCATTGAACGAGCATTAGAGCTAAGTGCCCTGGAACAAGCGTTATAAATAACTGCCCTAGAACGAGCATCACAAGTAAGTACCCTGGAACATTTAAGTTTGTGCCGTGAGCAGTGCATTTTGGGTAAGTGCCCAGAAATGAGATCTTCAAAGGTGTCCTGAAGAGAGCACTCCAACTAAGTGCCTTGGAATGAGGATTCTGAAGTGCAGGAGAAGTTCAGGTGTGTAGGAATGTCACAGAACTGGCTGTTGGTTCATCCTCCGTGCAGCTTCCTCACAGCTGACCAGAAGACATTTGCAGAAACAAGCATGGCTCCACACAATCACACTGCTGCATGAACGTACGTGAGCACACACACACACACACACACACACACACACACACACACACACAGGTACGGACACACATACAGACTCACGCACGCGCATACACACCACGCAAGCGCACATGCACACACGTACCCATGCGCGCGCGCACACGCACACACAAAACAGAAAAAAATCTAAAAACCAAATTAAAAAGCAAACAACACACACACACACACACACACACACACACACACACACACGTGCACACACAAGTTTGTGCTGCCGCATCACATATCGTTCGCACTTCTTGGAAAAAAGAGAAGAAAGTGGAAAACAAAGAAAAACACACACAAAACGAAAACAAACAACTCACATCTCCACTGTACGTGTTGAGGTAGAGATCCAGCATGCCTTGGTTCACTCTGCCTGTCACTGCACGTGAACACACACACACACATACACACACACACACACACACACACACACACACACACACACACACAGAATGTTACATCCATCATATAACATAAAGTTAATTTCAAACTAACCTGTCCTCTAGTTAACCCAGTATCACTTTAGAATATCCATAGGCAATAGTCACACCAATGGTCACTGTATGTTGTTTTTTTCTCTCCAGAATTTGTATTTCTTTTCAATCAGATGCAAAGAAGAAAAACAATGTGATGCCGTCTTCAATCCCAAACAACGTTCCGGCAACTGGGAAGAGCCTGCTTATAATTTTTGTTTTTGATCAGGACACTCAGTAAAATAAACGTTCATGATCCGGAAATGTGGCATAATCCGGAAGACTTACAACCTATTATTGGTACGACTGTAAAGATGTTTTCCCACTTTGTTTGATCCAAATTTGGTATTGGCAGAGACAGAACGTATTTCCAGAGAAAAAGAATTTATTAAAGTTTAACACACACACACACACACACTGACACACTGACGACTGAACTCTGGGTTATAACACAGACTCACTTTGTTTACAGTCAAAAATAAACCAAAAGCCCAACAGACTCGAACCCCAGCCCCATGTAAACACTCACTGTCAGGATCACCTCCAGAAGAACTGGGAGTGGTCGGGACAGACGCCACTGAAGTGGTGGCGGTGGTGGTGGTGGTGGTAGCGGGGATGGGGGTGGTGGTTTTGGTGACGCCAGAGGAGGAAGACCCAGTGACGTCAACCCACTTGTTGTCGTCACAGAGTCTGGCGAAGCGGCCCCACACCTTCGGCCCGTGGTTGTAGCTCTTGTAGCCGTTGAAGTCGAAGCACTCGGGGTTGTTGGTCAGCTCGAAGTTATAGTTTTTGTTGACCACCCTGAAGATGTTGGCTGACCCGTCCGTGGTCGTTGTGGTCACTGTGCCTCTCCAGATCTGTGTAGGCGGGGGGATGGGTGGGTGGGTGGGTGGGTTCAAACAGGTTGAAAAAAAAAGGTTAAAGGCCTTTTACGACCATCTGAGCGGTGCAGTTATATCTACTGTGTCTACAGCTCGGCATAGGAAGGCGGGACCCGGTCCTCTCCTTCCGCCATTGTAAAGATGACAGACAGACAGAGAGACAGACAGACAGACAGACTGACAGACGAAGAGAGAGAGAGAGAGAGAGAGAGAGAGAGAGAGAGAGAGAGAGAGAGAGAGAGAGAGAGAGAGAGAGAGATTCATTGCTTTCAATTAAAATACATAATAAACGTTATCTGTTCATAAATGTTCAACTAAAACTCGCGGTAAGCTTTTTTATTTTTATTTTATTTTTAGAGGATGACCTTTTCATTTTTGTCTGTGTAATAATCGGGGATTTCATTCCATAACTTACTATCCGAATAGGTAAGTGATGACATTTTTCTTCTTTTTTTTCATTATTTCATGCAAGATTAATTAATGAAGTGACATCTTATATTAAAGGGTAGAATGTTGAGTTCTTTGTAACTGATTTGAAGAGACATGGGTTTAAGAAGTATTAGTTTGACAGAACGTCAGTTCAATCCTTTCAGAGGTTTTAAGCAGTTCGGTTGTATATAAGTATAAACAAGATAAGTGTTGTGTATGTTGATTATTGCCTATGTTTAGCCCAGTTTATGAAAATCAACTTCTTCAAGCACTTTATTAAAGACATTGTTGCATTTAATTTATGTTGCATGTTGTGTCATTTTTTGTTGTGTTGTAACTAACATGCACTTGGATTTTTGAGGCTGAAGGACCATATGATTTCAATCAATCCATTCAACAAAGTGATCTACATCTTTTTGTAAACTGGTGCTCTGTGTATTGGCATTTTTGGGTCTTTGTTGTGAAGAGTAGTATCGTCAGCAAAAAGGTCGCAAGGTGAAGAAACATGCAAAGGAAGATTTAAAATATAAACTGAAAATAAAATTCGTCCTAAAACTGATCTCTGTGGAACTCCACCCCCCCCCCCCCCCGCCACACACATACTCTCTCTCTCTCCCCGCTTCCTTCCCCTTCTACCCCCACCCCGTCCCTCCTTCCCACACTCACGTCCAGGCGGTCAATGGCGGGGTCAAAGCGGATGTCCAGCTCCCAGCCACAGGTGACGGGCAGCACGTGCTCCACACACAGTCTGCCCGACAGCCCCGCGTTCCACACACTGACCTCCGTGTACACCCCGCTCCACCCTGACACACCACAGCTCACAGGTCTTAGGTCACACACACAGGTCACGGGTCACAGATCACAGTCTGCCTGACACACCACAGGTCACAGGTGACACCGGTCGTAGGTCACACATAAGGCACAGTCTTCCTGACACACCACAGGCCATAAGTCATAGGTCACTCACAGGTCACGGTCGGCGGTCACATTACAGGTCACAGTCTCCTTGATATACCACAGGTCATAGGTCATAGGTCACACACAGGTCACAGATCCTGAAATACCACAGGTCACAGGTCACACAAAGGTCAAAGATTAGTCTTCCTGACGCACCACAGCTCTCATGTCGTAGGTCACACTACAGGTCACATACAAATCACAGGTCACACAAAATGATCATAAGTTAGACAAAGATCACAGGTCACAGATAATTCACACACATACACACACACTCATGCACGCACACACACGCGCGCGAGAGAGAGATCGTCTTCTGATATCACGACAATGAATTAAAAAAACCTGTTAAAACAAAATTGCTACGATAACTACAGCAATATACTCACAACTAGAAAACAAACGAAAACAGAAATGAAAAAAAGACACTTGCCATCTAATGCACCCGTTCCACCGCCCCAAAAAACAAAACACAGCAAAACAAAACAACAAACAAAACAAACAAAAGCCCACCAGACTCGAACCCCAGCCCCATGTAAACACTCACTGTCAGGATCACCACCAGAAGGACTGGAAGTGGTCGGGACAGACGCCACTGAAGTGGTGGCGGTGGTGGTGGTGGTGGTAGCGGGGATGGGGGTGGTGGTTTTAGTGACGCCAGAGGAGGAAGACCCAGTGACGTCAACCCACTTGTTGTCGTCACAGAGTCTGGCGAAGCGGCCCCACACCTTCGGCCCGTGGTTGTAGCTCTTGTAGCCGTTGAAGTCGAAGCACTCGGGGTTGTTGGTCAGCTCGAAGTTATAGTTTTTGTTGACCACCCTGAAGATGTTGGCTGACCCGTCCATGGTCGTAGTGGTCACTGTGCCTCTCCAGATCTGTGGACGGGAGATTGGTGGGGTGGGGAGGTGTTGTTCAAAAAGGGTAAAAAAGGGTTAAAGGCCCTTTACGGCCATTTGGGCATTTGAAGAAAAACGCGGGAAATTATATGCGCTCTGAGTGTGTGTGTGCGTGCATGTCTATGCATAAGAGATCCATCCATCCATCCATCTGCCATCCATTCATCCACACATAGACACATCCAAATATCCATGCATGCATTGACAGAAAAATAGAGACAGAGATAACACACACCCTCACTCACTCTCAACCCTCGACACCTACACTCTTCCCCCCCACCCCTTACACCCACGCACCCAGCCACACTCTCTCTCCCCTCCTACCCCCACTCCCTCCCTCCTTCCCACACTCACGTCCAGGCGGTCAATGGCGGGGTCAAAGCGGATGTCCAGCTCCCAGCCACAGGTGACGGGCAGCACGTGCTCCACACACATTCTGCCCGACAGCCCCGCGTTCCACACACTGACCTCCGTGTACACCCCGCTCCACCCTGACACACCACAGGTCACAGGTCAAACCACAGGTCACACATAGGTCACAGGTCATGGGTCCCACCACAGGTCACAGACATGTCACAGTTCAGACCACAGGTCAGGGTCATGGATCCCACCACAGGTCACACCACAGGTCACAGGTCACACACAGGTCACAGACATGTCACAGGTTACACACATATAACTATTCACACACAGGTCATACACAGACCGAAGGCCACACACACATATCACAAGTCATAGGTCATACACAGGTCACAGGTCACACACAATGATCACAAGTCAGAGATCATAGGTCACACACACACACACTTACACACACACACACACACACACACACAGATGCAGGGAACGTCACTCACAGATCACATGATAAAACAAGAGGCAAAGCCTTCATGACTCACCTGTGCTCCGCGCTTTATCCAGTAAAGGAATCAGGAGTAGAACAAAAAAGAGAGAAAGAATTCGTTAAAAAGTGTTCTATATTGAATATGAAAAAAAAGAGAGAAAAAAGTATATATGTATATATATATATATATATATATATATATATTTGTGTGTGTGTGTGTGTGTGTGTGTGTGTGTGTGTGTGTGTGCATATAAGATAAGCTTGGGAGAAAAAAAATGAGAAAAAAGGGCGCGCAAGCGGGATAGAACCCAAGTATGTTCAGTTCCGAAGCAAGCAGACTAATCCCCACTGCTGGGGCGGAACTGACGTCATTATACTGAATTTAATACTTCAGGCAATGTTGACGTTTTCTTCTTCGTGCGATAAAAAAAAAAGTGATTGTAGTGGACGTAATAGAGCCCTTTAAATCATGATTTTTGTGTGTTTTATTATATCTCCATTATTCTTTTATTTCGGCAGTAAAGGAGAAGTTGTCATCATTTCATAGCAAATCGCAACACATAGTAGATCTGTAGATCTGCACGAACCAGTCTACAAAGGGAGGAAAGAAACGATCGAATCAAATTTTTCTTTTATGTTCATTCCAGTTAATTCAGTTTCCACTTAAGGATATTGATGTACAGTAAACATGTCGATGGTGTAGTTAGTTTAACTGTATGTGTTCGGTTCAGAATTTGTGTTTCTTTCCTTTAACTGTGAACAAGAAAAACGAGGTCATGTCTTCTCACCAAACACAACCTGTCTTCGAGCAAGTCTGTGGGAAGCGATTTTTAGAATTTTCGGATTTCGGAATACACCTTAACGAAATAAAATTGTTAATGATACGGAAATACTGCTTAATTCGGGAGACTTAAACCTATTACTGGTATGACTGTGAAGAT
>NC_134910.1:16008432-16035932 GCF_041734735.1 Babylonia areolata | reverse complement strand
CTAAAACAAAGACGACACCAGAAACCATACCTAACAAAGCATTGAAATCAAACACCCCCCCCCCCCCCCACCCCACCCCCGAAAACAATCAAAAACCGTGCTGGTTTGTATACTGATTCACAAAACATTGAACCACCAAGACGTGAAAAAGACAGACGGAAAGGGATGAAGAGAGAGGGAGATTAAGAACAGGGAATAAAACGAAGACAGAGGGACACGAACACGGACACGGACATTGTTTTATTGCCATTGACAATACTCTCCTTTGGCAAGGGGGACAATGTATGAACAACAGAATAACGACGGTTTACAGAGAAATTGAAACATTGCTAAGAGTAAAAAGAAAATCACCGACAAACAACAAAAACAACAATAACATCAACAAAATCATAAAATACAAACATGTTGTTAACATTAAAAAGGAAAATAAAAAAGCTTGACCATCCAACTTTCTACAAAGTCATTCAGATTTATAAATTGTGGAACTGGCATCAGGGTAACAGTGGGTTTTTGTTGTTGTTTCTTTGTGTGTGTGTGTGTGTGTGTGTGTGTGTGTTTTGATAACTATAAGACTCCCGAAGATAATTTCTTTTCCCGACAATCCCAAGCTAGGGCAATAGATTTCGCTAGTGATCTTATTCTTACTTCATCATCTATCAAAAGCGTGCTGGTAAGGTTCATGTTCTCTAAGTTTTCACCGTTGAAAATTAAGCATTTCTTTCGAATTTCTTCATAATATTTACGCATAAAAAGGAAATGAGTTTCATCTTCAACTGAAGCACCACACATAGGACAAGGGGACCGTGCGGACGTGTCAGCAGAGAACCATTTTTGACTCACTTGTGTAAACAAAGTGAGTATGTTTTAACCCGGTGTTCGGTTGTCTGTGTGTGTGTGTGTGTGTCTGTGTGTCTGTGTGTCCGTGGTAAACGTTAACATTGACATTTTCTCTGCAAATACTTTGTCAGTTGACACCAAATTAGGCATAAAAATAGGAAAAATTCAGTTCTTTCCAGTCATCTTGTTTAAAACAATATTGCACCTCTGGGATGGGCACCAAAAAATAAAAAAAGAAGCCTAATTATATGCAAACTGCATTTACTGTTATATTTATATTTTTTGTATTCTCTAAACTTGGCACTTTGATAGATATTCTGACCCAACAACAAGAGCAGTCATTATTATCATTTTTTGTTCAAACAGGAACTTCTTTTGCTTAGCATGGAAGTTTTATTTATTTTGCAAACGTTTTGGTGCAGTTGTAAAAAAGGGAAATTACTCTGTAATTAATGCTAGGGGACTTAATTTATCACAAGTGAGTCTTCAAGGCCTTGCCTCTCTTGTTTTGTTAGCATTCATGCCTAAAGATTTAAGTCTGAATCGAGCCAGGCTTGTTCTGTGCCATTCATTACTTCTTGCTTTAGTGTATTTTTCTGTCTGAAAAATGTTCTTAAAAGAGAGGAACCAATTGTATTTTCTGACTCTTCAACTGGGCATGCCGTCCTGTTTGTACGAATTAATTAATCTGTCTTTAAATTCTGCGAGAAAGATTCGATCATTGCCAACGCCCTGACACATCCAGACAATCCCAAAGCCCTGTGCGGTTAAAACATACTTAACAAAAAAAGCCCAATTTTCTTTCCCAGAATCTAACTGATTTAGCATCACTCCATAAGCTTGTCTGCTTATTCTTGTCAGTGGGAGCTGTATTAATCTAAGCCAGTATCAAATACATTTGATCTTTGTTTTTATATGTAGTGGGTATCGACCAGTTTCACCATATGACATTTTATTGGACGAATGCAAAGGCGAGAGACTGAGAGAGAGAGAGAGAGAGAGAGAGAGAGAGAGAGAGAGAGAGAGAGAGAGAGAGAGAGAGATAACGACATCGATTTTTTTTTAATTCAGATGAAGACCGAAGCCCTTAGAGAAGGATAAATAAGATTAACATGACACAATGAATCGACAACCCAAATGAACCAAACATAGCTAAAACTAATGTTCAACTACATTCACGACGTAACATTTCGCAATCTCTTCGATGCTTCAACACACACACACACACACACACACACACACACACACACACACACACACACACACTCGTATCAATATTAATATCATCAACAACAACAGACAGGAGGACAACAACAGCAAGTACAAGAAACCCAAAAGCATCAAACAGCAATAACAACAAGAACTTCAACAACAACAACAACAATAATAATATAGAAGAAGAACAGCAGCAGCAACAACAACAACAACAACAACAAAACCCAAATGAAAACCGAAAACAAAACGAATAAGAAGAAAATACAAAATAAATTAAACATCGAGCAGTTAAAAAAAAAAAAAAAAAAAAAAATCTGGTTGTTTTTCCTGCTTAATTTGAGAGAGGGAGAGGGAGAAGAGGAGGGAGAGGAGGGAGTGGGGAGGGGGGGGGGGGGGGAGAGTCAGTCACGTGGACCACTTTGGGAGGATTGTGAGGGGTGGTAGTGAAGCGGTTAGTGTATGTGTGTGTGTGTGTGGGGGGGGGGGTGGGGGGGGGGGGGGGTGGTGGGGGTGAGGAGTGGTGAGGGGGAAGGAAGTGATGAGAGAAGGAGGGGTGAGGAGGGAGGGGGTGAGGGGGAGGGGATTTCAGGGCTTAAAGTGGCAGTTGAGCGGATGTGTGTGTGTGTGTGTGTGTGTGTGTGTGTGTGTGTGTGTGTGTGCGTATGTGTGTGCGCGCGCGCGCGCGCGTTTGTGTGTGTGTGTGTGTGTGTGTGAGAGAGAGAGAGAGAGAGAGAGAATGAGAGAGAGAGAACTATAGCTGACTACCAATTATCATAAATACCCCCAATTCTTATTACTCTTGAAATAATCAAGCTCACCACCACATCCCTACACATTTACATTCGGACATACTTGTGTTTTTTCACAGCTCTTTTGCTCAAGACATAGTGACAAATGGTTCAGATTATCTGCCCGTCATAGTGACAAATGGTTCAGATTATCTGTACGACATAGTGACAAATGGTTCAGATTATCTGTCCGACACAGTGACAAATGGTTCCGATTATCTGTCCGACACAGTGACAAATGGTTCAGATTATCTGTCCGTCATAGTGACAAATGGTTCAGATTATCTGCCCGACATAGTGACAAATGGTTCAGATTATCTGTCCGACATAGTGACAAATGGTTCAGATTATCTGCCCGTCATAGTGACAAATGGTTCAGATTATCTGTCCGACATAGTGACAAATTGTTCAGATTATCTGTCCGACATAGTGACAAATGGTTCAGATTATCTGCCCGACATAGTGACAAATGGTTCAGATTATCTGCCCGACATAGTGACAAATGGTTCAGATTATCTGTACGACATAGTGACAAATGGTTCAGATTATCTGCCCGACATAGTGACAAATGGTTCAGATTATCTGCCCGACATAGTGACAAATGGTTCAGATTATCTGCCCGACATAGTGACAAATGGTTCAGATTATCTGTCCGAGACAGTGACAAATGGTTCCGATTATCTGTCCGACACAGTAACAAATGGGTCAGATTATCTGTCCGTCATAGTGACAAATGGTTCAGATTATCTGTCCGACACAGTGGCAAATGGTTCCGAGTATCTGCCCGACATAGTGACAAATGGTTCAGATTATGTGCCCGACATAGTGACAAATGGTTCCGATTATCTGTCCGAGACAGTGACAAATGGTTCAGATTATCTGTACGACATAGTGACAAATGGTTCAGATTATCTGCCCGACATAGTGACAAATGGTTCAGATTATCTGCCCGACATAGTGACAAATGGTTCAGTTTATCTGTACGACATAGTGACAAATGGTTCAGATTATCTGCCCGACATAGTGACAAATGGTTCAGATTATCTGCCCGACATAGTGACAAATGGTTCAGATTATCTGCCCGACATAGTGACAAATGGTTCAGATTATCTGTACGACATAGTGACAAATGGTTCAGATTATCTGTACGACATAGTGACAAATGGTTCAGATTATCTGTACGACATAGTGACAAATGGTTCAGATTATCTGTACGACATAGAGACAAATGGTTCAGATTATCTGCCAGTCATAGTGACAAATGGTTCAGATTATCTGCCCGACATAGTGACAAATGGTTCAGATTATCTACCCGGCATTGTGACAAATGGTTCAGATTATCTGTACGACACAGTGACAAATGGTTCAGATTATCTGCCCGACATAGTGACAAATGGTTCAGATTATCTGCCCGTCATAGTGACAAATGGTTCAGATTATCTGCCCGACATAGTGACAAATGGTTCAGATTATCTGCCCGTCATAGTGACAAATGGTTCAGATTATCTGCCCATACAGTGTCCATGGGGGCCTGGGTTCGAATCCCCTTATCACCCTTTCTCCCAAGTTTTACTGGAAAATCAAACTGAGCGTCTGGTCATTCGGATGAGACGATAAACTGAGGTCTTGTTTTCAGCACGAACTGGGCGCACTGAAAAAGAACCCATGGCAACAAAAGAGTTGTCCACTCTCAACAATTCTGTAGAACTCCACTCTCCCAGGCACACAGAATATGCATAGCGTTATGCTGCTGGTCAGGCATTTTCCCAGCAGATGTGGTGTTGCGTATATGGATTTTTTTTTTCCGAACGCAGTGACGCCTCTTTGAGAAACAAACTGTATCGTCTGTCCCCATCCCCCTTATATATATATATATATATATATATATATATATATATATATATATATATATATATATATATATATATATATATTTTTTTTTTTTTTTAATTTATTTTACAGAAGAAATGGTGGAGCGTATATGGACCAGTGAAGCCTTCTAGAAACTGAAAGACGCACAGTACTTCATCAGCACTGGAACGAGTCTGATAATGAAGTCTCCCGTCGGACCGACGGATGAGTAGGCAGGCAGGCTTATCTGTCGGTGTGTGTCCTCATATGGGAGAAGAGGCCGATCCTGGATGCGCAGCACTTCCCACAGGTGTTGCAAGGGAAAACGTCTCCAGAAGTTGAGCCCTGCTTCCTTCTCTCATGCTTCTCCTTAATGGCCAGCGTTCTCTTGTTTACAAACGTCTTTATGCCACTAGAGCACAGCATCCTCCAGCGAGAGCGGTCAAGGGCATCAGTTTCCCAGGAAGCGATGTCTATGTCACTGGCTTTGAGGCGACATTAACCTGGTTGCCTGACCAGCACAGGTGACCTCTTTTTTTTGGTGAAGAGGAGTTGTGCAGTCCCTTTCCCACTCTCTCGCCTACCGACGCTCACAGTCCCACAGGTGCAGATACTGCCACGTGTTGGACGGCCTCGGCAGGTGCAGGTTTTTTCTTCGGAGCTCTGTCTCCTAGGAGGACTTCCAGCCTGGATAAGAGCTCCCCATGCCCTTTGGTCATCCTCTTCCGCCTTCACAGCCGTTGGGAAAGGTTTCCTCCTCCGCCTGGTCCATCGTTGGGAGACTTCACATGCGGCAGGTAGTACTGGGTCACATGGTACCAGTGGCAAGGGCTATGCCCCTGACCTGACAAGGTCTGATAAGGTCTGGGTATGACACAGCTAGGCTAAACAAAGACAGTAGTTCGGACAGACTGCCGCCAGCGCCTTGAGGGAGCTGCTAGAAATGATGACACAGTGCTGTGTCTGCCCCTGCCCCGTCTGCAACCGTGTGTGTGCTTCGTACCACTGCTCTACAATAGGTGGATAGCGCATGCCATCTTTGAGCCCCTTTGCTAACTGAAGCCAGCGGAAGTGTTCAATCAGCCACCCCCGAAAACGGAGTTTGGTTGCCTGCATGGCGGTGTAAAAACGGTCATGCACGTAAAAGCCCACTCGTGTACATATCTCATAGCTGTGGGGGCAAGCATAAGACGATTTCATCGAAGATACTCAGTTACAGTTAAGAAACTGTCACCAGTTAGCAGATGACTTCTCAACGGACTGACAACCAGATGCGAGTGTCAATATGGCGTCCAGCTTGCTTCAGCTTTCCTGGCCAATGAGCTATCCATCTATTTTCACTACAGTAGCTTCGGACTTTGGGCAAACGAGTCACACTTGTGTCCACCATAACGGCACAATGTATAGTCCTCATAGCGTTGTGTTGGTATTGCACAGGATGTACGCACCGATACACTTTTTGACCTGTTAATGCTTCCTGTAAAAATGTACATCTATAAACGTGAATTTAAAAAAAAAAGTTGGCTCAACTTAACAGCTTTTGAGAGATACATTTTCTGGCGCTATAAAGAGAAGAACACAATGCAAGAATACAATGCAGTATACAAGATTTTAAAACAACGGGGCTGTCTTGCACGACATTAATTACAGACGTTACTTAAATGTGTGAATGTCAAATGTGTTTGACATATGCGAGTTTTATTATTATTATTATCATTAGTTTATGTTGGATAATCAATTCAATTGAAATGTTACTAATAAGTTTTGTTTTATATTTGTTTTGTTCTCTTTGTTGTTGTTTTTCCACCACCTTATTCTTCTTCTTTGTTATGAAATAGAAACACCCTCGCATGTAGATTGTCACTGAAGTACTTACTGTGATGATGATGATGTCATTTTCCTGTACAGGTATTCGCATTTGTATTTGTATTTCTTTTTATCACAACAGATTTCTCTGTGTGAAATTCGGGCTGCTCTCCCCAGGGAGAGCGCGTCGCTACACTACAGCTCCACCCATTTTTTTGCTTTTTTTCCTGCGTGCAGTTTTTTTTTGTTTTTCCTATCGAAGTGGATTTTTCTACAGAATTTTACCAGGAACAACCCTTTTGTTGCCGTGGGTTCTTTTACGTGCGCTAAGTGCATGCTGCACTTAGTTTATCGTCTCATCCGAATGACTAGCCCCCAGACCACCACTCAAGGTCTAGTGGAGGGGGAGAAAATATCGGCGGCTGAGCCGTGATTCGAACCAGCGCGCTCAGATTCTCTCGCTTTTTTGGCGGACGCGTTACCTCTAGGCCATCACTCCACATTTCGTGTGCCCCCTGGTTGCACACATTCACCTTGTACACACACCATACAGACAATATGCGTGATGTCAAAAACTAGAAATAGACCCATTCGATCATACAATCAAACACACATTAACAAGTGTGGAGTGTTGGCCTTGAGGTAACGCGTCCGCCTAGGAAGCGAGAGAATGTGAGCGCACTGGTTCGAATAACACCCGCAGTGGTCAGTGTTTTCTCCCACTCCGCTAGACCTTGAGTGGTGGTCTGGACGCCAGTCATTCGGATGAGACGATAAACCGAGGTCCCGTGTACAGCATGCATTTTGCGCACATTTAAGAACTCACGGCAACAAAATGGTTGTTCCTGGCAAAATCCTGTAGAAAAATGCACTTCGGTAGGAAAACAATTGAAGGCAAGGAAAAAAAGAAAAGAAAAAAAAGGGGTGGCGCTGTCAGTGTAGCGACGCGCTCTCCCTGGGGAGAGCAGCCCGAATTTCACACAGAGAAATCTGTTGTGACAAAAAGAGTAATACATACATATAATTTTTCATTAACAATGGACAAAAATATGTTCCCTATCAACAGACAGTTTAAAAAGAATTACGCATAGAAGAAACCAAGGATTTAAGTTTTAACAGTATTTTTTTCCAGAAAATTCTGAGCTTCTTATCATTCTGATGAGACGATAAACAGAGGTTCTGTATGCAGCAGGTACTTGGTGCGCTGAAAAAGAACCCATGGCAACAAAAGGGTTGTCCTCTGTCAAAATCCTACAGAAGAAATGCACTCTGATAGATACACAAATATATATGCATTCACAGGCCTGTCTAAGCGCCTAGGGTTATGCTGCTGGTCACGCATTTTCCCAGCTGATGTGATGTAGCGTATATGGAAGAGAGAGAGATTCCAGATTCCAGATTCCAGATGGCTTATTCATGTATAGGCCTATGCCTCTTATTAAGGGGTATGTGAACATTAATCATTTATATACCAATAAACATCACATTGTAATGCATGTTAACGTCCAAATATTTTAACTCACTCAGTACGGCCAGTCCTCTCTTCTCCTCTACACAGACCCCTCGGATGTCCAGTGGGTGTGTCTGAATGACCCAACCTTTAGCTTCCGTCGTCAGAATTGTGGTATTCTTTGTCAACATTCACCTCTTCAGTATAAGAGCCTTCCGCTTGCAATATTTTGATGATGGTAATTGGGGTGAAACGCTGTCAACGTCGTCTCTTTCGCCGTTCGTATGGAGAGACTTAAATTAAACAAACATGTAAGTAAAGTAGTGCTACGGTTCAGTATGTAGAACAATGAAATACTGTAACGAAGTCACAATTTCTGTGAAGTTGAAAGCTTTATATAGAAATAAAGAAAATTTTCGAACAAAAGAGAGAGCGAGCGAGCGAAAGAGAGAGAGAGAGGGAGAGAGAGAGAGAGAGAGAGAGAGAGGAGAGAGAGAAAGAGCGAGCGGGCAAAAGAGAGACAGAGACAGAGACAGAGAGAGGCAGAAAGAGAGAGACAGAGAGAGAGAGTGAGAGATGAGAGAGAGAGAGAGAAAGAGCGAGCGGGCAAAAGAGAGAGAGACAGAGAGAGGCAGAAAGAGAGGGAGAGAGTGAGAGAGAGGAGATAGAGAGAGATATAGAAAGAGCGAGCGAACAAAAGAGAGAGACAGACAGAGAGAGAGAGAAGAGAGAGAGAGAGAGAGAGAGAGGAGAGAGAGAAAGAGCGAGCGGGCAAAAGAGAGAGAGAGACAGACAGAGACAGAGACAGGCAGAAAGAGAGAGACAGAGAGAGAGAGTGAGAGAGGAGATAGAGAGAGAGAGAGATAGAAAGAGCGAGCGAGCGAAAGAGAGAGAGAGAGAGACAGACAGAGAGAGAGAGTGAGAGAGGAGATAGAGAGAGAGAGAGAGAGAGAGAGAGAGAGAGAGAGAGAGAGAGAGAACGAAAAGGTAAGAAAAAATATGCCAGAAAAAAAAAAGGACGAAAGAAATACAGACAGAACGACCCAGGGAAACACAGACAGAATCAATTAAACACACGATTACCACAAAACAAGACTCTGCAACTTACAAGTTAGCCATCGTTCCCGAAACTCTCCCTCCCTCTCTCTCTCTGTGCGGGGCGACGAGACTGACCCAAACAAACACACACCCCCACACACACTTCTTCTAACGGGTACCTCTCGGCTCAGACCACAACTACCCTCTACTCCCCCAAACCCCTCCACCCTATGCCCCAACACCCCCAGATCCCCGCCCCCCAGGCCCCCTTCCTCACCTCAAGCTGCCCGTCGTCCCCCCGAACCCCCTAGTCATGAAAAAACAACACAAAAAAAAACCACCTGTGGAAAACAGACGCCCTGTCCTTGACCAGTCTTTTTGTCGTTCTTCTTAAACCGGCGGGAAGAATAAGAAGATAGAGAGGGAAATTTCGGGTGTACAGTGTAGACTTACGGGTGGGGCATTGATGCTTGGGATCAAGCAGGTTTTGGGGGTTATGAAGGGTGTGTGTGTGTGTGTGTGTGTGTGTGTGTGTGTGTGTGTGTGTGTGTGTGTGTTCGTTGGGCCTTTCCTTTTTGTTGAATGTTTTCTCACCACAAGCAAGAATTAAGGAATCGGATAAGGGGGTGGGGGGGGGGGGGGGGGGGGGGGGGGCGTGGGGGGCAGGGGGGATGGGGGGGATGTGCACCACAGAGAGTGGGGGTGGGAAGGAATAGAATGATTTGTCTGTGGAGGGTTTGGGCTGGATTGCAAGGGTGGGCTGGGGAGGAGAGAGACACAGAGAGAGACAGAGAGAGAGAGACAGAGAGAGAGCGAGAGAGAGAGACAGAGAGAGAGACAGAGAGAGAGAGACATAAAGAGAGAGATACAGAGAGAGAGAGACAGAGAGAGAGAGACAGATACAGAGAGAGAGACAGAGAGAGAGACAGAGAGATTCAAGATTCAAGATAGTTTATTCATGTATAGGCCTAGGCCCCTTATGAAGGGGAATGTGAACATTATTTTACGAACAATACATCACGACACTGTGAGCATCAATAAACACAGTCAAACAAAAATATACCAGCATTACAGTTCAATGTGTAGAACAATAAAAGAAAAAACAAACAAACAAAAGAATACATACAGCATTTTCACGAAGTAGCCATTTCTTTGAATTTGAAAGCTTTGTATAGAAATAGTAAGTAGATGACATCAATAAGTTCAATTTGAACAACGTAGGTTTACTATAATATTTAGGCTGAATAAACTCCTCTCGAATGTTCCTTAAAGCTGGACAGCAAAGAACAAAGTGTATCTCATTTTCTTGTGATTCTTTACATAATGGACAGGTCAGATCACTGTCGTTACATGTTCTGTATCTGTAATGATGGACCGCTAATTCTGTAATACCTAATCTAAATCTTGTCGTCATATATTTTAAATGTCTATCCATATTCAACACCAAGTAAGGTTTCAGACCAGACACACTGCAAAAATTCTTATAGAAACTAAATCTTTCACTATTCTGAATATGATCAGACCACTTCTGTCATCTATAATCAATCAGACGTTGTCGAAACACACCGATAAACGCCTGGATGCTACCAACACCTAGGTTTAACCAAACAAATCCAAATCCATATTCAAACAAATAATGGCGAATCTTGGTTACCCAGTTCACTCTGCCTCTAGCATCTAAATCATACAGCATATCATAAGCTTTGCGGGGTATTCTGTTATGTTCCATTTGTAATAATCTCAACCAGTAACGTATACACCTGACTGCAGAAACTAGATATAAATATGAGAGACAGAGAGAGATGGAGAGAGAGACACAGAGAGAGAGAGACACAGAGAGAGACACACAGAGAGAGACAGAGACACACAGAGAGAGACAAAGACAGAGAGAGAGACAGAGACACGAAGAGAGACAGACAGAGACAGATACAGAGAGAGACAGAGACAGAGAAAGAGAGACAGAGAGAGAGACAGAGGCAGAGACAGAGAAAGAGAGAGACAGAGACACAGAGAGAGAGACAGAGACACAGAGAGACACACAGAGAGACAGAGACAGAGAGACAGAGAGAGAGTTTCTTAACAGCACTGACAGACCGACAGACAGAGAAATAGACGGGTGGATAGATGGACAGACCACCAGGCAGACAGACAGCCCAACAAACAACAGACGGACAGGCAGATATATATACCTGCCTACCTACATACCTACATACATACACATAGATAGATAGACAAACCAAGGCAGTGCAGTGCAATGTATATATGACTGATAAAAATACATACATATAAAACAAGGAACTGTCACTAACATTCATAACGTCACAAATGACTACAAGTCATGCTTGTCAATACAACCAGTTACCAAAACTACAAGACATGCTTGTCAATACAATCAATCATAAAAACTACAAGACACACGTAACAATACAACCAATTACCAAAACTACAAGACAAATGTAACAATACAACCAATCATAAAAAGTATAAGACACATGTATCAATACAACCAATCACCAAAACTACAAGCCACATTTACCATTACAATCAATCACCAAAACTACAAGACGCATTCATCAATACAACCAATCACTCTCCCTCCCAACCACCATGTCCCCTATTCCACCCCCCTTCTGTGTCTCCAGCAGAACGAAGAAAAAACCGTCCATGAAAAGAAAAGACTGTGATCATAACAGCTCGGACACACACACAAAAGGAAAGCGAGAGACAGGAGACCACGGGAAAGATTAAACAGAGGAAATATTTGCATAGCACGACCGCACCTCTCCCTGTTTGGACACAACGGTCACGGGTGGGTGGTCACGGGTGAGCAGTAATCGTGCCAAATGAGAGACCACAACACAGCCAAGTCATGCGAATCGTTAACGCACGCGGGTCATTAGATTTAGACACTGATACAAGCGCTGGAGGTCACATAGAATGTGCATATAGTTGGAGTTCTCAGTGAAGAGCCACGCAGTCAGAAAGTGCTATTATTCACAGTCAGTCGTGACCGACTATGACCATCAGAACAGCAGAGGAGGCACCTGCTGTCCCGACTAGTCGGTCTGGGCTATTTGTTTATAGTGGAGAGTCTTGTTTGTTCCAATGAACCTTTTGTTTGCCTGTGTGCTGGCTGGGTCGGTAGCGTAACCAGCACTGACTTGAGGTTGTGTACCTTGTGAATGGAGAGAGTTACCACTCTTTACTATTTGTTAATCATTTCATCTCCTGGCCTCATTATTTGTTAATTTTTATAGTGGACAGTGTCTTGCCCAAGTTACATCCCCACTCTCTCGGCCATGAGGGTTTTAGGACAGTCGGCGTTGAGAGTCATAGTCCTTCATAAAAACTGTAAATGACTTTCCGTTGTTATGGAGAAACCATTGATCATATTAAGAATCAACAATATAGGCAAAGACAAGACAAGACAAGACAAAGCAAGACAAAGGACAAGAAAGGAATATATAAAAACCCCACTGGGGTTAGGTGAAAAACGTAGTGCATGAAGCATACCAACGAGGCTTTGGTGGTGTAGTTTGCGTTCTTTCTGTCTTTAAAATTTTTTTTTTTTTTTTAACTTTTGTTGTTCTTCTGTTGATTTTAAAAATCGTGTTTGTTATCTTGTTTTGATCTCTCTCTCTCGACACACACACAAACGTATATATATATACATATATATATATATACGTTTGTGTGTGTGTGTGTGTGTGTGTGGTCTTTTTCATTCTTTTCCTATTCAAACAACATTACAACAAAGGTAAAAAAAAAAGAAAAAAAAGATAGACTATGGCATTCACATGGTCAGTACCTTTCCAGCCCTGATATTGACACAGGTGGGGGTTAAACAGCTGTCAAAGTGAGAAGAAAAGAGCAGGAGAGAGAGAGAGAGAGAGAGAGAGAGAGACAGAGAGAGAGAAAAAAGAGAGAGACAGAGAGAGAGAGAGAGAGAGAGAGACAGAGAGAAATAAAGAAATACAGTAAAAAAGGAAGGAAGGGATGAAGTAAGAGAAAGAACGACAGAATGATTAAGCAAAGACAGTCACACAACGAGGAAGGCACCAAAGGAGAGACAGAAAGGAAGAACAAGAGAAAAAGAATGGAGAAGGAAGAAAAGAAGACGACCAAAAAAAGCAGTATTTTAATGGGACTCCTTTCACACCTAAAACAGACTGAGACTGTCCTCTGCTGATGAATGCCTATGCGGCAACGGGTCACAGACACCAAAGCATTAAGAAAAACAGATCTGGAGTCGTATAAACCAATAAGATGCAAGAGACACCTAAGCACTTTTTGTCATTAGCTCAAAGTCCATGTGACTGGGAGGCATTTCGCCTTTAATTCAATTCTGAAGTCCAGGTTTGAACAATACACGGAAAACAAAATCCATATTATTTTTTAGTAATCATGTTTCCATGTATCATAGGAACACATATCAATCCGAATACATAAAATACAATGGCGATACCGACCATCCAAACGTCACTCTTCCTCTTTATCCATTACTTTTCTTCTCTCAAATAGAACCCGCTTTAACTGAATGATGAATATTTGGAGCTGCAGGTGACTTTTCATGTATATTTACTTCCTCGGATACACATTTTGCAAGTGAAAGCATCATATATTCATTTTTTGTCATCAGTAAGTTAAATCGTTTCTTTGTGCAAAAGCTGTATTGAAAAGAGTACATTTTTTCCACAGTTCTTCGTATCTTTCTGCAGTTAAACATGAAATAGTTTTCATCTTCTGGGTTTTTACCACACATTGGACAAGGAGATGTTGCTACGTCTGTATTGAACCATCTTCTGTTGGCATTCAATCGAAGTGCTCTCAATCTGAGCCTCGCAAAGCAGATTTCACGCCATTTATTTGTTGCGATCGTTGTATACTTCTGTTCGGAATACTGATTTGAATGAATAAAACCAGTTATATCTATCGATGACTTTTATTTCTCCGTGCCAGTCTTGTTTGTAAAATGCTATAAGTCTATCTTTAAATTCTGATACAAAGCCGTTCTCGTGCCCAGCTCCTTGGCACACCCAGTTCTGTTAGTGTTTTCTTGATGTGAAATACCCAGTTCTGTTTGCCCTTCTCCTGTCAGTTTTGGCCATATTAATGTTGTGGTATTTGAGGAATGCAATAGGACACCAAAAAAGCGTTTCACTGCAAAAGTATATGTCTTTTCCATTTGATAATTTGTCGTGACTCCCCATATTTCCGCTTCATATTTTAAGATTGATTGAATTTGTGTATCGAAAAGTTTTCAGAAAAGCTGTGCATCAGCCGAACGTAGTCTCCTGAGCGGGTTTTATCATTTGGATTGCCCCCTTTTCCCTTTTCCACTTGCTTCATTTCGCGCAGACATCAAACTCAAGTGTGTTGTAAATGTTTATATGAATCAGTGAGTTAGGGAGAAAAGAAAGCAAGGACAAGGAGCAATAAAGCACATATAAAACAGATAGAGAGAAAACACACACACACACACACACACACACACAAACGCACACGCACGCACACACACACAAACAGAGAAATATACATACACACACACACATATATATATATATATATATATATATATAGAGAGAGAGAGAGAGAGAGAGAGAGAGAGAGACAGACAGACAGAGACAGGGAGACTGAGACAGGGAGCGGGTGACAGAGACAGAGACAGAGGCAGAGAGTGAAAAGAAACAGTCATAACTGAATCTACGTGTCCACACCGTTTCAAAGCGTCACATTGTCCTGATCAGTCAAGCGAGACCCCCAGTGTCTGTCAAGCAACAATTAACCCTTGGCTGTACAATTTGTGTCAACTGAAGCGTTAACCCTTTGGGGTTGTTGCTGCATTGACCGATCGGACAAAGGGCCCGGCATTGTCCAGACAAATGACGTCCTAACCACACACACACTGACACAAAGACCGTTTGATCAGTCACCAGACTGTCCGCTGAGCCCGGAAGAAAAAGGGCAAAGGAAGCAAAGGCCCTGTGGGTTCATAAGAACTAAGCATGCGTACAAGAAAGTATCAGGAAGACAAAGGATCACAATGTGTAGCATGTATTATAAGATAATGCTACATTATTCATGTTTGTATCCCTCCCGCCCCACTCCCCTGTTTTGGGATTTAAAAAAAAAAAAAAAAAAAAAAAGAACAAGAAAGAAAGGAACGAAGTATGTATCGTATATGTACAGTGTTGAAAATGGTTGACTGTTGGTCTGGGCGATGCCAGGTCTCTTTCTCTATCAACCCAACACCCACCCGGAATTTCTGAGCTTGGAATTTCCTCGTTTCTACTGCTCTTTTTGTTTCTGGATTACCTTTCCATTCTTTCCGACTTGCTGGTCCATTGGTCTATATATTTTATAGAAAGTCTTTAAAGCTGGATAATCGGCCACTGTTACTATGTTGTTTTTGTGTACAACCGAGATGTGTGAGATGCCTATTGGCAATTTTTTTTATGTTGAATGTCTTATCATATAGTGAGATACTGTGAATTATCTTTATGTTCAGATTAGTCGGGGAGTTATCGTGTTGTTTTTTTATCCTCTGGCGAAACATTGACGGAATGGTCAATGCGAGAGGCATGCTCTGGGTTTATAAGCATGACTAGGACCTCACTTGTACCGTGTCTTCATTTCCAGATTGTTCTACAGATTCCACGGGAATAAAGTGTGGCCCGCTGGGGTCTAAACCAAGAAAGATAAATAAACATGCTGCCTGGTCTCTTTGCTTCTTGATTTCTAAATCGACAATGTTCATAAAACCGTGTTGTTTCTCTCTCGCCACTTAGGTAGGCATACTCCAATTTTGGGCTGTGTGCAGACCAGCTGTGTTCTTGTATCAATAACCCACCGATTGCTGACATGGATTTGCGGGATCGTTAACGTGCGCATTTGATTTTCTTCATTTGCATACACGCTGATGGGGTTGGGGGCTCTGGTGTCTGTCACATTTGTTGACTTGGAAAATCTCCACCCTTTGCCCTCCAGGCAATGTGCCATGAGTTCAAACCCCGCACCCTCAAATTGAAATTCCAACGCTTTAACCACTTGGCTGTTGCACTTGTCCCTACTCCCTCCGTTTGACTTCTCCTCAAACAGACCACCACATAGTAAGAAAAACACAGGGGCATACACAGGATAAAGACTTCACGCAAGTGTCTGTATCTCTCGGGCCTGGTTGACGCCGGGATATCATTAAGACAGGAAGTGTCGAGTACCGTCTTGACACGTCGTCCCCAAGCAAAATGGATCTCCATAGAATTCTCCTCCTCGTCATCCTAAATCATCAATACAAAAGGAAGCTGCAAATCAGCAATGAACCTCACATGTAAGCTAAAGGCTGTTTTCTTTTTAAAATGTTATACCAGTCAGACTACAAGGCAGTTTGCAATGGTCGAGGGAGAAAAGGCTGCACAGACATATTGCTTGTTAACAACCTACTAGTGTCTACCTTACACAAGTGAAGCTTGAATGCTAGCACTTATGAAAGTACATGTGTGGCTGTCTAAACACTGTCGAACGTCTTGTAACACACACACACACACACACACACACACACGCGTGTTTTTTTGTTTTTTTTTTTTGTTTCGTTTTGTTTATGAGTGCAAAACAGAAATGCTATTGTGTATTTCATTATCGCGCGATTCTAGTATGTATGTATCTTTTTTTCCCTTCTTTTTATATCTATGTTTCTCCTCTCTTTTTTCTCTATCTATATCTATCTATCTATATATAATCTATATTTATTTTGCTTTGTTTTCTATTATCTGGATGGCTTAATTAAAAATGCAATTTTTGCTTGTTCAATTACCATCTTGAAATTAAAACTTTGACTTTGACACACACACACACACACACACACACACACATACACACACACGCGCACATTTGCCAGCTCAGCAATCAACCAGCTGTTCTTGGCAGGCACGCTAAAGGAACAACCAAAAAGGAAATCATAATTATCATCGTGAACTGTGCTCAAAACGCATGTTTGAAACCAAAGCGGCAGATAATATAGCAAGGAGAAAATCAAGAAGAATGGTGAGAGGGAGGAGATGGTGGAAGGAAAAGGAAGAAGAGGAGGGAGAGAGAATGGAGTAAACATAGAAAGAGAGTTGGGCGAAGAAGAGGAAAATGAGAGAGGGAATGCAAATATTTTACTTCTGGTCAAGGCCTTTGCTCCATACTGAAGGGGCGAATACAAAAGAAAATAATACATAATTCTCACTAACAAAGGTAGACCCTGTGTGTGTGTGTGTGTGTGTGTGTGTGTGTGTGTGTGTGTGTGTGAGAGAGAGAGAGAGAGAGAGAGAGAGAGAGATTTATCGTCAGGCCTGTTATAACAGTGATGCCTTATCACATGGTATAATCCTTTATCGTCAGGCCTGTGAAAACACTGATGCCTTATCACATGGTATAATCCTTTATCATGAGGCTTGTGAAAACACTGATGCCTTATTACATGGTATAATCCTATCATGAGGCTTGTGAAAACTTGATGCCTTATCACATGGTATAATCCTTTATCGTCAGGCTTGTGAAAACACTGATGCCTTATCACATGGTATAATCCTTTATCGTCAGGCTTGTGAAAACTTGATGCCTTATCACATGGTATAATCCTTTATCGTGAGGCTTATGAAAACACTGATGCCTTATCACATGGTATAATCCTTTATCATGAGGCTTGTAAAAACACTGATGCCTCACCACATGGTATAATCCTTTATCACGAGGCTTGTGAAAACACTGATGCCTCATCACATGGTGTGTCTTGGTCCCTTACCTCCGTGGGGAACCGTCGGGGCACGGCGATGCTGATTCGCACACAAGCCTCCTCCATCTTGACGATGGTATAATCCTTTATCATCAGGCCTCTAAATACGTGTCCCATGTCCAGCATGCACTTAGCCCACGTTAAGAAACAGGCGGCAGTGAATGGGATGTCCTTGGTAAGATTCTGTAGACACTTTGACAGGAAAACAAGCACACTTGCAAGCAGTAAACTGAAAAGAAATAGTGTGGTGCTCTCCCTGTAGCTACACACTCTGGCAAAGGAGGGCAGCCCGAATTTCACACAGACAAATCTGTTGAGACAATACAATACAATACAATACCACACCATGCCATCCCATGCATACCACACCATGTTATACGTATACCACACCATACCATAGAAGAATAGGGTACATGCAGACATTATCATCTCACAAAGATGCGGACTGATTCATATACGCTACACAACATCTTCAAAAACATGAAGCAGATGCGTGACCTAAACATGTACCCATGGACTGATCAGATATTGAGAGCCTTGGGCCATCAGGTTTGTATGAAGACATTGGCACAAAATGAAACGAAACAGATAAACAAAACAACGGCGTTTGGTAGGTGACTGACACGCCAGTGAATGTTCTCAGCTTGCATGGTGTGACAGTCATGGTCACAGTGATAAGTGATGGTCACAGAGGGAAGGAAATGGGTTATTGTTTGTTTGTTTGTTTGGTGTTTTTTTTCAACCCGGTGTTTGGTGTGTGCCTGTGACAGCGGGGTGAACACTTGTTCACTGACCTGGTCATGGTGTTGCAGTGGTCAGCAGCTGTTTTCCGCTGACAGCTTCAGAGACGGGTTGTGCGATCGGCATTATGAGCCTGATGGGTTTCTGTTTTTCATTCTTTGTTATTCATTGATTTATTCATCCTGTTCATTCAATCATTTACATTGTATTTACATTATGTTGACTCCATGCAGTTATACACGAAAAAGCCCGTTCACAGATATGAGTGAACAGGAGGGTTGTAGCCCACAACCGCAGGAAAAAATGTACTCTTGCCAACATCAGTTGCGAGTTTTAAGAACCTTCTCCAGACACAAGCCCAACACTGACAAAGAAGCGAGTGTGTGTGTGTGTGTGTGTGTGTGTGTGTGTGTGCGCACACACACACACACACACACACACTGTCCATTTCACCCATTGAAGTTTTATGCCGGAAGTGGAAAACCAAACAGAAGAACTGCATGAACTTTGTGACACTGAAGACAAAGACTACTTCTCCTGCTCCGAAAATAGCTGTTTTGTCTATGATGGAATATGTTTCCTAAGGTATGAGGCAAGGCCTTCAATACTCACTTGTGATACACACTTGAAGAAATGATAATAATTCAAAGAAAAAAAAGAACCTTTTAAATCTATTTTGTAAAAATGTTATGTGTTTGTTATTATAGTTATATAAAGCTTCGCGTTAAAAAGGAAAAAAAGAAAGAAAAAAAAGGCATAAAAGCTGATTAGAATCATGCATGTTCGGATTGAGAGTATACCTACATGGTTTAATACACAGCACTAACGCCGCTTTACCAATAACGTTAAAAAAAATTATTTGAGCATGCTCTTTTAGCGTAATGAATCGACAACGGTAATCGAAGTGATAACGCCGTTTAAATCATGTCATTTTGGTATATCTCGGGCATTTAAGAATTTCTTTCAAGTCCCAGGTAAAGGAGACGTTCCCATCGCCTCAAACAAACATGTTGCCTTTTTCTCTAGATCTGCACAGATCCGTGTTCGACAAGCTTCAGTAGTAGTTACACTCACTGAGAAACTACGACACCACCCATTCAATTTCTCTTTTATGTTCATTCTAGTTAATTCAGTATCCACTTTAAAACATTCATATACAGTAAACACGTCGATGATCATTCAAGAAATTCTTTAAATCCGGTGGTTAAAGCTTACCACAGACAACCGGACACCGGGTTATAACATAGACGCACTTTTGACTGTGACTGCTGCTATCTTCAGTTGCTTTGAAGACTCTACGAGTCGAAGTACTCAACTTCTCCTCTCCCAAGTGGGTTCATAATTTTTTCCTCTTGTTTTTTGTATCCTGTTTTGAAAGAACCCAGGTAGTCAAACCCCTTTTTTTATATCCCATAGACGCACTTTGTTTACGCAAGAGAGTCAAAATCAAACGATCAGACAAGCATACAGTTTCAGTTTCAGTAGCTCAAGGCGGCGTCACTGCGTTCGGACAAATCCATATACGCTACACCACATCTGCCAAGCAGATGCCTGACCAGCAGCGTAACCCAACGCGCTTAGTCAGGCCTTGAGAAAAAAAAGAAGAAAAAAAAAAGATAAGCGTACATACATAAATAAATAAATAATAATTATGATATAAAAAAAAGATAGTAGTAATGAAAATAATGATAAAATAATAATAATAATAAATAAATAATTAAATAAATAAGAAAACAATGATGATAAATAAGCAAATAAATATAAAACATGAAGACACACATTCACACATACACCCACACATGCATAACAGGTATGCCCCGAAAAACGCAGTTTCACAGATATGAAAGCACAGTCAAATACATATAAACGTACATGAGCTCCAACACACACACACACACACACACCACAAATTTCCCTGCACCTCCTCTACCCCATCCTCCACACACTCATTTCTAGTCTATGTATCGCAGCTTCCACGGCACACACACGCACACACACACACAGATGAACGCTTACTTGTACAAGCACACACACACACGCCCATATCTCCCACCCCCCAAACATATATACAAAGATATATATATATATATATATATATATATATATATATATATATATATATATATAATAATTATATACGTTCCAGTATCCTGTTGCTCCCACGGTGTAGGCATGCATACACTCGCATACCTCATCCTCTACCTCACCTCCTCCCTGCACCCCCACCTCCCCCTCACACACACACACATGCACAGAACTCTCCTGACACTTGTGTACACTTACACTCTCACGCATGCACAAACGCACTCAAAAACACAGACCCACACATACACACAAACACACACATACACACACGCACAGAGGCTGTCACTGATTGGCCGCAAGAGGGATGGGAAAAGATCTCTGATGCCAAGAACGTGGCGTCTAGTGTGTTGCTCAGTCTATTGTATTTGGAAAAGCCCACAGAGACTCTGTTCCGTTTTGAAGAAATTTGCGCAATGTTGGTTTGGAAATGATGCCGATATTTGTTTGATTTGCAAAGCATCGTGCTCTACCTTTCATGTTAGACTTACGGCCGCTCCCTCTCTCTGCTTTTATTTCTTTGAGGCGATCGATGGTGTGATGGCCTTGTACCTGTTCTTTTTGATATTCTTTGACTTTTCTGAGGATTTCCGATTTTCCTAGATGTAGGCCGCTCGTTGGTGTTGCGTTACCAGCAAGTCTGTCAGCTCGCTCATTTCCCTTAACTCCTGCATGTCCCGGGCAGTATGACCATGTGAGGTTTTTTTATCTGAAAGTTGCGCATTGCCTTATGCCATTCTGGGCTTCCCATTCCGTTTTCAATTTTCTGTATGAGGTTCATTGAGTCTGTTAGAATCATGGCATATTGGTTTCCGGGCGTATGGATGGACGATAGCCACTGGAGGGCATGTGTCACAGCTTCAACTTCCGTCGTTAGGCTGGAGGTTGTGACTTTGCAGGCAGCATTCTCTTCCCTAACTGTTTTTTCCATTTTGTTTCGCAGTGAATCCCCAACCGGATTGGTCTTTGGTGACTGAGCCATCTGTGTATATGATGATGTCCTCTTCTTTACTGTTTTCTTCTATGAGTAGCTTCACTTCCGCATCAGTTTTGCCCTCTGGCCATTCCTGACAATGTCTTCCTAGAGTGGGTGAAATGGCTGTGTTGAATAGATGGTTGAGGTTTTCGGGGTTTTTCTCCCATTCTTTTGTTTCTTTCAGGTCTTGTAGTCGGCATACTAGCTGGATTGTGTCTTCTGCTTGCCCCATCCATGATCTTCCTCGTCCTAGACGGCTGCCTTTTGGTTGTTTGACTGCGTCATGCAGTGGGTTTTGAGGGTTTTCTAATGCTTTGAAGTAGGTCTTGACCTGTTCTAACTTGTTTCTGGCCTGCACTGAAGGAAGGTCAAGCATGGTTTCTGTGGGCGTGTCTTTTGTTGTTCCAAGGATCAGCCTCATAGCTTCATTTTGAACTCTAATTTTAAGAGGTTGCTTTGAGACGGTGTTGTTAGCCCAAGTCCGTAGTCGATCACACTGAGGACGAGTGATTGGTATAGCAGGAAGAGGTGGCGTTGTTCAATACCTTTGGTTGCCATTGCCTTTAAGACTGAAAGGCCTTTTTTGCATTTGAGAACAGTATTTTCCGTATGTTTTCTGAAGGTCAGCATCCTGTCGAAGTGTATTCCTAGGTAGCGTAGGCATTCAGTTTTCTCGATCTGAATCCCATCGAATGACACAGAAGGTGATGATTTGCTCGCGGTTCTGTTGTTCAGGGTGCACAGCAACGTTTGGGCTTTCGCTGGATTAATGGAAGATCATGTGTCTTTGCACCATTGAGCAATATTGTTTAGTTGTTTCTGGACGGCTTTGGTTATTTCCTGAGCATCTTTCGAAGTTTTGAAGACCAGGCCATCATCCGCAAGAGTAAGCACCCGAGCTATTCCATTGTTGTTTAAGTCTGCAAGGCCCTTCGTGTAGACATTGTAGAGGACAGGAGAGAGCGGAGACCCTTGTGGCAGTCCCATGGATAGTTTAGAAGGTGCAGACATCCAATCTCCGAGGCGTAAGACGACGGTTCTTTCCTGAAGCGCTGCTGCTATCCATCTTGTCAGTGTCAAACTTATTCCATACCTTAGTAGCAGCTCCATGAGGTGTGCAAACTGGACTTTATTGTAGGCATCTTCAAGGTCGATTGCTACTGCTAGTGTTTCTTCTTTCCTTTGAAATCCTTCATACACCTCATATGCAAAAGCAGCTGCATTTTCCCATGTGGACTTGCCTGTTCTGTAACCACCTTGATTTGAAGGGAGAATGTGCCTGTGTTCAAGATCCCTTGCAAGTTTCCTGGCTATCATGCGTTCCATGAGCTTTCCAGCGATGTTTTGCATGGTTAGGATCCGGTAGCCGCTCACCTGATGATGGTCCTTTTCCTGGTTTTTGTATGGGTTTTAAGAAGCTGTGTGTCCAGTCCTCCGGCACATGTCCATTGTGGGAAATGTTTTGATATAGATTGAAAAGTTTGCTTCTGTCTTCTTCCGATAGTTCCTTGATGTCCGAGTAGCGAACTTTGTCTGGGCCAGGGGCAGATTCTTTCTTGCATTTAGCTATTGCTTCATTTAGATCATCTATTGTCAAATCATCATCAGGTCCAGTTTGCATAAGGGTTTGGTTTAACTCCTCAACATATTTCTTTTTCTCATCTAAGTTTCTTTGATCGCTCTGTTGTATGAAACGTTTGAGCAGGGCGGATCCTTTTTCTTCGTTTGTCTTAAGCTTGGTTCCGTCAGTGTCTACCATGTCTGGGGTTGTTGCATACAGACACAGCCAAGTACACTTTAATCCAGTTTTAAACATTTTCATCCAGTTTTAAACAGAATTCTATCAAACAGAAATACAACGATAACAACAATGACGACGACGATGACAACAACAGCATCAGTTTGACAGAAGAGGAAGAAGGAGAGAAAAACAGTCAGCTTCAGATGATTTATTCACATGGGCCACAGCCTCTGATGAAGGGCTGTAAACTGGGCACAGAAATCAGTCACGTGAAAAAGCAAGTACGAACTACTCACGGTATGAACAGGACAGATTTTCAGTCAATAGTTTGTGTAAAATATCTAACCCCTGTAAGATATGTATACAGAAATATCACCAAATGTTTACCTCTTTGGTTATTTTTTGATGAGAGAAGCAAAGTTAACTTGACTCTTGTTCAGAAGTTCCAATGTCAATGCAGAATTACTTCTTTTCCAAAGTCATGAAGACATGGGCCATCTTAAACGAAAGTGATTTGCCCGGAGTTGCAGAATCACACAAATTATGTAACAAACGCTGAGGGTCGTCAGTTCTGTATCTTTTTAGGTGTACGGAGACATCTGAAACACCACACTTAAAAAGGTAAGTTCCTGTTGAATATATCTATCTAAATCCAGGGAACTATGTTGCTCAGTTCTAGCTGAGGTTTGAAACATTCTGTATAAGAAAGAAAAAGACATGAATGTTCTGAATTTGATCATTCCATTCCTGCCATCTGCGGTCATTATCTCCCTGTTTACAACACTTCAAAAACTATGCTATCCACTCCTTGATTATCCCAGACAAGAAGAGAGAGACAGAGGCAGACAGACAGACAGACAGACAGAGAGAGAGAGAGAGAGAGAGAGAGAGAGAGAGAGAGAGAGAGAGAGAGAGAGAGAGCAGACCTGTCTACCACGCAACATGCCCTTCAGTATTTTTCAATCTCACGAGTGCAAATTTTCAACAGTTTGAGGATTGCTATCTTTGGTACTTAACTCGCGCTATACTTTTTTTTCAACCGTGATCATTTAATACCCATTTCGAGATGTGTATGTCTCAGCATAAGCTACATAGGCACTAACACACACACACACACATACACACTGCACAAAAAGACAGAGAAATTGAAGAAGAGATAATTCATATTTTAATTACAAAGCCACCGACCTATATGTAATTGGTCAAGTACAAAAACATCAATAAAAGAGAACAAAAAATCAACTTGAGAGCCTCAAGTCATTAGTCAGCAGCCATGAATGGAAGGCTGTATTTTACCATGGTCGCTTCCAATCAAACTACATTTTCAAAAGAAGGCTCGCGATCTGCGTTCTTTCAACACAAAAAAAGAAAAAAAAGAGAGAAAAAAAGTGTACTTGCCTGCGCTGACTGGTACAGTCGCTGCATTTATGTGTTTCTTTGTCTTGATGTGTCGTCGGCAGTCATCAACTGATCAACACCACGGTGTGCAACACTAACATCACACCGGTAAGCCGCACAGCGTGAAAACTCTCCGCCTTTCCCGTTTGCTTTGATTACGGTAAAATGTCTCTGAACACTTATCTCAGAAGTTTTGTCCAGCTGCTTCTTGAAAGACGAAGGAAGTTTTCCGCTTTCTTCGTCATTGTCTTCACTGTCTGTGTCATGGACGAACTTCGCTTTCTTAGATGCCATCTTAAGTGTCGGAAGTTAACGTTTTTTTTCACTACGGTTATACACAGCACAGCTGTGTCGAAGTGGGACTGCACAAGATCTTTTCCATGACACAAACACTGTATTTAAGCCGTGACTGTAGTACCGAACATTAAAAACAAAACAAAACAACAACTACCGATTTCCGTAGTAAGTACGGAAAAATCGTAATAGTAGGTAGGTCTAGAGAGAGAGAGAGAGAGAGAGAGAGAGAGAGAGAGAGAGAGAGAGAGGGACGGGGAGTGAGGGAAAGAGAGAGGAGTAAGGGAGAGAGAGAGAGGGAGTGAGGGGGGGAGACAGAGAGAGGGAGGGAGAGAGACAGAGAGACAGAGAGAGAGAGAGAGAGAGAGAGATAGCGTCTTCCCGAACAGCTCTACGGTATGGCTGATTCAAAACTGGCTACAGAAGTGAGAGCTGCTGAGGTCGTGGACCCCTCAACAGTGATAGCAGCAAAAGATGCGCGATCGTCAACACCAGACTCCGCTGGCAAACGACGCGAAGACTGCAAGGTGGCACTGGCTGTCTCTGTTGGCAAATGGCGCGAAGACTGCACGGTGGCACTGGCTGTCTCTGTTGGCAAATGGCGCGAAGACCGCTCAGTGGCACTGGCTGTCTCTGTTGGCA
Organism: Babylonia areolata; assembly: GCF_041734735.1. Classification (NCBI taxonomy): domain Eukaryota; kingdom Metazoa; phylum Mollusca; class Gastropoda; order Neogastropoda; family Buccinidae; genus Babylonia; species Babylonia areolata. The sequence continues at coordinate 16,010,297 of NC_134910.1, read as the reverse complement.
AATGGCGCGAAGACTGCTCAGTGGCACTGGCCGTCTCTGTTGGCAAATGGCGCGAAGACTGCTCAGTGGCACTGGCTGTCTCTGTTGGCAAATGGCGCGAAGACTGCTCAGCAGAGGCTGTGGTTTCATCAACAATGGACTCTGCTGGTGGGTCGTTGGAGGACTGCTCAGTGACAGCTGTGGACTCTGGCGGCAAGGGACGGGGGGACTGCTCAGTGACACTTGTTCCCAGGATGCTCCCGTCAGTCCCCACCTTCTCCAAGTCCTCGGCGGAATCAGAGCTGGAAAAAAAACCACCCCAAAACTTTGTTGTTGTAATGGTTATTACTATCATTTTTGTCATCATCATCATAATTATCATCATCATTAATAATGTTCATTATCATCAATATCATGTTCTGTTCAGTTCAACTACTCAAGGAGGCGTCACAGCGTTCGGATTAATCCATGTACGCTACACCATGTCTACTAAGCAGATGCCTGACCAGCAGCATAACCCAATGTGCTTAGTCAGGCCTTGAGTGTGTTATGTTTATCATTACTACTACTACTGCTAGTACTACAACTACTTCTACTGCTACTACTACTAGTCCAACTGCTACGACCACTACTACATCTACTACTGCAATTGTTGTTGTCATTTCTGTCATTATTATTGCCAACATAAATGTATAGATTGAATGACTGGTTGAATGATTAATCAATTTATCTTTTCTTGTTTTTCTATATGTTTTTTGGACAAGAACAGAGAAAGTGAAATGCATGTCTTCACATTCGCAAACAACAATGACAGTTTAAATACACTGGGGTGCACATAATACTTCTTCGGTGTATACTGTTCTCTAAGATTTTTGTATTATGAGCAGGTCAAAATGAAATGAGTTCAGTTTCTTGTACACCTTTTCAGAATAAGGGGGGAGCCGGGGGGTGGGGGAGCGGAGAGGGGGATGGGGGTCACGCAGTTGTCTGAATGTAGAATACACGGTAAATCGATCATGTGATGCTTGCTTTCCAAATATTGCAGATGACAGTCAAATGATCTCTGTTTTAAAGAACACGAGGCCTAAGGAACCATTTACAATTTCCACACCCTGGTTTTCCCACACATAGCCAAATTTATATCTGTATAATGTAAAACAAATTCGTAATACCCAGTTGTGATTCCTACAGTGGACACCATACAGCATTCTATATGCTTTAAATGGAATGCAGCTTTCATGCGTCCTGGTAACTTTTAACCAATATCTAATACAGGTGTGGGCCTCGATATATAAAGGATATCTACCCATTTCGCAGTAAATTAAGGTGCTTGGTGTTTTCGTGATGTTATCTAACAAGCAAATATGTGTACCCTCTGAGTGACAGAATGATCTGCCATTAATCCCCAAATTTCTGACCCATAGGTTATCATGGGTTGAACTTGACAATCAAATTATACCAGGAGAAAATATTATACCGCGTCTGCCTCGTTCCATAGCTTCATCGGCAAGATCATTAATTAGGAATAAAAATGAAACTGGACTGCAACCGTCAACTTGCTTTATGCCTGTTGGGCGGGCACTGAAACGGTTCAGTAATAATGATCATTATTCACTCGCACTCTCGCTTCCACAACTGCATACATACTCTTTACCACTATGTACATATTCCCATGAATACTGTTTATGCGTAACACTAGCCAGAGATGATTCCTATCAACGAAATCAAATGCCTTTTTAGATCAATAAAGGCGGCATATCATTTAGAATGCCTCGACAGTTGCTTTTGTCCTAAGGCAAGTAAAGTGAAAATTTTAATGTGGTCAACAGTGCTGTAACCTTTTCGAAATCCCGCTAGTGAATCATTTAATATAGCATTTTCTTCAC
>NC_134910.1:15995932-16003432 GCF_041734735.1 Babylonia areolata | reverse complement strand
TGGCGCACTCGTGAATAAGTGTTACCCTCGTTCTTTTCAATCAATGTAACGCCTGAATATGATGGACTGGTGTGCAAACACGTTGGCGTGGCTTAAAAGATTATTCAGGACTATGTAAGCGCATACATGCTGCTGCTGCTCATAATGATGATATTGATGATGATGGTGATGGTGACGACCATGGTGATTGCTTTTTTCCCCAACATTCTTTCTTCAGACAAAGGTTTACAGATGCAAAATATATGCACTTTGTGCATTCTGTGTTCCAACATCAAGTTCCAGTTTTTACAGGCATTTGGCAATTCTGGTTTTCCAATTAGTACTTTATAGAAACATTTCGTTCCTCTTGGGGCTTTTACCATTGTAGAATATTTTTTTATTAATCTGGTTCCATTATTCTAATTGTTTTCAAATGTCATATTCTTTCCTCTTAAGAAGCTTCTAATCGAGTTAACAAAACCAAAGTATTCCAGCACTGGGAATCGAGTATCAATTTTATCCTGGAATTCATAAATATTAAAAAATCTTCCATTCCCTTTCACAAGAGACTTCACATTGTTAACTTTTTTCCCAAACAGTCGTCAAAATACAAGCTTTGTCATCTATCTTGAATTTGCTAAAAAAATATGATCATCAAAATATCTTGCTTGGCATGTACACCAATTTTATCATAGAATTCTAAATTCTAAACTATGAAATACATCTTTCCAAAATGGGTTTATTATACGCCCTCCAAGTGTCAGAACTATTGGACCATTTTCCTGTAACATTTCAACTTCTGGGTATTCTTTTAACAATATTTTTTTTTTTCCATTTTGGACAATATGACAAATTATAACATTTTTTCAACCACGTGAGTTTCAAAGATTTTATGAATGATAGAATATGCAGGATATTTATACCCCCGTTTTGTACACCGTGCACGGCCACTGATCTTTTAACTTTATCTCTTTTTATCCCAGACAAAACTAAAACGCATTTTCTGCAATTCTTGAATACTGTTATCTGGTGGATTTGCAAGCATAATCCACATGTAAATTAATTTTGACAATATCATAGACTTAAGAACCGCTACTCTTTCTGCGGGTGTAATTGATCTTTTTATTCATACATTAAACATGTTTTTTTAATTTCGTTGACATTAACAATTACATTTAGCTCTGCTATATTACGCAGATGGTTAGTAAACCTTAGCCCTATGGTTTTAAATTAAGGTGGATTCTAAATCATTTTTGAATTTGATAAATAACCTGTGTCACAATTACTTGTCGTTTCTCTCATTCTCTCTCGCCTTGACTACTGTAACTCTCTATTGTCTGGTCTGCCTGCTTCATCCATTCAGTCCCTTCAGCGCATACAAAACTCTCCTGCCCGACTCGTCCTCAGAAAGAAAAGATCTGAGCACATCACTCCTCTTTTGCAACATCTCCACTGTCTCCCTGTCTCACACCGAATAAAGTACAAGATCAGCACTCTATGTTATAGATGCATTCACAAAACTGCCCCTTCCTATCTCTGCGGGTGCCTTCACCTCTACACTCCATCTCGCTCACTACGATCGGCCTCGGATCCACTCTGTTTACGCATACCCAGATTCAAACACTCGACTGTTGGCCGCCGTTCTTTCTCTGTTTCTTGACCTTGCGATTGGAATGAACTTCCTTTTTCGCTTCGTCAAGTCTCCACACTCAGCTCTTTCAAGTATGGCCTTAAAACCCACCTCTTCCCAAAATAGCCTCCCTTGCCTGCCCTTCCTTGTCTTTTGTTTCTACAGTATTAGAGTTATGCACGCGTGTGAATGACTGGTGCGAAAGCGCTTTGATTTGTCTCTTTATTTCCCAGCCATCCATTGGATGTCTTTTCATAATATAATCTGAGTCCCGAAATTGTTTCAAACTCCTCTAGTTCTATACATAGTTCTTCATATGATTTTTTATCGCTTGCAAGAAAAAAAGGACGTATCGTCAGCAAATGGTTAATTTCACATTCTAACTCTGAAATTGTAATGCCTTTTATATTCTTATTCTCACGAATTTTGCAAGCCATTAATTCTGCACACAAAATAAACAAGTGGGGTGAGAGTGGGTCTCCCTGTCTACATCCTCGTTCAATGCGGATAATTTGTGATACTTTACCATTAACTAGTATTGAGGACTTTATATTGGTGTACACATCGTCAAATGTCACCACCAAAACCAAAGTATTTTAAAACTTTATACACACATTTCCAACTAACTGAATCGAAAACCTTTTCAAAATCTATAGAAACTAGAGTCCTGGTGATTCTTTTTTCTTAAGATAATAGATTATATCATATATGTCTTAAATTATCTCCTATGTAACTGCCGGCGATGAAACCCATTTGGTCTTCATTGACAAGTTTATCTGGGACTGTATTAATTCTATTCGCTAGTCATGAAGACCCTATTTTGTAAAGTACGTTAAAAAACGAAATGGGACGCCAGTTTTTAAGATATTTTCTGGGTTTATCTCCCTTTGGTAAGCAAATCATAATACCTTCTCTGTGTGTAATGGACATCTCTTTTTTTCTTAAACCCTTCATTCAGAAGACATACTACAAGACCACCTAGCAGTTTCCAGAAAAAACAGAAGAGAAAAAGTCAACTGCCATTCCATCTGTTCCTGGGCTTTTTCCATTTTCTTGTTTCTTAGTGCTTATGATGCTTCTTTCTATGTTGCTGTGCCTTCTATTGAGTTTGCTTCAATCTGTTGTAACTGCTTTTTTTCTTTTTTTTTTAATATATCAATATATGTGTACATATTATCAAAAGCGCCTCTCTCGTCTCTTGCTTGTTTTTTTTAATCGCTCTCTTCTTTCCTGTTCCACTCAACACTACAGTGTACACTTCATGTTCCATAGTAATAGCTTTGCCTCGCCTTTTGTACTGTGTTGTTCTTGCATGTATGTATTTTCAAACTAGATGTCAGGCCACACTACTGGAAGAGAAACTACTTGTTCCGATCCACACTCACATGCCTGCCGGAGGCCCACACCCCTAGAAGTTTGATTCTGTCCATTCCCTCAGTGTGTTCAGTTCATGTCAGTGTGACCTGTTCAGATGTGAAATCGTCATGACGGCTGACTGTGCCACTGGTGCCTGCTGGTTTCTCTGTGGGATCACCGACCGTACTCTGCGTGCTTTCAGTTTCAGTCTCTCAAGGAGGCGTCACTGCGTTTGGACAAATCCTTATGTGCTACGCCACATCTGCTAGGCAGATGCCTGACCGCAGCATAGCCCAACGCGATAGTCAGTCTTGTGAACATGCACGCATATTTGAAATTTCTTCCTAAGAATTTTGTCAGAGGACAACACTTTTGTTGCCATGGGTTCTTTTTCAGTGTGCCGCATGCGGGGCCTCGATTTATCATCTCGCCCGACTGAGCAGACGCTCAATCAAATTTCCCGGTTAAACATGGGAGAAAGGGCGAGAGCGGGAGTCGAACCCACACCCCCACGGACACTGAACTGGCAGAGGGACGTCTTATTAATTCTACCACCTTCCTCCTTGTGAATGCATGGTGATGTGCAGAACAAGACACTTGTAGTTGTGATCATCTTTCTGACACCTTGCATTTGAATGTATAACATAGCTCCCAATTGAAATGAAGACAAGATATTGAACCTATATTTCTGAAAAGAGAAAATTTTGACTGGGACGTCTGGAAGAAATCTAATACATGTATCATGTAAACTTGCTAGAAGTAATCGATACTCCTATACCATCGTGTTTCGCAACACACACACACACACACACACACACACACACACACACACATTTCCTTACCACATCTGAACTTCCGATCAGGCCTGTAACCAGATTTACAAGTACAGAAGTCCTCAGTACACTGACTGTTGTCCACTTCACACTTGTCACCCGTGGTGCCACATGGAGCACCATACCTCCCTGCTGCTGGCTCTGTAGTAACACATCTCACATTCACTGAAAGCTTTTGTTTGGGTAGCAAATCTTAGATTAACTGAAAACTTCACTTTGTTTGGGAAACAATTCTGAGACTGACTGAAAACCTTATTTGTTTCGGTAACAAATCTGAGACCGACTGAAAACCTTATTTTGTTTGGGTAACACATTTGACATTAACTGAAAACCTTATTTTCTTTGGGTAACACATCTGTAATTAGCTAAAAATCTTATTTTCTTTGGGCAACACATCTGATATTGACTGAAAACCTTATTTTCTTTGGGCAACACATCTGGCATTAACTGAAAACCTTATTTTCTTTAGGTAACACGTCTGATGAACTGAGTACTGTTTTGAATTATGCAACTTCCAGAACCAAGGTGACCCAAACGTTGTAACTTGCCAGGAGCCAACTAACGAGGACGACTTCACAATTATACGAGAAGAAGTAGAGTCTGCGATATGATCACTTCATGGACGCTGATAGCAACCTCCAACAATGTCAAAAGTACCACACAATCAGTCTTATCAGTCACTCCTGCGAAGTCATGCTTAAAGTAATACTGAACAGACTACAGCCCCAGGCACACAATATCATTGCAGAGGAACAGGCAGGATTTCGCCAGGGAAGAAGCACCATAGAACAGATTTTCAACCTCCGGATTTTTTCGTGAAAAACATTTCCAGTACCAGAGGAAATTCTATCACGTATTTGTTGATTTCAAAAAAGCGTTCGACAGAGTCTGGCATGAGGCATTTTGGTCCACAATGAAAAAAGTTGAAAAAAGGCCAGAAGTTGATCAACGCCAACAGCTATATGCCAGGGCAACTAGCGCCGTACTAGTCCAGGGAACTTTAGGGAAATGGTTTCACACTTCAGACGGGGTCCACCAGGGGTGCTTTACTCTCTCCCACTTTATTTAGCATCTTCCGGGAGGAAATAATGAAAAAAGCCCTTGAAGATCATACTGACACTATAAGCATTTGAGGAAGGATCATTACCAACATCAAGTTTGCAGATGACACTGACGGCTTGGCAGGTGGAGAAGAAGAACTTGCCACCCTGGGTAAAAACAACAATAAAAAACAACAAAGCTTGATGAGGCCTCAACAAAATATGCGATGGAGATAAGCGCTGAGAAAATCAAGCTGATGTCCAATAGCAACAACGCCATCACAGCGGACGTAAAGGTTCATGGACAGAAACTTGAAACTGTTCAGCATTTCAAATATCTGGGTGCCATAATCAGTGACGATGGCTCCAAACCAGAGATTCTTGCAAGAGCTGCTCAAACAGCTGTGGCACTGGCAATAATGAAGTCCATATGGAAACACAGCAGAATCACCATCAGTCAGAAGTCCAGACTCATGCGAGCATTGGTACTTTCCATATTTTTGTACGCATGTGTGACATGGAGTCTCACAGCAGAACTGCAAAAGAAATTCCAAGCAGTGAAAATGAATTGCCATCAAAATATCTTGGGCATCTTATATCCCAAACACATCACCAACGAGCAAACTCCTCAGACTATCACTTAACATATTGAGCCACACGACGACCTACTGACCATCGTGAAGAAACGGAAGCTGAAATGGTATGGTCTTACGGCCTTGCCAAAGTTATCCTCCAAGGAACGGTAGAGGGGAAGAGAAGAAGAGGCAAAGACAAAAATGGTCTGACAACATTGAAGAATGGACAAGGCTGCCATTTGCTGAGACACAATCCCTCACACATGATCGTCTAGAATGGAGAAGGCTGGTGCACGAGTCAATATCGCGGTGCCCTGACGGTCCCCATGGAGCTAAGGGACCAAGGCAAGGCATAACATCTGACATTAACTGAAAACTTTATTTTGTTTGGGAAACAAATCTGAGAATGATCAAAACCTTATTTGTTTGGGTACCAAATCTGAGACTGACTGAAGACCTTATTTTGTTTGGGAAAGAAATCTGAGAATGGATTAAAACCATATTTTGTTTGAGAAACAAATCTGAGAATGGATTAAAACCTTATTTTGTTTGGGAAACAAATCTGAGTATGATTGAAAACCTTATTTTGTTTGGGAAAAAAAATCTGAGAATGGTTAAAACCTTATTTTGTTTGGGTAACAAATCTGAGATTGACTAAAGACCTTATTTTATTTGGGAAACAAATCTGAGAATGATTAAAACCTTATTTTCTTTGGGTAACAAATCTGAGAATGATTAAAACCATATTTTGTTTGGGTAACAAATCTGAGATTGACTGAAGACCTTATTTTGTTTGGGAAACAAATCTGAGAATGATTAAAACCTTATTTTGTTTGCGTAAGAAATCTGAGATTGACCGAAGACCTTATTTTGTTTGGAAAACAAATATGAGTATGACTGAAAACCTTATTTTGTTTGGGTAACAAATCTGAGATTGACTGAACACCCTATTTCGTTTGGGAAACAAATCTGAGAATGACTGAAAACTTTTTTTGGGGGGATAACAAATCTGAGGTTGACTGAAAACCTTGTTTTGTTTAGGAAACCAATCTCAGATTGACTGAAAATCTTATTTTGTATTTGGCAATAAATCTGAGATTTACTGAAAACCTTATTTTGTTTCGGTTACAAATTTGAGATAAAATGAAAACATTTTTCTTTTCGTTTTTGATAACAAATCTGAGATAAAATAAACACCTTATTTTGTTGGGTTACGACAGGCATCTAAACAATGACGTGGTGTTTGATTTTATTATTCTAGTGGCTAAATTCAACATTTATAACTGTAAACGGAATAATGATCACTCTCACTTTATTACATTTAAAACAATATTAGCTAGTTATAAATTACTGTATTGTATTATATGATATGATAAGACACGATATGATATGATACGACATGATATATAATATAATATGATTATGATATGATATACGATGACATGGTATGATATATATGACAAAATATGAAATGACATATGATACATGATATGATATGACAAGACAAGACAAGACAAAACATGATATGATATGATACATGATATGATATGATATTACAAATATTTACTCACATAAAACCCGTGACTTCATTTGAATTCCATTGTATCCGTGTTTCAGTTACCAAAGAAACGCGTTTCACCAAATATGTATTCATACTGCGCTATGCATGTTGTTTGCTTTGCGTACATCTTGCATGCTAATTCCGATAACAAGTATCTTAACATAATCACCCAACATTGATTAGAAATGACTTCAATATATTTTTTCATCTTTCATTATTGTACTGACAGAAATTTGTGTTATTTTGCTCGTGTGCATATGTGTGTGTGTGTGTGTGTGTGTGTGTGTGTGTGTGTGTAATTAGAAATGACTTCAATGTATTATTTCATCTTTGATTTTTGTACTGTCAGAAATTTACGTTATTTTGCTTGTGTGCATGTGTGTGTGTGTGTGTGTGTGTGTGTGTGTGTGTGTGTGTGTGTGTGTGTGTGTGTGTGTGTGTGTGTGTGTGTGTGTGTGTGTGTGTGTGTGTGTGTGTGTGTGTGTGTGTTTCGTTTCGTTTCTGTTTTTTCATTATACGATGAAAA
>NC_134910.1:15915932-15990932 GCF_041734735.1 Babylonia areolata | reverse complement strand
CTTCTATTAAAATTTGTCTGATACTCATCCATTTTGAAGAATAAATACCATTTCGATAAGTCAAGTAATATCAAATATATTTTCCCAGAATATTTTTCTGTGTTTGATATCACAAAGCTGGTCCAAAATCGAACTAAGCTCATTTTCACTAATACACTAATTGGATAAATACCAGTTTCTCCATAAACAATTTGGGTCATTGTATTTCTGTTCAGTTTGAACAAGCGTTTCAAAAATTTCAATTCTAATTAAGTATATCTACATTTTCATAACCCCATATTTCTGCACTATACAACAATAGGAACAATCATAGACTGGTACATGTCCAGAATGATATGTAAAGGTAAATCTTGATTTCTGGCTGACTGAAGTAACGAAAACATAGCTTTTTTGGCCCTGTTCATAAATCCTATTTTTAGCTTTGTAAAAAGTTCCGTTTCTATTAAATTCGATGCTAAGGTATTTAAAAGAATCGACAACATCCAAACATACATCACCAAACTTAAAAACAGGCTTTAGCTTGTTTGTAGAATTAAATATCATCACTTTAGTTTTCTTTACATTGACCACTAGTTTCCATTTTAAACAATATTTGTGAAAAACACTGAGGGACTGTTGTAATCCTTCTTTCGTCTCTGAGGACGAGTCGGGCAGCAGAGTTTTGTATGCGCTGAAGGGACTGAATGGATGAAGCAGGCAAACCAGACAATAGAGAGTTACAGTAGTCAAGGCGAGAGAGAATGAGAGAAACGACAAGTCTAGATGTTGCGTCAGTGGACAGATATTTCCGGACGGCACTGATGCGCCGCAGTTGACAGTAGCAGGACTGACATGTCTGAGTGATAAATTTTTGCATGGACAGTGTATTGTCAAGGACAACACCGAGGTTCCTGACTGACGTGGAAAGAGGGATGGATGTACTGCCAAGTTTGATTGTGTCAACTGTGATGGAAGACAGTTTTTGTTTAGTTCCTATGATCATTGCTTCAGTTTTGTCCGCGTTCAATTGTAACTTATTTCGAGTCATCCAGTTTTGAATGTCCAGGAAGCAGTTGGATGTTTCTTGCAATAGCGACAACAATTTTTCAGGGGTATCACTCTTCTGGAGTTGAGTGTCATCAGCATAAGAATGATGACTGATATTATGGCGGTTGATACTTTCAGCGAGAGGATCAGTGTACAGTGTGAAGAGCACTGGGCCTAAAACAGATCCCTGTGGGACTCCATGTTCGATTGCAAATTGCAAGGGATCTAAAAATGGTTTGACAGACTCCTGCAAATAGACAAGTATCACTCTCTCAAAAACTTTCATCACAGCAGATGTCAGTGCTACAGGACGGAGGTCATTCATACATGAAACATGTGTTTTCTTGGGTACAGGTATAATGCAGGACGTTTTCCAGATATATGGTATTTTGCATTCACTAAGAGACTGATTAAAAATAATTGTTAAAATCTGGTAGAGCTGAGCTGCACAGTATTTCAGTGTATTTGATCGTATCATATCAGGACCAGGTGCTTTGTTTGGTTTCACTCGTTTTGATTGTGAAAGCACTTCCTCTTCAGACACAACAATGCATTCGTCCTTCTTAACATTTAAAATACGAATGCATTATTGTGTCTGAAGAGGAAGTGCTAGCAATGGCTAGATCTATGTGTTGGTTCTGTAACGAACTGAGAGAAAGAATGAGTGGACAGAGATAGACATAGTCGTTTGACATCAGTGGAAGTCTGGTTGTCGAAATGAAAATTGAAATCTCCGAGGATAATAAGTTTGCCAGAACGAAGGTTGTAGTAATCAAGTAGTGTTCGGAACTCATTGTGAAACTGAGAAGACGTTAGGTTGTTTTTACGATTAGGAGGAGGAGGACGATAGAGACAACAGAAGATGATTGTTACACACAATACACAAATTAGCACTGCGTTTACAGAGAGGAAACAAGTTGCGACATATCGAAAATGCATTGCTCTGTACAGTTGTATTGATCTATTCCCCAAGGCGCTTACTTTTTTTTAGATGCCAGAAGCAGATTTAAGCGAAACTGATCGAGGTATCCTAAGAAATGGAGGCGGTATTTTCCCTCCAACATCGGACACATTTAATCATGAGCAGATCGGTTTCAGTTTCAGTTTCTCAGGAAGGCGTCACTGCGTTCGGACAAGTCCACATACAATACACCACACTTGCAAGGCAGATGCCTGACCAACAGCATATCCTATAGCGCATAGTCAGGCTTTTAGTGCATGCTTGTATCTATACTGAAACTGAAACTAGTACATGCCTGTATCAAGAGCAGAATGTTTCCTGTCATGATAGTAACGCTCACAAGTTTCGTGAAATACTAAAATCGAGTGAAATCGTTTAAGTGCCTGTCTAAATTCATCTTTAGGTAAATATTTGTTTTAGTTGCTGTACATGTCATATACATGCAAAACAAATCACTAGTGAAGGTGAGAGCAGAAAGAGAAGGGGGAGTGAGAGAGGGAAAGAGAGAGAGAGAGAGAGAGAGAGAGAGAGAGAGAGAGAGATACAGACAGACATACAGAGACAGAGAGACTGAGACAGAGAGAGAGAGAGAGGAGGGGGGGATACAAAGACATACAAAGAGACACAGAGAAAAAGAGACACAGAGCGAGACAGACACGAAGAGACCCAGAGAGAGAGAGAGAGACAGACTGACAGATAAACTGAGAGAGAGACTCACTGCATTCGCTTGTTGCAGGATCACAGGCCAGTCCAGTGGTACATTCGGAATCCACAGTGCACATTTCCCCAGCAGACAGGGCTGAACACAAGTCAGTATCACTTCATGTCAATTGTCGGTGATATGTACACACACTGACACACACACACACACACGAACGCGCGCGCACAAACACACCTCCACCCTAACCCCTCCCCCCCCCCCCGGCTACACACACACACAGCCCCCCTCCAGCCCCACACATGCTGAGATCTCCAAATTACACAAGCGTTCCCTGATGGCTACGTTCAATTTGTAGTTAATTTTCAGACACCAACTCTTGGACACACCACATGCATTCAGCTTCACAACAAATGGGTGGCTGAACAAAATAATTTTGGTGTGATCATTGATAATAAGCTTTCCTGGAATGAAAATTCCACTACACTCACTGAAAAGAGCAGCGACAGTCGCTCATTAGAAGAGCAAGACTGGCGTGTAATGTCTTATATATATATATATAAAGTTTGTTTTCAACAAAAACTAAATGCTCTGGACATAATGCTGTTCGCAGCGTTTTAACTTTTGGTGCCGCGTGTTGGGGTGGAATATTTGACCATACATGACAAAGGCAGGTTGGAATAGTTCGTTTAAAAAGTTGGTGGAGTGGTGGGTAGAAAAAGGCAACAACAACAACAACAATTAGAATTTGTTTTAATGACATGTAAAACGAAAACCTGACTGACAGACTGCAGACAACGCCCATCAGTCATTCGTGGCAGACGGTCAGGCACAAGGGGCAGGTTTTGAGCTCCAAGAGCTAGCTACCCCGTTACATGAATTCATTCATTCCCACAGTCAAACCAAAACACGCTACAACAACAATCTCTCTGACAGGATCAGTGGCACAACAGCCCCTGAACTTCACCAGCAGACGAGAGCATACATGCAGACGTTTTGCTTGCATGTGAGAGTGTGTGGTTCAGCATCTGCATGTGTGTATCTATGTGTCTGATGGAATGGAGGGGGTGTGTGGGGGTGGGTGGGGGGGGGGGCGGTGAGGGAGGCTGAGTGGGAGGGTGGAAGAGGAGGGGTGTAGGCTTGCTTGATTGATGGCGGACGGTGGAAGACAGAAGTCCACCGTGTTGGAAATGTGGCGGCGCCAGTGACAGCTGGGACAGTTCAAAAGAGGCATGGTTGGAGGAGTGGGGTTCGGGGAGAAGTTTGTCCGACAGTTTCGGTTTCAGTTCCCCAAAGAGGCGTCGCTGCATTCGGGCAAATCCATACACTTCCTCTTTCCGTAATCCATAATCCTCACCTCCGCACTTTGCGTTGGCTCCCCATTGAAGCGAGAATCGAATGCAAAGTTGCGTGTCTCTGCTATTCTGCTTTCCACTCCGCAGGACCTACATATCTTTCTGACCTTGTCAGTATTTACACTCCCGCAAGAAATCTCCGCTCTTCCTCTGACTGTTACCTTCTGAAACTTCCTCGTGTCAATACAAGAACCTATGGTGAACGTTCTTTCTTCTTTGCTGCTCCTCACACCTGGAACAACCTTCCTCATCATATCCGTGCATCTGATTCTATTTCTGCTTTTCGCTCATCACTAATAACTCATCTTTTCAAAACCTAACTATGAGCACTCTCAGCTTCCTTGTTCTCCAACACCACCCATGTCAGCTCACTTTGGATGTATGAAGAGTGGGAAAGGGAGAGAGAGAGTGTGTGTGTGTGTGTGTGTGTTGGGGGAGAGGGGGGGGGGATTGAGAAAGAGTGGTCATGAATGATTTATGTAACTTGTAATATTTTTCTTTCATGTAAAGCCCCCTGAGCTCTAAGAGAGAAAGGGCGCTATTTTGAACAGAATAGAATATGTCTTTATTACCAAGTGTACCGGGGTCACATGGAATATTGGGGGGATAGTACATAACAAGAACATAAATCGAAAATCATACACAAAAACAGATACAGTAGAAATTAGGATACATACAAGTGCATATCAATATAAAACTTGTGCATACTCACACATGCACGCACTGCACACACACACACACACACACACACACACACACAAACTCTCTCTCTCTCTCACACACACACACATACACACGTTTGAACAGAAGCTGCACATTACATGTGGACTGGGCTGATGACTAGATCTTCAGGTAGATGGTTGTTGCATATATATATACATATATATAAATATACATTATCATTGTTATTATTGTTGTTGTTGTTATCATCATCATTATGACATGCTACACCACATGTGCATGGCACACACCCTGGCAGACAGCTTCTTGTCACCTTTCTCCTCGACCGACACAACGAAGCCGATACCTCCCCCGCATAAAACGTTTCCTTTTTCTTTTCTTTTTTTTTCTCTCTTCAGCATTGTCTCTCTCCCTATCCCCCCTTCACACACACGCACACTTCTTCCCCCAACTCCTCCGCCCCCCCCCCCCCACACACACACACAACCACTACCCCCTCCGTTTTTTGTTTTTTGTTTGTTTTGTTTTTAATTGTTTTTCCCCCCGTCTAACATTACTTCAAGTGGAAAGACGTTAAACTGGATTATTACATATACTCACAGTTTATATAATCGTGCGTGCATGTGTTATGTGTGTGTATGTGTGTGTGTGTTGAATTGTCTACAATTTTGTTGTTGTTATAGTTATCTTTATTTCTTATTTTCAACGTTTTATATTTGATGGATTATTTGATTCATTTTATGGCATGACCTCTTTTAACTGTCCTCTCTTACTTATGTTTCAAATGATATGTGTATGTTTGTGGGGGTGTTTGAGTGAATGCTTTTAGTACTATTGTAAAGCGAATGGATCTTCAAAAATATGCGCTATAGCAAGACATCTTAATAAATAAATAAATAAATAAATAAATGAATGAATAAACAGATAAATAAAAATCACCACGAGCAAAGGCCTGTGGTAGGGAGCAGGCTGCACGTGGCAAAGGGGCTGGCGGGGAAACGACCAATTGTGACAAGCAAGAATAACTGCCAGGTTGTACAGTGCACATAACTGGAGGTCCCGGTGACAGACCGGCACAGAACGAACGCCGATACACACACCACTGCATCAAAACGCGCTTGAACAACTTCCACGTCCACCCCGCTCTCATTCCAAAACAGTCACCTCCAAAAACGGAGTGTGGCTGCCTACATGGCTGGGTAAAAACGGCTAATTACGTAAAAGCTCACTCGTGTGCATACGAGTGAACGAGCGAGTCCCAGCCCACGAACGAAGAAGAATTCCAACACAATCGACAAACGAGAACAAGGACTATGCTGCATGTCAGGTGTCGCCCTCTCTTTCCACCACGAGGAGCCTAAAATGAATAAACTATCTCAGTCTGACTATCCCCGCACCAACCTCTCTCTCTCTCTCTCTGTGTTGCCTTCTCTGTCTTGTGAAACTTCGAACTAGTGTGTTACCAATGAAGGATCCAGGTGGCGTTTGTCCCTAAACTTTAATTCCGGTTATTTGTGCAGAGTCTGTCTGTCTGTCTGACTTTCGGAGCGAGCAGGTCACAGGTCACGACGTCCTGCTAATTTTGTAAATTGTGGCGCACAGAAGCAGTCTTTTGAAGTTATCCTTTGCCAGCATCGACGTAAGGTACCATGCCTTCGGCACAGCTTGCCTTTCGGGCGGTATGTGGCTCCTTCCTCCTGGTATTCATCTCCTTTATGACGAAGCGGGCCGCTGAGAAGAAAAGACTGCGCATCGCCATGTTGACACCGCGGACAAAACTGCACGGTGTCACCCTTGGCCTGCTCCTCACCTTATTGTTCTGGGGCAGTTTGCTGATGAGGTGTGGAGACGTGGAGCAGAACCCTGGACCCGGACCCAAGGCGGGCGGCATGAGGCAGACCAGGTTGGGCAGCGCCGGACGCAGGGCCAGCATGGACAGAACTACCACCTCCGACAGCAGCGGGCAGACAACTTCCTCCTCACAGCAACCTACCCTTGTTGACGTCATCGACTTGCTACAGCCATTAGACTGTAAATTTAGTGATATGAACAGTACAGTCCAGTCTATGAAGGAACTTACTGAACAGTGTGACACACTGTCTGATGGAATAAAAGATCTGAGGGAAGAAGTCAAGATACTCAGAAAAGAAAACGAAGACCTAGTCAGGACAAATTCTGAACTTATGTCTAGAACTGATCAATTAGAGCAGAAAACTGATGATCTGGAGGGCAGGTCTAAACGAAACAACTTGATCTTTTATGGAATAAGCAGAAGTCAAAACGAGACAAATGACCAGTGTGAGGGAAAGGTGCAAGACCTTTTGACTGACAAACTGGACATGAGTCAGCATGTTGAACTGGACCGGGCCCATCGTCTGAATGGTAGGCCAGACTCCCCTATCACATCAAAGTGTTGTTTCTACAAAGACAAGGTACAGGTACTGAAAGCCAAGAAGAAACTGCAGGGCACTAATGTGTTTGTGGGGGAGGATTTCTCCTAACGAGTTAGGGAGATAAAGCGCAACCTTTCCCCTCATCTGAAGAGGGCCAGAAATAAGGGAAAAAGGGCCACAATGGTCTACGACCACTTCCTAATCGATGGCAAGAAGTTTTTTCTTGGCAGTCAGGATACCTTACAGGAATCCAGACAGGATGATGGTCGGCCAGTTAAATGTTTCTCTCCTGCTGGGGAATGGAACAAAAATAACCGCACACCGTGTGTGTGTTCACCTGTCACAGTTGTCAGTGATGCAGACGAACCCGGCTATGTAGGTCAGGTCAGCGAGGCCGAGCAATCGGCTGACAACACGAATGAGCACGTGCAGGATGTGTTGCGTGGTGATGTGAATAAACCCTTCTCTTTTTTGTTGTTGAATGTGCCTGGTTTGCTGCCAAAAATTGTCGATCCTGATTTTACTTCGTTTGTTTGTGGATTTGATTTCGTTTGTTTAGTTGAAACGTCTGTGGAAGATTGTCAGTTTGATGTATTTACAGGGTATTCAGTCTTTAGTAAACCGTCGGCGAGGCTCTAAACACCATAATTTCATTTCAGTCTTTTAGTAAACCAGCTGTAAAATTCACTAAACAAGGCAGACGATCAGGTGGATTTCTGTTTGGTAAGAAATGAGTTTCTGTCTTACATATTGACACGATATATATAAATGTTTGTGTTCTATTGATTGATAAACAGCTATTTGGCCTCGATAAAGATATTCTCTGTGTTTGTTCATACATACCATCAGAAGGTTCTCCTTTTTATACTAATTTTGATATTGACAATGGAATTAGTGCGCTTGAAGAATGTTTGACTGATTTATTGTTAGAGAAAGACGTTTATGTTATTCTAAGCGGTGACATAAATTGCAGAACTTCAAATATCTCTCCAGATTATTCCGTAGAAAATATACTTAATGTACAACACAGAAGCCAATATCTTAATACTTTTCGTTCTTCGAATGACCGTAATCTGAATAATTATGGAAAATTACTATTGAATATGTGTACTGCTTTAGGTTTGAACATTTTAAATGTCATGTGTAAAGGTGACCTAGAAGATTGCGATACATATATATCTGACTCCGGAAGCAGTGTTATCGATTACTTTATTTTATCAAATGAACTCTTTACATTATTATATGATTCATGTGAACTATCTGTTGTTGACTGTATTGATTCTGACCATTTGCCTGTGAGAATGCGAGTTGCTGTTCCAAATGAAAACTTGTGTGATGTTAATATACAAGAAAAACGTGTTACAGATAAATTTGTATGGGGTGATGAATATGCTGATGTGTATACTACTACTTTATGTAATGATGATAAGCGTATGAAAATAGACATAGCAATTAATTTAATTGATATTGATGTTAATGAAGCTCTTGGAAAGTTCAATGACTGTGTCAGAGAGAGTGCAGGATGTATGAAAAAACATGTCTTTCAACGGTGTTAAGAAGAATGACTGGTTTGATCAGGAACGTGAACTTTTTAAACGGAAAACTAGGAGACTGTTGCGAAGATGTTGTCATACATTAAAGGTTGAAGATGATACAGCATATGTAATTACTAGACGTGAATATAAATATCTACTCATGAGTAAGAAGAAACAATATAATAGGTCTGTGTTAGATAAACTTGTAATGACAGTCAATAATCAAAAAGAATTTTGGGATGCTGCTCGTGGAGCATCGTTTAAAAGAAAAAAGCCTAGAAATACCATTTCAGTTGACACGTGGTTTCAGCATTTTCAAGTCTTATTAGAAAAAGATGCAAATGGTATTCAGAATGATGAGACGCCTGATGTTGAATTAGAAGGATATGTTAATCGTCCAATTTCTACAGAAGATATATTACTTGCTTTTATAAAATTAAAAAGTCGAAAAGCTGCAGGTACTGATGGTATCATTGCCGAATTATTTAAGAATGCAAACGATCAGGTTGTGCACTTTTTCTTTAGAATGTTTAATAGAATTTTTGATCATGGCATATATCCAGACAGCTGGGCTGAATCTGTTATTCAACCTATTTTTAAGAAAGGCGATATTACTCACCCCAATAACTATGGAGGAATTTCTTTGACTAATGTGAGTTGTAAGTTATTCGGAATAATAATTAATAATAGATTACAGGAGTGGGCGGAAGAAAATAATATTACAGGTGAATGTCAAGCAGGGTTTAAGACGGGATACTCAACAATCGACCACATGTACACCTTGCTAGCTCCAGTCCAAAAACAATTTTCATACAGTCGTAAACTATATGTAGCATTTTTAGATTCTGAAAAGGTTTTTGATTCCGTAAATAGAAATCTCCTTTGGCCAGTTGTCTTAAAGAATGACATAACAGGTAAATTATATAGGTATATCAAAAGCGTGTATGATGTAGTTAAAGCTAGAGTTCGATGTGGTGCCAAATTGACAGATTATATAACATGTACTTCTGGGGTTAAACAAGGTGACGCATGAAGCCCAGTTCTTTTTTCTTCATTTATAAACGAATTAGCAATAGAAGTAATTAATAATGGTAGGCATGGTGCTATGCTTTCACTTGATGCTTTTGAATTGTTTATTCTTTTGTTGTCATTTTGATTTCAGAGAGTTATAGGCCTACAAATTAAATAGTCTACAGCGTGCAACAACATCTCTTCAACTAAAGGTAAATATGTCTAAAAGTAACATCATAGTATTCCGGAAAGGTGGATATTTAAGTGTGAGAGAACGGTGGTTTTATGATGGTGCTACATTGCCTGTTGTTAATGTATATAAATGTTTAGGAATTCTATTTTTAACACGTTCGAGTTTTGGAGCTGCTTGCAAGGAACTTGCAAGTAAAGCAAAGGGTGCTCTGATATGTGTTAGGGAAAGATTATATACGTTAAACAATAATTCATTTCATTTATTCATTAAGCTTCTTGACTGCCAAATACAACCAGTAGTGCAATATGGATCTGAGTTATGGGGCTTGATAATTCTGTTTTCATTGTGAATCAGTCCATTTAATGGATTTAAAGACATTTTTAGGAATCGATATGCGAACACCAAACGACCTTGTACAAACAAATCGTTATCCAATATATATATATATATATAAACTCTATTGTGAACTGTATTCGCTACAGGCTTAAAATTGTACAAATGAAAGACAACAGAATACCGTTTAAGGCTTATACAATGTTGTATGATTTAGATAATAAGGGAAGGAAAAACTGGGTAAGTAAGGTTCGTCTTTGTTTGTTTGAATATGGATTTGGCTTTGTGTGGATGGAACAGGGCGTTGGTAGTGTTAATGGTTTTGTATCTGTTTTCCGCCAAAGGCTGATCGATTGTAGATGGCAAATTTGGTATAATCACATTCACACTAGCAATAGATCTGATATGTATAGAACGTTCTGCAGTGTACATAATTTAAAACATTATCTGCTGCTAGATATAGATAGACACTTGAAATTTATTATAACGAAGTTTAGATTAGGAATATTTGAACTGACAACGCATCGTTCAAGGTCGAAAACGTTTGGTGCAAATGATTTAGTCTGTCCATTGTGTAATGAATCCCAAGAAAATTAGATACATTTTGTCCTTTGTTGCCCGGCACTAACAAATATTCGTGAAATGTTTATAAAACCAAAATATTACAAACACCCCTCTCTGTTTAGATTAAGTCTACTTATGTCGTCAAGCAATAGTAAGGGCGTTCGTGATTTTTCTTTGTTTTTGTATAAGGTTTTAAACATAGAGAAATGAATATGATTATATGTTTTGTTATCTGTATTTATACTTGTTTGCTTATGTTCTTTCACTGAGATGTACAATGTTCATGTGAACCCCTTGACGTGGGGCTCAGGCCTATATGTGAATAAACCATTTCGTTCCGTTCCGTTCCGTTCCGTTCTCTCTCTCTCTCTCTCTCTCTCTCTCTCTCTCTCTGTTGTCTTCTCTGTCTTGTGAAACTACGAATTGGTTTGTTACCAATAAAAGGATCCAGGTGGCGTAGGTCCCTCAACTTAAATTCCAGTTATTGTGTCCAGCCTGTAAAACTGATGAATCCGAACACCACTTTACTCATGTGTGTCCATCATATACCAGTATCAGAAACAAGTACTTACCAGGCATTACCCAAGATTACAATGAAACATGGATCTATTGAAAAAAATAAGAAAGTTGAGTATGTATCTTTTCTATGCTCTTCGTCACAGACAACGGTTTGCAGATGTGTAATTTGACCTTAATCAAGAACAGTTTGGTTTAATCATTCACGTTACTACTCAATTGACATGATATGCATACCAAAGATGTACACTCCTTTTGCGAAAGACGCTTTCCTGTGGGCTGGTGGCCGCCTTAAGGAATAAAATTTGTTCTTGTTCTCGTTCTTCTCTTGTCTTCTCTGATTTTAAACACGGATGAGTTATGTCTGAAAATTCGAAACACAGAAACAAAACATCCACTGACCGCATGAGAAGTCCCTGGGGTCTGGGCTGTAGCCAAGCTGGCACTGACACAGACCAGTGTCCTGGTTACACTGGGCCAGGATGTCAAGACAGCTTTGGTCCTTACACCTCCCACCAACCCGACCTTCATCTGGCACTGGACAGAGGTAGACAACAGGGTTACCGTGAGGCACTGGCAGAGGATAGAGGTCAGCAGTTTTGGAGGATGAGAAAAGTATTATATATCTATATGTGTATCTCTCTCTCTCTCTCTCTCTCTATATATATATATATATTATGTGTGTGTGTGTGTCTCTCTCTCTCTCTCCTCTCTCTCTCTCTCTCTCTCTACACACACACACACACACACACACACACACACACAGAGAAATAAACTCTAGGGAGAGCTGAATAGTACAAGGTCTTCAGAGAAGAAGCCCCACTCAGTCAAGTGTTTCGGCCCTTAACTCATTACACTCTATGGGGACCGGGCCGCACCCAGGTCATGGCTCCTGGTTGCCCTTGTATTGTCACCATTTTTTTCATGGTCCTCAGCAGGTTCAAACCCGCGCCTCCAGAGTGGTCGCGACTTCAGGACTGTCACTTTCCTGGCAGACGTTTTAACCACTGAGCCGTTGTACACCTAGTTCCTCCTCGACCAGATCCAGCTGGAACTCTTTTCTGTTGCTTCTGCTATTGCCTTGAGAGCCCATGTCCTCTCTCTGCCAGAAATCGACAGCTGTTTCATGAGGCTGTATGCAGATGCACCCACAAACCCTCTTGCACCAATCTCAATGGCGAGATTTTTGGCTTGGAAGCCAGATTCTCTAAGGCTGCTGGCTAGACTAGCATACTTCTCGGTCTGGTAGATGTGGGCTTCCTCCATTCTGCTTTCGTGTGGAACTGAGCTCAACCAGAATCGCTTGTTTCGTTGCCTTGGAGTGGAGTACTATGTCAGGTCTCATGCCGCTCCGGCTGTTTCTTCCCCTCTGGTGGGTCAACTGTGCACTCCCAATCTTCGGCATCCTCCAACAGCCCACGTTTCCATGCTTTGGATGTTACAGCTGTTCCTGGCCAGACTTTATTGCCTTCTGCAGAGAGGAACTCTACTGGAGCTTCTGGTGGTGTGGGTGCTCCTTGGACAGTGCTCACCACGTGTACAATTTCTTTTAGCACTTGTTTCTGCCTCCATGTGTACCGTCCTTGGCTCAACGCCGCTTTGCATGAGCAGAGGACATGTTTCACTGTTTGTTTGCCATTGCAGAGTGGGCACGCAGGGTCATCTGCTTTCCCCCCATTTCACCAAGTTTGTCTTCGAGGGAAGGAGGTCGTACACAGCACTGAGGGTGAAGCTGATTCTCAAAGGGGACATATTCCACATGTCGCTCCGACACATACACACACACACACACGCGCGCACATGCAGACACACACACACATGCACGCACGCACGCACCACGCACACACACAGTCCCTCACCACAAACGCCGTCGTTGTACGAAGTGCCCCCCACACAGTCACAAGTTCCGCCACATGTGGACCCAGCCATACATTCCTCGTCACTACTGCAGGTGTAGTTGTGTCCCAGTTCTGCAAACACCGGTGTGTGTCAGCGCCTTTGTCACTCATAGATATCGGGATATGATCACATTTCATAGTGTACTCTGCATAAACCTCGCTTTTTTTCCCCATTGTTACTTACGTGCTTTAACAGATGCATGACATGACTCCTTGAGTGCCCAAAGAGCCTGTCTGATGTGTGTGAATACACACACACACACCACACACACACATATATATATATGTATATATATGTGTGTGTGTGTGTGTGGTTGGGGGGGGGGAGGGGGGCGTTGGGGTATGGCTGAGTGGGTGGCCGTGTGGGGGTGGGTGGGTGGGTGTGCGTGTGTGTTGTTGCTGGTATGCGTGCGCTAAGCAGGGTTTCAATAATGTCAACGCTTGATGGGCAAACCTTTTAGACATTTGCAGGCTTTTGTATTACTGTATATTTTATGACACAGTTTAGTTGTTTTTTTTTTTTTATCTCAACATTGTTTTTTTGTTTTTTTTAATAATTGTTTGCGTATATGGGTTTTTCTTTAATTATAACAATGCATCGTGCGTATATAAAAATTGGTGTATGTGTGCGTCCGTACGTGTATGTGTATTTAGGTATATGTTATCGTTGCCCGTACGCGAGCGCGCGTCTCTGTGTGCGTGTGTGGGTGGGGAGGGGGTGGGCGGGTGTTGTACGTGTGGATTCGTGTGTGAAGATGCGCGTGTGTGCGTGTGTGGGTATGTTCGTCTAGCAACGTTGTGCTGATGAAGTTCAGACGGAAAACATGTTAACATGCGTGCATGATGTAGACTTATGCAGACTATGCTAGTATGTATGTTAAACTATAATTGATTAAACTCCAATCTCAATACTGTAGGTTTGCATAGGGTGGTTGTGTGTGTGTGTGTGTGTGTGTGTGTGTGTGTGTGTGTGTGTGTTAGTGAAGGCGTTTCAATGTCTTTAAGTCTGTGTGGAGTTATAGCGCATGATGATGACCATGTCTCGCGCGCTGGGATCGCCCACACCACTGCCTGCTAGAATGTGTAGCGGTGGCTAAAAGAGTATTCCACGTGGAATTAACTGGGAAGTGAACATAGGAGAACACTTAACACTGAAATGTTTAATGCCATTAGCTGTAAAGCTCCAGTCACGTATTAATCAGAACAAAACTGGTGTAAAACTGGTAAAATGGAACAGAAAGGAAAAAACAGAATTAACAACATAAACTGAAGAAATTTGCAACACTTTGGCACTTTGTCATTATCTTAAAGTACAAGTAACAGGGGGGTAATGTGCCAATTAAAAAGAGCAGAATTTGTCCATCAGTAGAATATCACACAGATAAAGAAATGTGCGTGAATGATGTGTATGTACGTGGCTGTGAAAGTTCTTTTTTTTCTCGTTTCTTCTTCTTCTTCTTTTTTTCTTTGTTTTTTTTTTATATTGTTGTTGTTGTTTGGGTTGGGTTTTTTTCGGCCAATGAAGAAAGACACGTGAAGAGCACTTAAAAAAAAAAAAAAAAAAAAAAAAAGCCGGGGGGCGGGGGGGGGGGAGAGAGAGAGAGAGTGTGACAATGTGCTCCGTGATCTTGTATGCAACTGATGCCACATACACACAAAAAAAAGAAGAAAAAAAGAAGAAAAAAAGAAAGAAGATGGGGTGGGTGCAAGACTGAGACGTTACGTGAATGAATGTAGCCTGGTATGAGCACTAGTCTGGTACATTGATGCATTCTCATTTACAAGTCATTTACGGTGCTTCTAATGCTCTTCTGAACAGCGAAAATGTGTTCACATTGAAAACAAAAGAGAAAACCTTTATCCTGTTCTCTCTTCACATGGAGTTGACACTTTGACAGTTGTCTTTTAGATTTCGTCATCTTTTTCTTCCTTCTTTTCTTTTTCTTCATACATTTTTGCTTTTTTAGGAGTAGTATTGTCACACAGAAAAGTTGCAGAAACGAAATCTAAACACCTTAATGATCAACATCCCCATAGTATATTTCTTCCTCTGTGGAAAAGTGAAATCTGGCTAGAATACAACATGTCTATAATTTTAAAAAAAAATTTATTTCCAAATTTACAAGGACTCAGATGGAAATTGGGTGGGGGGGTGGGGGTATTGTGCATCAAGGGTACAAACATACAAATGTGCACATTTACACACATACACACACACACACACACACACACACACACACACACAACATACAGAGGTATTATAAAAGGAAAGTACCCAAAGACACTCAAAGGTACTTACTGCATCGTTTCAGTGAATCACAGACAGTGCCGAGTTTACAGTTCGTTGTTTGACCAGAACAGTCCTGATGAATGTTCAGTCCTGGAAGCAATGAGAAGATTAATGTGTGTGTGTATTTGTGTGCGTTCGTGCATCTAAAATCACACACATATAAAAGAATAAAAACAAAATGAATTAAAATATAACTTTGGCCGCTTACGGCATGTTCTCTCGACCCCCCGCCCTACCTCCCCAACATCTACACACTCACACACACACACACACTCCCTCCCTCCCCAACATCTACACACACACACACACACATACACACTCACACATACACACACACACACACATACAAACACTCACACACACATGCACACGCACACACACACATACACACACTCATGCACACGCACACACACACACATGCACACACTCATGCACACGCACACACATGCACACACTCATGCACACGCACACACACACACACACGCGCGCGCGCGCAAATAAGGACGTGACAACACACAATACTCACGACAAAGACCATCCACGTCACAGACACTGCCCAGCACACAGTGGCCCTTTCTGTCTCCCGAACACAACTCCCCTGCCTGCAGTACTGCCAGAGAAACAAGGCACGGGGTGCACGCACTGTGTGGGGTCTTCGCTCCAGCCTGATAGTTCTAATTCAAGTGTTGCTGTATTTTCAGAAACTGAACCAAAGGCTGGCGGTGAGAAGTGGGTGGGTGGGGAACAAGGGGAAGGGAGGAGGGTGGAGCGGGGCAGGGGGGATGTATCGGGGGTGGGGGTGTGTGTGTGTGTAAAACAGAATCATTGTCTTTCGTCAGCAGATAATGCTAACTGTTTGGTAATGAGGTGCAGAAAGCCTAATGATTACACACCGTGCATTCTCGCTGACATTCCCAAAAAGACTTACAGACATAAGATAAGACACTCTCTAACCCTGTAACATTTTACACACCGAGACATATTCCTAATCGATCTGTACCCGTGTTCATGTACATTCAAACCTCGGAACAACTGCCGTTACAATACCCCCTTTTCTTGTACACTGCTGATTCTAAAAAAAAAAAAAAAAGTTATATAAATTATGCAACTGGAGAAATCTGATTTGATATGCTGTGGTTTATACCAAACTGTTTTGTTGAACAATTGTAACCATGGAATATCTGTTCACCATTCTTTCAGAATTTCCTTCTAAATGTTTCTCTGTACAGAACTTGACCTGACAGAATGGTCTGGGGTTTTTTTCTGTCTGGGACACAGGAGTGTCACCATATGGCGGAAAGTCCAAACTTTGACAGGCAGATATCACAATGTTGACAATATCTAATGTTGAAAAACGAGAAGGTAAAATGACACCACGAGCTCAGATTTACACTATTTCATAATTCTGTGATATGTGAAAGAAAATACGTATAAAATGGAATTAGAAACTATGAGATCTGGAGAACTGTGTGCTGCGAAGGACTGGTTTGAGAGGTATTATTGGACATATAACAGAGTCAGTTTGTACTTCATCAGTATCGATGGGTTACTGTCGCTCTGAAATAATACCCCCCCCCCTCACCCCACTAAATCAACAATGAATGTAATTGGAATGGAAGGGATATACGAGATCAAAAGCCTGATGCTCGCATAAAATGTGGAGAAATGTGGTCAACAGTTTATCATATACAGATACAGATAAGATACAGAATACTTTATTGTCTCAAGAAGAGAAATTCATGCGTGGAATAAAATGCTCAAATGCCAAGTTAATGTGGGACCTAACAATCATAAACACCCACTGATCACAGTCATTCAATATCAGCGTAAATGTATACATAAAAGAAAATATGCTAAACTGCTAGGTTAATATAAGCATCGCATAAAATAATCACAGCCACACACATGCATAAATAAATATCACACAAAACTAAAACATAGACATGTGTACACGGTTAAAACCAAGCTATTTAGCAGTATTTAAAATCTAATACAAAATATAAAGTACACAGATACATACACATGCGTACACATACACACAAACACACACACATGCGCATGCGCAGACTTATCATAACGATAGTTGTGCATTAAGATGGATCAAATATTTAAGAACTGAATTGACTGGGGTATAAAACTGTTGCGGGTTCTAAGAGTTTTTCCCCCCTGTCCTGTGCTGGTGATGGAGTCTCCCGTCTGACCGACGGATGAGTAGGCAGGCAGGCTTATCTGTCGGTGTGTGTCCTCATATGAGAGAAGAGGCCGATTCTGGATGCGCAGCACTTCCCACAGGTGTTGCAAGGGAAAAAGTCTCCAGAAGTTGAGCCCTGCTTCCTTCGCTCACGCTTCTCCTTAATGGCCAGCGTTCTCTTGTTTTCAAACGTCTTCATGCCACTAGAGCACAGCATCCTCCAGCGACAGCGGTTCGGGGCATCAGTCATACATTTGTCCTGTGCTAGTTCACTGCGAAAAACAACACACTGAACACTTCAGGTTTTCACTGCGCTTCTTCTGTCCATGATGTTTTGAACAGACCGGCCGTGAGTTGAAGTTCTGGCATTGACATATCTTGCATTTTCAGACGTACGACTTTAAGCTGCTTTTTTTCCCCAACAAACTGATTTTCGAATTCACTTCTGTTATTCATTTTTTTTTATATAATTACGGTTACCGTAATATTTGATACACGCCTAGAGAGACTAGTAGTAAAACGTCACTTTGAAAAGCCCCGTTTCAATAAAACATGAATGGTCTTGGGGTGTATCGTGACATGAGCTGGAAGGTACTCACAACAAACACTGTCGACACAAGAGGCTCCGGAAATACAGGGAGAGTTGCCGCTACTTGCTGAGCACGGAAAGCCCGCATTGGTATCTTCAGAACAAAGGATCATATCAAATGAAATGTAAGGATCTCTCTCTCTCTCTCTCTCATTTCATCTTGTCTTTCTTGCTCTCTCCTCTCTCGCCCCCCGCCCCCTCCCACACACCTCTCTCTTTCCCAGTCTTCTGATATAAATTTTCTCTATTTATTCTTGTGCGTTTCTTTTTTATTTTTATTTTGTACCCTAGGGCTGAGCGAAAAAATGCATTCTTGGCATTATGCTTATTTAAATACCCTGGAAAAATTTTCGCTCGTTCGTTTTCTCTCTCTCTCTCTCCCACTCTCTCTCTCTCTCCACACACACACACACACACACACACACACATATATATATATATATATATATATATATATACATAAGAGTGAGAGCGAGAGAGAGAGGCACAGACAGACAGACAGACAGACGAGACAGAGAGACAGAAAGACAAACAGACAGACTGAGACAGAGACATAAAGACAGACAGATAGACTGAGACAGAGAGGAACAGAGAAATGTAGACACAGTGATACAGAGATGAAGAGTAAAATGTTCAGTACAATTTTCATTTGTACATGATGGCAACAGGACAAGTCCACATAAACACGGATGTTTGAAATATTTTCTCTCAAATGAACATCATCTTCTTTTGATTCTCTGCATAATCGACAGGTCATATCAGTCATATCAGAAATGTTCAGACTGTCTTTGGCGAAATTTGCAGATAATCAAAATCTAAATCTCGTCCTCGTATACTTCAGATGTCTGCCAAATACGCATAGGTATATAAGTTGGAAGATTATGCAAATTATTCATTACATGATATATCTCAAATTGGACACTATTTTGTGTATGTGAATTCCAGTTTTGCCATCTGCCGTCAACCAGTTTTTAACGAAACGCACGAATAAAAGCTTTTGTGTTTCCAACAAAAAATCAACTGAACAAAAATCACGGAGTCAGCCGCTATTTTCAAAATCAACTTGAGTAAGGTACAATTTGAGATTTCAACATTTTTTTCTATGAAGCAACCAGCGTGAACATGTGATCTATTGTGGAGTCATTTCTTTTAAACCCAGCTTGTAGTTATTTTCAGGAGTCTCCTGGTTAATAATTGCACTGTATATTTTTATATACTTATTACAGAAGAAGATCCTTCTAAAAATGTTACGCTTGTTGGAGTCACCTTTTAGTGCAATGGAAGAACATATAACTATTTCACTCACTCAAGATAATTCCCTCATACAATAAATAATTGGAAAAAAAGAAAACCAAAAAAAAAAAGCAACCTAACAACAACAACAAACAGCTTGATTAACCAGAAAGCCTAGTACTAAATGACAACTGCACACATTTGTTAACAGTCCACCAAAAATTCCGTCAGGACGTGCAGCTTTGTCTTCCTTTTCTTTCTTTCTTTCCCCCCCTTTTTTTACCTTCTCAAAGCAAACAAGATTTCCTCAGGTGAAAAAGAGCGACTCAAACTACGACTACTATTATTATCGCCATTACTACGACCAACATCACTCTTATCAGGCTGAAGATGAATTTGTAACAGATCACTGTCAGAACGTGTCTCATTTTTTTTTCTTTTTCTCTCCCATCTGTTTAAAAATGTTGAAACTATGTATCCACACTGACGCTTTTTTCTCTCCTTGTTCTATGCACACAGAGAGAGAGAGAGAGAGAGAGAGAGAGAGAGAAGGAGAGAGAGAGAGAAGGAGAGGGAGAGGAGAGGGAGAGAGAGTGAGAGAGAAGGAGAGGGAGAGAGAGACAGACAAACAATGAGACAGAGAGAGAGAGAGTGAGAGAGAGAGATACAGGGACACAGACAGGCAGACAGACGGACAGACAGACAGAGACAATGAGAGACAGACAGAGGGAGAGAGAGAGAAAGAGTGCGAGTGTCAGAGAGAGAGTGAAAGAAAGACACACAAAGAGAGACACACACACACACAGAGAGAGAGAGACAGACAGACTGACAGAGAGAGACAGACAGACAGACAGACAGAAACAGACAGACAGACAGACAGACAGACAGAGAGAGCATGCATGTGACAACGGTAAAGTTGTAAAGTTTCGGTCTGTCTGCTGATCTTGACCTTGTGGTTGATGAGAAGAAATGATAACAGACTTTGAAAAAAAAAAGCAACCAAATCAGCAGCAGAAATACAAAGACAGCAATACATCAACGCACGGACAGACAGCGAGAATGACACGTAGTTCTATCGACACGGACACACAGCCGAAAAACTACTATTTTTTTTTTCTTTGTGTTTCGTTTTTTATGGGTAGTTGACATTCTCACCTGTCTCTTCAACGTCTGCACTCTGGTTATGCGAGAAATATACCTACGTAATACCTCTCTCTCTCTCTCTCTCCCTCCCTCACACACACACACACACACACACACACACACACACACACGTTCCTCTCTCTCCCGTTACCCATTCCACCTTTAAAAAATAATGATAATAAAAACAAAAACCAAAAGACTATAATTTTTAAAAAGGCACACACACACACACACACACACACACACACACAGGGAGAGAAAGAGAGAGAGAGAGAGAGAGAGAGAGAGACACACACACACACACACATCTATCTATCTATATATAATTCATATATATATATATATTTTTTTTTTTTTAAGTAGGTGCCACTTAACGTACAGCATTCTAGATCGGTGGGGTCTGTCGCGAAACTACCGCTGCACCAGCACTTCTGGTCTTCGGCGCACTCTGCCAGGGCACTGTCGCATGGCTTTGTGCCATTGGCGGCATCACACTCACCTCCCACTTTCCCGGGCAGGGGATCTGAAAACCACCAAAAATACAACAAACAAACAAACACGCAACAGCAACAACAACAACAGCAACAACGAGGTTACAGCTGTGCTTCTGTTCGCGTTCTAATCAATGTCACGGGGTGAAGGAAAGGAAATGTGTAGTTTTTAACCTCTTGTATTGTATTGTATTGTATTGTATTGTATTGTATTGGATTGTGTTGTATTTTGTTTGTCACAAAAGATTTTTCTGTGTGAAATTCGGGCTGCTCTCCCCAGAAAAAGCGCGTCCCTACACTGAGAGCGCCACCTTTTTTTTTTTCCCTGCCTGCATTTTTTTTTTCTCGTTTGTTCTTTTTTCTACAAAATGTTTCCAGGGTCAATCCTTTTGTTGCCGTGGGTTCTTTTACGTGCGTTAAGTGCATACTGCACACGGGACCTTGGTTCATCGTCTCATCCTAATGACTAGTGTCCAGACCACCACTCAAGGTCCAGACTATCAAAAGAAGAAATCATCACGTGGTTCAAGAGCATGGGTCAAAGCTTTGTGTGTGGGTGGGTGGGGGTACGCGTGTGTGTGTGTGTGTGTGTGTGTGTGTGTGTGTGTGTGTGTGTGTGTGTGTGTGTGTGTGAGAGAGAGAGAGAGAGAGACAGACAGACAGACAGACAGACAATAGACAGAAGCAGATAAAGAGAGGGAAACTTGGCACGTGGTTTGAGATTTCAGTCTGTTCAGAGAACATTGCCACTTGACAGAGAGAGAGAGAGGGTGAGAGAGAGAGAGAAATAGAGAGACAGAGACAGAGACAGGGACAGTGAGAGACAGAGTGAGTTTCTGAAGAGAAAATTCACACTCTCCCTCTGTCCAAGGAGTTCGCTCTTCATATGTATAAAGCACACAAAGAGAGAAGTGGAAATGTCCCATAATGATGAATTTGAATGTACGACGAGCATTTTGTTGTATATATATATATATCGAGAGAGAGAGAGGTAGATGTGTGTGTGTGTGTGTGTGTGTGACAGTTATGTCCGACTATGACCATCAGAACAGCAGAAGAGGCAACTGCTGTCCCGACTATCTGGGCTAGAATTTTATTATAGCGGAGAGTGTCTTGCCCAAGTTACATCCCCACTCTCTCGGCCGAGAGGGTTTTAGGACAGTCGGCGTTGGGATGGTTCCCAAAGCCCAACTAGCCCCCAAGGCTGCGACACTAAAAGCCAGTGCAATCTTGCCTCCTAGTCATAGTCTTTCACGAAAAACTACGATATAAATGATTTAACATTGCAATGGAGAAACCATTGATAAAGCAGCTCTCACTTTGCTGTTGGACAAACTGTAAACGTTAGTCAATCTGTGACATATCTCCCTACTAAGGGGCTGTGGCCTATTTGAATAACCCATCTCAAGCAATCAATTTGTCATTGGTCCTTGCACACACGGAAATCCAGAGAGAGAGAGAGAGAGAGAGAGAGGGATGGAGAGGGAGGGGATGAGACAGAGGGGAACTGACTGTGTGATTCACGTTTCATAATGTGTCAGCGTTCGCTTGAGAGAAACTTCCATGAGATGAACTCAGCACGTGATTCACGGTTTCAATGCGTTCACGAACCAATGTTTCTTACTTGCTTGCCACAGAGAGAGAGAGAGAGAGAGAGAGGAGAGAGGGGGAGAGAAAGAAAGAATAATGATAATAGAAATAAGAGACCTTTGAAGGATGAACGATTTCCATGTGTGTAAGGACAAATGCTGTTGTGCTGTTGAGAGAGAGAGAGAGAGAGAGAGAGAGAACCCTTGTTATGTGAAACTGCACACACACACACATACACACACATATACACACACGCACACACATACGCACACACATACACGCACACACACACACAAACACAGAATGGGGAGAGAGAGAGAGAGACAGAGACAGAGACAGAGAGAGACAGAGAGAAAGTGAAATGGGGCACGTCCATGCTCCCCCATGTCTCTCCATATCTATGTTCCCCCCAGGCTTGTATTCCGTAAAGTCTTTGGTTAGTGGTCAGAAAGAGAGACAGACAGACAGACAGACAGAGAGGCAGAGATGGGGAAGGCGGAAACAGACCAGTCACACTGTTCTCAACACGAACCACAGTTTGCTGACTGAGGGTCGGTGACCTCCTGGTTACACTGACACGTTCCATTAGTGCACGTGGACCCAGCCAGACACAGACCTGGACGGTTCTGACAGTCACCGTTCTTGGCGATCCCTTGTTGGAATTAAGAAAAAGTTACCAAAGAGAGAGAGAGAGGCAGAGAGAGAGAGAGAGAGAGAGGTGGGTGGGGTGGGACTAAAATTGAAATCAGACGGCACTGATTCTACCAGTACAGATCAGGAGAGTTTGGTTTGCTTTCAGGCTATATCATAACTGCCTACAATCAGTTTACAATCAGTTCCAAATTATTTCCTATTTAACCCGATGACAACTGCTCGCCGTTAAGCGTTTTATACCCACTAGTGACCGCGATACCCGTTGAAAGACCTTAATCAACTGGACGGTCTTGCCAGAGGCATCATCCAACATGTTCTCTACCTGCGAACGGCTTTGAGTTCTGATGTGCCACTTGCACTTCTCCCCATCCGAGGACCAGGTCCCCGACACATGGAGTGTCTGCATGCATGTGCTCCCAGCCCACAGTGGATACAGCTGTGAAGACTGCTATTGATGCAGTGTTGGGCGGGGAGTGGGGGCAGGGTGTCGGGGGGGGGGGGGGGGAGGGGGGTCTGTATGGGAGTCTTTTTTAACCTAGGGGTGGGTGTGTGGTCAAAGGAGAGCATAATTATGTTGACGAGTATTCTGCACAAGGATTACAACTCCGTCTGGTTCGGTCTGGGCCAGAGTCGACACACATGACACAACCTGACTCCTGGTGAGGGAGGGCAGTCAACACACAGGACACAACGTGACTCCTGGTGAGGGAGGGGAGTCAACACACAGGACACAACCTGACTCCTGGTGAGGGAGGGCAGTCAACACACATGACACAACCTGACTCCTGGTGAGGGAGGGGAGTCAACACACAGGACACAACCTGACTCCTGGTGAGGGAGGGCAGTCAACACACAGGACACAACGTGACTCCTGGTGAGGGAGGGCAGTCAACACACAGGACACAACGTGACTCCTGGTGAGGGAGGGCAGTCAACACACAGGACACAACGTGACTCCTGGTGAGGGAGGGGAGTCAACACACAGGACACAACCTGACTCCTGGTGAGGGAGGGGAGTCAACACACAGGACACAACGTGACTCCTGGTGAGGGAGGGGAGTCAACACACAGGACACAACCTGACTCCTGGTGAGGGAGGGCAGTCAACACACAGGACACAACCTGACTCCTGGTGAGGGAGGGCAGTCAACACACAGGACACAACGTGACTCCTGGTGAGGGAGGGGAGTCAACACACAGGACACAACGTGACTCCTGGTGAGGGAGGGCAGTCAACACACAGGACACAACGTGACTCCTGGTGAGGGAGGGCAGTCAACACACAGGACACAACCTGACTCCTGGTGAGGGAGGGCAGTCAACACACAGGACACAACCTGACTCCTGGTGAGGGAGGGCAGTCAACACACAGGACACAACGTGACTCCTGGTGAGGGAGGGCAGTCAACACACAGGACACAACCTGACTCCTGGTGAGGGAGGGCAGTCGGCGCCCTCGGTGCTTTCCTCATCATGTGAGGAAACCTGAACGAAAATCTCGGGGAGGGAGCGGGCGAGAAGCCTAGACACCTCTCACGACCCTGACCTTCCCAAGGAAAATGGGGGAGAGATGACTCAGAACGAGAAGGGGGGCGGTGGGAGGCCCGGGGATGGGGGGATGGAGAGAGCCATGCCACCACAAAGAAAAGCCTCAGTGCAGTGCTGGGAGTGACGGGGTGGTCATTAACTCTCCTTTGAGAGGAAAAGTCTTATTGCCAGCAGTGGCAACAATTCGGGGACCCAGTGAACACGTCGCCTGGGGACTGTGGGTTTGGGTGGGGAAACACGAGGTTAAATCAGCCCTGTCTCACGGGTTCGTCCATCGCAGTGCAAAATGCATGGCATGAAGACCGGGTCAAGTCAGATCCGGAGATTCACCGCACTTCAGACGTCACTACTAAAAGCAAACAACATCAAAGAAAGTTGCATAAACGCAAGCATGTAACAAGCGATATGTAAACGTGGAAAGGATGAGGCAAGGCGGAGCTAAATCATGAACTAGACAAACCGTCGGCCAAAAGAATGACTATTGAGCGCTTTTGGCAGAGAACTGCGCTCACTGGCTGAGCATACAGTCAAGACAGAGGTGAATAAGCACTGACATAGCCAAGTGATTTGTCCGATAGGCCTTGTTTGCATCGGTTTAACATGGTACAGTAACTGACAACAAACAGGGTCCATGGGGGTTAAGAGCAACAAGAAACGAAGAAAACCAGGAGAACATAAACAAAAAAACGTCCTGAACTCACTGCACAGTTTCTGACTGTCACATACAGTGCCGTCGACGCAATCCTCATCAGTCCTGCAGTCCACACTTCCGATGGGCCTTCCTGGTGTCAGGACACAACCAGTGCCACATGTCACGTGACAGCGCTCGATACAACATGACTGCCACTTTCTGTCTGTTCTCTTTCCCTCCCTCTAGCACACACACACACACACCAACACACACACACACACCAACATACACACACACGCACATACATATCTCTGTCTGTCCATATATCTATCTATTTGCATATCGAATGAATAAATAAATAAATAAATAAAATAAATAAAACCACACACCAACACCCCATACATAATTACGCAGAACACCACCCAAGCTTCATTCTTAAGCAATACATTTTTGTCAAGACGGATAGGGTCTGAAGATGACTTGAACAACAACAACAACAAAAAGAAAAAAAAAGAATAAAAAAAAAGAAGAAGAAAATCCGATCAGCCATGATTCCAGATGGGTCCTGTCCATCCCACCTTTCACGGGGAAACAGCCAACAAGAGACTGTTGTCTGCAAGCAGCACACTCGGGATCGAATCCCACACTCACCAGCACACCCCCTTCCACTTCACTAGACCTTGTGTGGTGGTCTGGACGCTAGTCATTCGGATGAGACACTCAACCCGTGTGTAGCATGTACGTAGCGCACGTAAAAAAACAAAAACAAAAAAAAACCGGCAAGAAAAGAGTTGTCCATGGCAAGATTCATCCACTGTCATAGAAAAAGCGAACAAAAATCAACAACTGCAGGCTGAAAAAAACATTGAAAAAACGTGGCGCATTGCACTGTAGCGCCCAAGGGTGACAGAGGAACCTATTCTGAGATAAAAATTTTAAAAACCAACAACAGCACAATACAATTCAATGCAACACAACAGAATACAACTACACAATACTTGTCTCTCTGCCATCTACCGTCTGAGATGTGCAGTAGCAAGCTGTTCTGAGTGAAATGCCTTCTTACAGAATGCTTGTATCTGCTTCATATCAGGCACTGCTGATGCCACGGAGACCCGTTTTCCTGCTGTTCCACATGATACAATTCTCTACATTTTGTTTGGTTTGCCTTTCGCTTCATTTGAGCATGGTAGCAGAAAGGTTAAGACGCTCAGCTTCTCATACAGTGTCCGTGGATGTCTGCTTTGAATTACCTCTCTCGCCCTTTCTCACAAGTCTGACTGGAAAATCAAAGTGAGCGTTCAGTCAGTGTGATGAGACAATAAACTGAGGTCCAGTGTGCAGCACGCACTTGGCGCACTGCAAAACATGTCTTGTCCTCTGGCAAAATTCTGGAAACGAAATCTACTCCGATAAGTACACACATACATACACACACACACAATAGGTGTTTTTTTCAACTTTGTTTTGTTTATTATATATATATATATATATATATATATATATATATATATATATATATATATATATATGTATGTATATACATATGCTCAAGGTCTGATAAGAGCGTTGGGTTATGCTGCTGTCAGACATCTGCCCAGACGATGTGGTACAGCGTATGCGGACTTATCTGAACGCAGTGACGTCTCTTTGAGAAACTGAAACTGAAAACTTCATTTGATTTCGACTCTGAATGAGGTAAACGTAGTTTGGATCTATAATTCACTCTGTTACAACACACAACGCATCATCCAGTAAGACCTTCAGACTTGTGGTGCAGTGGCCAGTTTTTAATTTTGGGATTTACTCTCAAGAGTTCCCTTTAGATCCCTGTAAGCTGACTCAATTGTGTGAAAATTGTGATAGGTTTGTGGAGCAAGGCATGGAAAGGAATAGGGTTGCGCTATTTCGCGTCCCTTTACACTTATGGGGGGTGTGTTTGTGTTTTTGTTTGTTTTTTTCCTGCCCTGTTCTCACCCATCCCGCCCATCCCTGCTCTATCTTGTCTTTCTGTCTTCAGCGAGCTAGCATGGCTAAGCCTCCATGAGGACACATGCCAAAGGAGACTCAGCACTGTCGTTGTGTTGTCTTTCTTTTTTTTCTTACTTACTGCATTTCTTTCCGGGGGAACCCTTTCTTGCAGTACACACTGTGCCTGACCGGCACAATTTGGTGTCGTTGCATGCGTGTGTGACTTCGATCTCTGAGAGCATATACACAGCCACACACACATATGCACACAAACACATGCACGCACAAGCACACACGCACACAGACACACACAGCGCGCGCGCGTAATTGGCTTTATGAGTACTGAATATTTACTACGGCACACATTAGGAAGAAAAAAAAGTGACAGAATAAAAATTGAATGATTTTATTTGGTTTATATGTTATAATAAGCTATAGATAGATAGATAGACAGACAGACAGACAGACAGACAGACAGAAGGTATATAGATTGATAGATAGATATATAGACAGACAGATAGACAGACAGATAGACAGATAGAAGGTATTTAGATATATATATATATATATATATAGAGAGAGAGAGAGATAGATAGATAGATAAACAGACAGGCACGCATCGGACATCGCCTTGTGAAAACGATGCATTATTACAGGTGCTTGGAGAGAGACAGAGACAGAAGGAAAAGACTCACTGCAGACTTGACCATTTTCACAGACAGTTCCAGAACGACACTGTGTCTCTTCCTGACCTCTGTCTATAGTACAGTTCTGCCCTTCGTTGAGCTCTGTTGGATAAGTAAAGACAAACAGGCCTTCGATGAAAAATGAAATAACATGAAACACAGCGAAACAAAATATAGATAAAAAAGAAAAGAAATCAGTTAAACGCGACAGCAGGAGGGTGTGAATGTACTACACACCTGGGTGTGACTTTCAAATTTTTGTTGTTGTTGGTTTTTTTGTGCTAAAAATCTATATAACTGTGCCATCGTATTGTTGCGTTGGGTTTTGTAACGTTTTGTTTCGTTATTTTGGCGTGGCCTGCAAATTGTGCATGTGGCGTGAGGTTTTCGGGAAGAAACATGTGAACGAAGTGTGTATAACAAAAAACAAAACCCAACAACAACAAAAAACAAAAACAAAACAACAACAACGAAACAAGCACTCGATTACATAAATACATATCCGTTGGATACTGATAACATTGAACAAAACCCAGCCATATCTGTTGAAACGCTTTGCTTTCAGTTATGAAGAACATAGGCAAAAACAACAACAACAACAACAAACAAACCCACCATCCAGCCATGGAGTTACTCACTGCACGTCTTGCCGTCCTCAGAACTGCAGAACCCCAGCAGGCAGCTGTCTGTCGCAGTCTGACAGCTCTCACCAAGCTGTATCTCTGGAAGCACAGATTTTCTTTCTTTTTTTTCTTCTTCCTTTTTTTTTGTACAAACAAAACCACTTCCTACCATTCTTGTCTCTCTTTTCTCAATCCAGAAAAGGCCTCCATTGTGACTCACCAGAAATGTACGATCACTAAAACGGTTTTGATCAAGGCATTCAAGTGACGTGGTTTGAGAGGCTGACCTGCTGCGCACAAAACGAGGATACAAATCTGACAACGAAGACAATGAAATAATTACTTAAGATAAGATCGATAATTCACAAGTGATTACTGTCAAAGAAGGCAAGAGATCCACAGATCAAGAGAAAATCCAAACCCACTTCATCCAGGACCTATAAATGCTAACGGCCAAACGGCCCATGCCATCCAGATAAACACAACGTCCACACTCACTGCATGTCCCGTCAGAACACGTGGTTCCCAACACACACTGGTCTTCAGGCCCTGCACACCTCTGTCCAGTGTCCAGTTCTGTCCGGGAAAACAATATCATCATTAATTCCTTTTTTCTTTAAACCTACGTCCATATTATGTGCTGTGGTAGATGGATAGATAGATAGATAGATGGATGGATAGATAGATAGATGAATAGATAGGTACATAGATAGATGGAGAGATAGATAGATAGATAGCTGGCTAGATAGATAGGTAGATAGATAAATAGATAGATAGATAGATTGATAAGACCGAAATGCTGAACAGGAGGAGATCGAAATGTTGAACAAGATATGGTTTGGGTGAGGGTTAGATAGATAGACAGACAGACGAGCAGACAGACAGACGAACTGTCGGATGGATCGATCGATGGATAGACCGATATATAGATCGATAGATAGACAGAAGGAAAGACAGACAGACAGACAGACAAACAGACAGGCAGACAAACATATACAGACATACAGACAGACAGACAGTTAGATAGATAGATAGATAGACAGGCCTATTTGAAAGAAGGAAGAAAGCAAGTGGAAACACAAGGGACAGTTTCAGTTTCAGTTTCACTTTCTCAAGGAGGCGTCACTGCGTTCGGACAAATCCATACACGCTACACCACATCTGTTGAACAGATGCCTGACCAGCAGCATAACCCAACGCACTTAGTCAGGCCTTGAGTGCATGCTTACATATTTGTGTACCTATGAAAGTGGATTTCATTTTACGTAATTTCGCCAGAGGACAACACTCTCGTTGCCATGGGTTCTTTTTCAGTGCGCCAAGTGCGTGCTGCACACGGGACCTTGGTTTATCGTCTCATCCGAAAGGCTAGACGCTCAGTTTGATTTTCCAGTCAAACTTAGGAGAAAGGGCGAGAGCGGGATTCGAACCCACACCCTCACGGACTCTCTGTATTGGCAGCTGAGCGTCTTAACCATTCTGCCACCTTCCTCCTAGGGACAGATTAAACTAAATGCACACCTCGGCTTTATTATGGACACACACATACACAAACACACATACATACAAATACTGATAATGAGCTGAGACTGAGAAAGAAAGAGAGAGAGAGAGAGATTCACTCAGGTAAACAACACCTAACTGGATATCCCCATAAATGCTTACGGCCAAACGGCCCATACCATCCAGATAAACACAACGTCCACACTCACTGCATGTTCCGTTAGAACACGTGGTCCCCGACACACACTGGTCTTCAGGCCCTGCACACCTTTGTCCAGGCTCCCATTCTGTCCAGGGAAACAATACCATCACTGTTTCCTTTTTAACTACGTCTTTATTATGTGCTGTGGTAGTACAACAACAAAAAATCATGCTAAAAAGTGAACAGAAGCGAATGACCAAAAACCATACCCTGGTGTACTCATACCATAATTCATGTTTGGCAAACAGATACTTTTGGATAGCAAATTGACCTAAACGTTCAGGAAAACTTAATCCCCCCGCCGACCCCCATCGGGACAAAATGGGGGAGGGTGAGGATGGATGTTAGCGTCACCTAGAGGACAACAAAGAAGGTGCAAGTGTCTCCCAAACAAGAAGGAAATGAAAAATCCTGCCCAGACTCTCAGTTCCCGAGAAGCGTATTTTTGACACTGCTCACAATATCAACCCATACAAACAGGAAGCTGGTGATCGTTAATTGTTTCCAGTCTAGGACCGACCTCCCAATCAATCTTTGATTAAAGAAGTCATTGTAAAAGCCCAACTGGAACAAAGTGCACAAACGCTCAATGACTAGACGTTTATGTTCAGATTTTCCTTTCTGTTCAATTTGGAGGGGAAGATTACCATGTAACAGCCGCTACATCATGTAGCATACCACAATCACCTTGTAACAGCCACTACATCATGTAGCAAAACACAATCACCATGTAACAGCCACTACATCATGTAGCAAAACACAATCACCATGTAACAGCCACTACATCATGTAGCAAAACACAACCACCATGTCACAGCCACTACATCATGTAGCAAAACACAATCACCATGTAACAGCCACTACATCAT
Source organism: Babylonia areolata (assembly GCF_041734735.1). NCBI lineage: Eukaryota > Metazoa > Mollusca > Gastropoda > Neogastropoda > Buccinidae > Babylonia > Babylonia areolata. The sequence continues at coordinate 15,959,594 of NC_134910.1, read as the reverse complement.
GTAGCAAAACACAATCACCATGTAACAGCCACTACATCATGTAGCAAAACACAATCACCATGTAACAGCCACTACATCATGTAGCAAAACACAATCACCATGTAACAGCCACTACATCATGTAGCAAAACACAACCACCATGTAACAGCCGCTAGATCATGCAGCATACCACAATCACCATGTAACAGCCACTACATCATGTAGCAAAACACAATCACCATGTAACAGCCACTACATCATGTAGCAAAACACAACCACCATGTAACAGCCGCTAGATCATGCAGCAAAACACTATCACCATGTCACAGCCGCTGGATCATGTAGCAAAACACTATCGCCATGTAACAACCATTGGATCATGTAGCAAAACACAGCCACCATGTAACAGCCGCTAGATCATGCAGCAAAACACTATCTCCTGCCCACCTTTCTGTCTGCATATCGTTCTCACCGTTCAACGAGAACTAGAGGTTTTCGTGTTCTGAACAATCTGTTTTGTGCTTCTGATAGAACCACTCGTCTTGTTCGGAGTGACACGCTTTGTGCTTCTGATAGAACCATTAGTTTTCGTGTTCTGAATGACCTGATTTGTGCTTGTGATAGAATCATGACGACGACGATGTTGACGATGATGATGATGAGGAGGAAGAGGACGACGATGATGGTGATTGTCAATTCACTTACTGCATTTGCCACTTTCGCATCTTAGTCCAGTGTTGCAGTCTGTATCGTTTTGACAGACAGATCCGCCTTTATTTTCTGAAAAAGAAAGTATATTGTTTAGTGTTTAGCTTTCTGTATCGTATATCTGTTACTTGCGTAAGAACTGTGTGACATGAGTGTTTTTTTCCCCTGAATCCTGAATGATTTGAATGCAAGATATCTTATCTGTTTAAATTGGAGACAAGGTACTCCTTATTGTGTTGTCCCAGTGGTTTCGAAAGAATCGAAAAAACCGAGATAGGTCCGGATTTGTATAAAGGTACTTTTTTCAATAAGGAAAATGTTTTCAAAACAAAGTCGTAAATATAACTGACAGTTTCTGCAATTACTGGTGCTGATAGTCATACTTTTATGATTGATTCCATCAGAACCTTGGGTCGCTGTCTGTTTCAGTTGTCTAAGAGCCGTGAAAGATGTCAGATTCTGAGAGTATGTTCTTCTCCAGGCAGTACGTCTTTAACTCCTGTAAATCATTATGTTTTGGTTTATACTTCTGGATAAATTCATTTGCTACAGTAGCAAAACAGGAAGTTCGTTGTATTAGCAGAATCATCAATAGTTGCATTCGGAACACAGACACACCCACACACACACACACACACACACACATATATATATATATATATATATATATATATTAATTCATTAGTCAGTTGGGTTTTTTTTAATTAGTTTTCCATGTATATTTACTTACAATCTTTCCATTGATCAGACCGAGAAAAAATCACAGCTTCCACGGCACCTACACACACACACGCCCATTACCCCCCTCCCCCTCCCACCGCCACATATAAACACACGCACATTCCGATATTCCGTAGCTCCCACAATACAGACACGCTTTGCATACACACACTCCATCCTCTACACACACACGCGCGCGCGCACACACACACACACACATATACACACACATGTTGCCACTGATTTGCCGCATGAGGGGTGGGAAAAGATCTCTGATGCCAGGAACGTGGCGTCCAGCGTGTTGCTCAGTCTACTGTATTTGGAAAAGCCTGCAGAGACGCTGTTCCGTATTGAAGAAATTTTTGCAATGTTGGTTTGGAAATGATGCCAAAATTCGTTTGATTTTCAGAGGATCGTGCTCTACCTTTCATGCTAGACTTACAACTGCTCCCTCTCACCACCTGTCTTTCTGTGAGGCGATCGATGGTGTGATGACCTTGTACCTGTTCTTTTTGGTATTTTTGACTTTTCTGAGGATTTCCGATTTTCCTGGATGTAGACCGCACGTTCTTGTTGCGTTTCCAGCAAGTCTGTCAGCTCGCTCATTTCCCTGGACACTTGCAATGCTAGTTGTTTTTTTTTTTTTAATTTGAAGGTTGCGCATTGCCTCATGGCACTCTGGGCTTCCCATTCCACATCCAGTTTTTTGTATGAGGTTTACTGAGTCCGTTAGAATCATAGCATGTTGGTTTCCAGGCGTATGAATAGATGATAGCTACTGGAGAGCACGTGTCACAGCTTCAACTTCATCGTTAGGCTGGAGGTTGTGACACTGTACGCAGCATTCTCTTCCCTAATTGTTTTTCCCATTTTGCTTCGCAATGAATCCCCAATCGGATTGGTCTTTGCTGACTGAGCCATCTGTGTATATGATGATGTCCTCTTCTTACTGTTTTCTTCTGAGTAGCTTCACTTCTGCGTCAGTTTTGTCTTCTGGCCATTCCACACAATGTCTTCCTGGGGAGGGTGAAATGGCTGCGTTGGAAAGAAGGTTGAAGTTTTCGGGGTTTTCCTCACATTCTTTTGTTTCTTTCAGGTCTCGTAGCTGGCTTTCAAGCTGGATTGATGTCTTCTGCTTGCCCCATCCATGCAAGGCCTTGCGTGTAGACATTGTAGAGGACAGGAGAGAGCGGAGACCCTTGTGGCAGTCCCATGGAAAGTTTAGAAGGTGCAGACATCCCATCTCCGAGGCACAGGACGATGGTTCTCTCCTGAAGCACTGCTGCTATCCATCTTGTCAGTGTCAAACTTACTCCGTACCTCAGTAGCAGATCCAGGTAGTGCGCAAACTGCACTTTATTGTAAGCATTTTCAAAGTCAATTGCTACTCAGTGCTAATGTTTCTTTTCTTTTACATCCTCCAAATACCTCACATGCGAAAGCAACCGAATTTTCCCATGTGCACTTACCTGTTCTGTGCCCACCTTGATTTGGAGGGAGGATGTGCCTCTGTTCAAGATCCCTTGCATGTTTCCTGGCTTTCATGCATTCCATGAACTTTCAAGCAATATTTTGCATGGTTCGGTAGCCGCTTACCTGACGATTGTCCTTTCCTGGTTTTGGTATGGATTTTAAGAAGCTGTGTGTTCTGTCCTCCGGCACATGTCCATTGTGGAAGCTGTTTTGATACAGGTTGAAAAGTTTGGTTTTGTCTTCTTCCAATAGTTCCTTGATATCTGAGTTGCGAACTTTGTCTGGGCCAGGAGCCAAATCTTTCTTGCAATTAGCTATGGTTCATCCAGATCATCTATTGTCAAACTATCATCAGGTCCAGTCTGTATAAGCTTTTGGTTTAACTCCTCAACATATTTCTTTTTCTTTTCTTTTTTTTCATCTAAGTTTCTTTGATCACTCTGTTGTATGAACCGTTTGAGCAGAGCAGATCCTTTTTCTTCATTTGTCTTAAGCTTGGTTCCATCAGCATCTAACATATCTGGGGTTGTTGTTGTGCACGTTTTCCATTCCATGCGATGATAGAATTGCCAGAATTCTGTCAATGTTGTGTCTTAACTGAGTTCTTCGCAAAACTGTTTCCTCTGATTTGGAGAGGGGCGTGATTATTACTGACTGTTTAACAAAAATAAAACCATACTTCATACATACATACAAACATGCGTACATACATTCATACGTACATACATACGTATATGCAAGCATGTATACAGACATACAGACATATTTACACTCAAACGACCGACACTGACTCAAGTTGTTAATACACGTGGGCAAAAAAGCGGGTTATAAAACTTCAATGAAGTTAAAATTCGATGGGCGGAACTCGTATGAATCTATCACCTATCCCAAAACTCCAGGGGAGTTCTTTTGGGTCTTCTAGTACTGCCCCCAATCTGACTACTGGTGGAGTTTGTCTGGACTGGCCCTAAGACACACAGCCCACGCGTCTTCACGTGGAGTTAATCTGGCATTGCCTCTGGATGACTGTTGGTGTTAAAAAAGATACCGTCCCAAAATTACTCATGGGGTGTTAAGAAAGATACCAGAATGACCCATACAGTGCTTTTGAGACCAGGACCGGAGTGTGTGGGAGGTTGCCAAATATCATCTCCACCGTTTTTCGGGTTTTTTTTTTCTTCTTTTCGACGTTTTTTTTCACGAGTAATAAACTAATTTGTGTAACTGATTTAATCAAATTCGAACATAAAAAAGGCTTGGAGCCATACCAAGCACGCGAATATTCTGGGTCTGACTCTATACTGCACCCCTTCAGGCCTTCACCCCAGAATGACTCCATGGAGTAAAATAAGTTGGGGAGGGGTCACTCTGGGCCAACGCACCGGGACTTACTGCATGAGTAATCCTGAGCGAAGAGTGACTGCTCGGTACTGCAGGCGCACGTGCCGTTGGAACACAGCTTGGTGTCACAGGTTGCAGCTGAACTGCAGGCAGATCCTGTTCGGCCTTTCGCTGGCTCTGAGATCGGGAGACATTTATGATAATGTAATTGTAAGTATTTTTTAGCGCTAGCAGAAACAAATCAAAGCGCTTTCAAACCAGTCGGTCACACGCATGCATAACTATAGACTGAAAACTGGAAACAAGGAAGAGGCAGGGAAGAGAGGCTATCTTGGGAAGAGGTAGGTTTTCAGGCCAGACTTGAAAGAGCTGAGTGAGGAGACCTGACGCAGCGTAAGAAGTCCAAATGCAAGGTCCAGAGACAGAGAAAGAGCGACGGCCAACAGCGGAGTGTTTGAATCTGGGTATGAGTAAACAGAGTGGATCCGAAGCCGATCGTAGAGAGCGAGATGGGGTGTAAATGTGAAGGCAGCCACCGAGATAGAAAGGGGCAGATTTGTGATTACATAGAGTGCATATCTTGTACCTTATTCTGTGTGAGACGGAGCAAATGGAGAAGTTGTAAAAGAGAAGTGATGTGCTCAGATCTTTTCTTTCAGAGAGAAGTCGGGCAGCAGAGTTTTGTATGCGCTGAAGGGACTGGAGGGATGAAGCAGGCAAAACCAGACAATAGAGAATTACAGTAGTCAAGGCGAGAGAGAATGAGCGAAACGATAAGTTTTCCTGTTGCATCTGTGGACAGATATTTCCGAATGGAATTGAAGCGCTGTAATTGACAGTAGGAGGACTGACAGGTTTGGCTGATACATTTCGGATATAATGATAATAATAATAATGATGATGATGCTGATGATATAATAATAGTAACAATAATAACAATAGTAACAATAGTAACAACAACAACAATAATAATAATAATAATAATCTGTATTTACGTGATAATCGTGTCCGAATTTGACCACCAGAACAGCAGAGGAGGCAATTGCTGTCCCGACTATCTGGGCTCGAATTTGATTATAGTTGAGAGTGTCTTGCCCAGGTTACATCCCCACTCTCTCGGCCAAGAGGGGAAGATTTTAGGGCAGCTGGCGTTGGGGATGGTTCCGAAAGGCCAGCTAGCACCCGAGGCTGCAGCACTAAGAGCCAGTACAATGTCGCCTCCTAGTTTGAGTCACAGTGATGTTATAAATAACATGTCCTTGTATGACATGTCAATCCTGCTACTGTCAACTGTGGCGCATCAGTTCCGTCCGGAAATATCTGTCCACTGACCCAACATCTGGACTTATCGTTTCTCTCATTCTCTCTTGCCTTGACTACTGTAACTTTCTATTGTCTGGGGTATAAAAAAAAAGGTTTGACTGCCTGGGTTCTTTCAAAACAGGATACAAAAAACAAGAGGAAAAAATTATGAACCCACTTGGGAGAAGGGAAGTTGTGAAGTTCGACTCGTTGAGTCTTCAAAGCAACTGAAACCAGCAGCAGTCACAAGTGCAGTTTTCAGGCTGTTGAATAAAATTCACTTGTCTTGAGAACAGTTCACTGCTGGTTGGAAAAGGTGGATGGGTGAAGGAAGTGAGAGAGAATCTAGACAGTGAGAGGAAAGGGGGGCGGGGGAAGAGGAAAAAGAGGGGGAGTGGAGGGAAGGGAGAAATGGGCAGGGTGGGGACGAGGGAAGCTGTGATTTGGTTTTGTCCTTGATGTTGAGGTCATATGGTGCTGTGGTGCCGAGATGGTGGATAATCTGTTTCTCCATGTTCTTTCTCTTGAAGGAGTCACAAGTGCTGTTGCGCCAGACGACTGATATGGAGAAGTGGGTTATGCTGTGGGGATCAGTGTTGATGTGTATAGCCACAGGGGTTTGCTTTTTCCTGTGCTTTTTGCTGCGTTCTTCCAGTGTGTGGTATGTCTCGCCTACGTTGATACGACCGCACAGGCTACAGTGGACCACATATACCAAATCACTGGTTTGGCAGGTGAAACTGCTCCTCATGGTGAACTGGCGTCCTGAGGGCCCCTTGAAGGTGAATGTGGTAGTGTTGAGGAAGGGACAGCATTTGCACTTAGGTCTGTCACAGCATCTCTATTGCCTGGTTAACCTGCTTCATCCATTCAGTCCCTTCAGCGCATACAAAACTCTGCTGCCCGACTCGTTCTCAGAAAGAAAAGATCTGAGCACATCACTCCTCTTTTGCAACATCTCCACTGGCTACCTGTCTCACACAGAATAAAATACAAGATCAGCAGTCTATGTTACAAATGTATTCACAAATCTGCCCCTCCCTATCTCTGTGGCTGCCTTAACCTCTACACCCCATCTCGCTCTCTACATTCGGCTTCGGATCCACTCTGTTTACGCATACCCAGATTCAAATACTAGACTGTTGGCCGCCGTTCTTTCTCTGTCTCTGGACCTTGCAATTGAAATGAACTTCCTCTTTCTCTTCGTCAAGTCTTCACACTCAGCTCTTTCAAGTCTGGTCTTAAAACCCACCTCTTCCCAAAATAGCTTCCCTTCCCTACCTCTTCCTTGTCTTCCGTTTTTGCAGTTTTAGAGTTATGCATTCGTGTGAATGACTGGTGCGAAAGCGCTTTGATTTGTCTTTGCACAAGATTCAGCGCTATATAAATATAATAATTATTATTGTATGACGGAAACTTCACATACAATGGGCTCTAAGCGCCAGACATAAGATAACACAGACACAACAGTGCATTGCACCACACAACAGTGCATTGCACCACACAACAGTGCATTGCACCACATAGCAGGGCATTGCACCACACAACAGTGCATTGCACCACATAGCAGGGCATTGCACCACACAACAGTGCATTGCACCACGTAACAGTGCATTGCACCACACAACAGTGCACTGCACCACACAACAGTGCACTGCACCACACAACAGTGCATTGCACCACACAACAGCACATGGGGACACGGACGGGAAAGGCAAAATCTGTATACATCAACGCAATATTACAATTTGCAAATATGAATAATCACACACACACACACACACACACACACACACAAGCACAGAATATGCCCTACGCCCTACACTATCGTTTGCTGAATAAGAGCTCTTTTGTTTGCTCCCTTGAACATTGGATCACTCAGTTTGTGTTTCTGTACTGTCGGGCTACCTGTGTGTCAGCTGATGGGGAAGCAGTGGTCTGTGGTTTGATGTTGATGCGCCCTTGACCTTTGGCATCTAACTTCAAACTGGAAGTTATTCTCCCTCACCGTTGCTGGTCAGTGCCCAAAGATTGACGAATAGTGGAAGCCAGACACCTTGTGTTTTGCCTACATGTTTGTTTGTTTTCCCTGTGATCACGTTGACATTGGTATCTAGCTCAGTCTGAATTGTCACATATTCCAAAAACAAAAGACCTGAAAGAGCTTTACGACGTTTGCCATCCTACTAAGTTTGCTTTCTCCTCTAGACAAAGCTTAAACTGTAGCTAAAATGTCACCGTCCATGTTCACCATGGAAACACACACACACACACACACACACACACACACACATCAAGAGATTAAAAAAGGGAAGAGGTGGCAAGCGAACGAGAAAGCGAGAGAGAGAGAGAGGAAAGAGAGGGACAGGGACGGAGAGACATAGAGAGAAGACAGAGAGAGACAGAGACAGAGACTCACTACACTGGTCGTCCTCCTGGACAGTGATGCTGGAGATACACTGACACGTTCCCTGTTCACACGTGGCGCCAGCAGTGCACTGTAAGGTGTCGCTACACTGCTGTCCACTTCTCAGCCCTGAAACACAGCGGCACTGATCGTTTTGCCATTGATCATCCGTGAACTTACCTTGTTTAGCACACGGGGTGATTCTATGTTAAGTTTTCTCGTTATGGTAGCAGCAAGCAGCAGCAGCAGCAATAGCAGCAGTAGTAGTAGTGGTGGCAGCAGCAGCAGCAATAGCAGCAGTAGTAATAGAGGTGGCAGCAGCAGCAGCAATAGCAGCAGTAGTAGTAGTGGTGGCGGCAGCAGCAGCAATAGCAGCAGTAGTAGTAGTGGTGGCAGCAGCAGCAGCAATAGCAGCAGTAGTAGTTGTGGTAGCAGCAGCAGCAGCAGCAGCAGTAGTAGTAGTAGAAGTAGTAGTTGTTGTGTAGTAGTGACCTCTCAAAAAGGCAATGGATTGTGTCTGCTGGTATCAATGTCAGCAAGCCATGGCTGTTGCTTCAGAAAAATGTTAGTGCAGCTTGTGTTAGTTCCAGTCAGATGCTTTTCTGTTCAGACGATAACTTATTTTCATTTACTTACATGATTGTGTTTGTGCTGTGTAGCCTTGCCACCTACTTTGTCACCATGTATTGTTTGCCAGTTGTCCCTCTCGTTTTTTTCTGTTTTTGTTTTCTTCTCCCCCCCCCTCCCCCTCCCGCCCCCTCCATGTGCCCCCATTGGGTGTTCTGGAGTAAATCTTGACTAGACTTATGGAGCACACATGACATGTCTGGTCACCTGGGTTGCTCAGCTGCCAGGGTCCTCCCCTTCAACCTTGCTGAAGTGATTCAGGGATCCGGAGGAGCATAGCGACACGTCAGGGACCAGTACAGCTGTAGGACTCACCGGAAGAATGTCCGTCCTGACATCCAACCGTTCTTTGGGGCATCTCTCCTGAGTTTATGTCTGGATTGTCCTCTGTGTTTTTTTTTTATCCCCTTTTTCTTCTTCTTCTTCTTCTGCCAGAGATGACCCTCAAGACACTGGTTACCATTTCCCACGGCTGGACTACGGCTTCTTGATGTCCGAACATCATGGCACCTAGGGGTTATCGAGCCCCGAGGCTGTGAAGTAGACATACTTGGCTGTCGAGATTTTTGAGTCAGACAGCATTTCTTTTGGTCTAGCTGTCTTCCAAGCCTAAAGAGCCAGATTGAGGGAAAGAAGAAAAAGGCAAAACTTTCACGGCTCCCTGGTGATTGGTACTGATTAACAAACAACATGAAAAAGGGGGGGAAAGGGGCACTCCCTACACACTTGCATGTTTGATGTTATTCAACGGCGCAGCCACTGCAGCCAGATTAAGGTGGAAGCATGTGTCATTTCAAAAGTTCACGTGGCACAAATTAAAGCCACAACCTGCACACACTGAACCCAAACCGTGACTCCAGCACACATTAAACACATACCTTGACTCCAGGACACATTAAACACATACCTTGACTCCAGCACACATTAAACACATACCGTGACTCCAGCACACATTAAACACATACCGTGACTCCAGGACACATTAAACACATACCTTGACTCCAGCACACATTAAACACATACCGTGACTCCAGCACACATTAAACACATACCGTGAATCCAGCACACATTAAACATATACCTGGACTCCAGCACACATTAAACACATACCTTGATTCCAGTACACATTAAACCCACACCTTAATTTCACACACATTAAACCCACACCTTAATTCCAGCACAGATTAAATCTACACCTTAATTCTAGCACACATTAAACCAACACCTGAATTCCAGCACGCATTAAAGCCACTCCTTAATTCCAGCACACATTACACCCACACCTTAATTCCAGCACACATTAAACCCACACCTTAATTCTAGCACACATTACACCCACACCTTAATTCCGGTACACATTACAACTGAACCTTAATTCCAGCACAAGTTAAACCCACACCTTAATTCCAGCACACATTAAACCCACACCTTAATTCCATCACGCATTACACCCATACCTTAATTCCGGCACACATTACACCCACACCTTAATTCCAACAAACATTACACCCACACCTCAATTCCGGCACACATTACACCCACACCTCAATTCCGGCACACATTACAACCGCACCTTAATTCCAGCACAAGTTAAACCCACACCTTAACTCACTCAGTACGGCCAGTCCTCTCTTCTCCTCTACACAGACCCCTCGGATGTCCAGTGGGTGTCTGAATTACCCAACCTTTAGTTTCCGTCGTCAGAACAGTGGTATTCTTTGTCAACATTCACGTCTTCAGTATAACAGCCTTCCGCTTGCAATATTTTGATGATGGTAATTGGGATGAAATGCTGTTTACGTCGTCTCTTTCGCCGTTCGTATGGACAGAGTTAATTCCAGCACACATTACACCCACACCTTAATTCCAGCACACATTAAACCCACACCTTAATTCCAGCACACATTACACCCACACCTTAATTCCAGCACACATTAAACCCACACCTTAATTCCAGCACACATTAAACCCACACCTTAATTCCAGCACATATTAAACCCACACCTTAATTCCAGCACACATTAAACCCTCACCTTAATTCCAACAAACATTACCCACACCTAAATTCCAGCACGCATTACACCCACACCTAAATTCCAGCACACATTACACCCACACACCTAAATTCCAGCACACATTACACCCACACACCTTAATTCCAGCACACATTACACCCACACCGTAACTCCACCGAGTATCCAGCATGAGTATAAGTCCATTCAGAGCCATGTGCTTTTGCTACAATTCTGACATGTGCGCTCTTTATTTGTTTGCTCAGCAAGACAGTCAATCGTGTCGGGAATAAATATCCAGTAATAAGAACGATAACGAATTATTAATGAGAAAAAAAAGTGGTTCCATTTCCGGGCGTCATACACACATTGATTATTCAAGGTATGATTAGTTCTTTCGATAAGACTATAAAAGGCAAATCGCCTTCTGTCATCCCCAACACTTCCATCATGACGTCGTCTTCTCCGTTAGTCAAGCAGTGGTGACAGGAGATGTGCACAGTACTAAAGTCACTGACTGTTAACTCTGATCTGGTCTGTACCTCTCTTCGGCACGCAGGCCAGGAAAATTGCTTCTCGTGTCGGTGAAGAACGCCCATACATGACCCACTTCAGTTCAAGTGTGACGCCACAACGTCCTATTTCCGAAGGTACTAGATATGTATCTCTCTCTCTCTCTCTCTCTCTCTCTCTCTATATATATATATATATATACATATATATATAAACGGAAATAGGCGTATATATACAACGTTGATTACAAATACCCAAGATGATATGACCTTCATACGCTCCTGATATTTGTACCTTGTAACCATCATAGATATTTGCACGCGCTCCTGATATTTGCACTTTGTAGCTATCACAAACATTTGCACGGACATTGTCATGAACACAACGTAAAACGCCAAATACTCACGACAGCGGTTCACTGAGTCACACACAGCCTTTGCCTCGCAGTCACCTCCGGAGCACTGGTCTTCGCTGTGAATCCCAATTTCTGTTTGGGAGACATCACAAAACGTTTCCAGCATAGCGCTTTTGAACAAACTGTAACTAGCAAAGTAACATTACGACAGGATAAGATAATATAAGAATATTTTGATTATCTCATTAAGGGAAATTACATCAGGTGCGGCAAAACAAACGTCGACAATCATTCAACACAATTCATAAACATGACTTAATTAAAAAAGAATTAATAACACATTAGACATTATTATTAAAACTATTGCATATAATCATTTAATTAAAATGCTGTAATTAACCAGTATTGCAAATATATTGAAATACATCAAGGCTAACATCGCATGATCATACTGGACATTCATTAACAAAAGAATAACTTTATCATTACATAGTAATTATCAGTATAAATACATCGAAAGACACGTACACTGCACAATTCCTATGGCACATTCATCTTGCACAGTGACACACATTTGAGTAAATGACCATCTAAGAAATATAAGCAAAGCGCAATCTATTACGCATGCACTTTCACACGTACCCGCATGCAAGCGCAGGCACACACACACACACACACACACACACACACACACACACAACATATGCACGCATACATTGTGACACACGCACGCATACATAGTTATCAGGAATTTAAAAGATGAATTGATCGTGGTATAAAGGTCTTCTGAGCCCTGGTTTTTACTTTAAAAGTTCAAATGCTGCAGGAATATAAGAGCTAACCCGTCACGTCAATACGAGCAAGAGCTTGGCTATGCAAGAACAAGTTCCCGAAACAAAAATGTATATACTAAAATACCAAGATGTACTTATATTCTTGGAAACTTTTTCAAGAACATAGGAAACTCCATATGGACGTAACTATGTGAACACTGGAACAAGAGCATGGTGCGAGATGAACAAAGTCATCAGCGATGCACGAACAAAATCAAAACTTCAATGAATTTTATCGAAAGCCCACTCAATTACCTGGGCCGTTTTAAAACTGATACGTCTGCCTGGTAGGACAGCTGTATCATGTCATGCATGTGTGGTGTCCCAAGTTTGTGAAAGTCGGCATTGTTTTGTCATTATTCCATCAGTATTTTCCCCATGAATTCCACATTCATGCAGGACATTTGGAATGCATACAGATAAAGAGTAAGTTCGGTTTTTATCACTTCAGAAATTCTATAATCTCAGTATTATGAACCCTGATGTGCATATTTTTTTCCCCATTTATTCAAAATTCAAATACAAAACCACAAGATGTATACACATTTGGACACACACACACACACACACACACACACTTTTCAGACAGGCCAGCGTCACAGTTTAATTATGAAGTGAGAACCATTCACTTACTGCATTTCTTTGGGGTACCTTCGCAGACCAAGCCAGTTTTGCAGAAATTCATCTCGCACTCAGAATTTAGTTTGTACTCTGCACATTGTACAGGATATCAGGGCAGCCTATGCGCTGTGCAAATAATAATGATGTAGGACATCCCGACAACTCTTACATTCTGCACATAGTATATGAGAACATCAGGACACCCCATGTACTTTGCACATATCACAAGTCATCAGGGCATCCAGGGTATTTTGCAGTTCACTTTTGAGTTCATGACACCAGGACATACATTGTATGTCTGCTCTACACTGATTATATGACATAAGGACGTCTATTGTACTATGAGTACAGTTCATCAGGACATATGTTGCACTTTGCACATAGTATATGACATCAGACAGCTGTTGTACTCTGCACCTACTATAGGACATTAAGGTATCTAATGTACTTTGCACAGGGTATATGACGTCTGAACATCTATTGCGCTCTACACACAGTTTATGACATCATGACATTTATTGCACTGTACACATTAAGAACATGCTTTGTACTCTGCACAAAGTATAAGAAATCAGAACATGTACTGCACTCTGTACAGAGAATAAGAAATCAGAACACGTATTGCACTCTGCACAGTATGCACTCTGCACAGAGTATAGGAAATCAGAACATGTATTGCACTCTGTACACAGTATAGGAAATCAGAACATGTATTGCACTCTGCACACAGTATTGGAAATCAGAACATGTATGAAATCAAAACATGTATTGCACTCTGTACAGAGTATAAGAAATCAAGAACATGCACTGCACTCTGCACAGTGTACAAAATATCAGAACACGCATTGTAGTCTGCACAGATATGAAATCAGGACATGTATTGCACTCTGCATAGTGTACAGAACATCACTCAAGAACATGCATTGTACTCTGCACAGAGTATAGTAAATCAGGACATCTATTGCACTCTTCGCAATGTACAGAACATATCAAAACCTGCATTGTACTCTGCACAGAGTATAGGAAATCAAGATATCGATTGCACTCTTTACAGTGTACAGAACATCACATCAGAACATGCATTGCACTCCGAACAAGAAATCAAGATATTTATTGCACTCTTCACAGTGTACAGAACATCAGAACATGCATCAGACTCTACACAGAGTCTAGGATCAGAAAACTGAAAGGCAAAACAAAACAACAGAATTGTTGAATGAAATAATGGTCTAATCATTTTTGTTTTAAATCTAGAAGTGGAAAAATACTTGACTGGGCAGTTAAAGTGAGTGAGAGAGAGAGAGAGAGAGAGACAGACAGACAGACAGAGATGGATGGATGGTTTATTCATATAAGGCCATTGCCCCTCATGAACGGGGTAAAGAATGTACAACAATATAGTATCTGCATTTGAATAATAATCATAATCTTAATCCTAATGAGTTCAGTAATCATGAAGTCATAACCAACTGAAATGCTTTGTATAAATAAATTGAAAAATTCCTCACAATCCTTTCATTACAAGAAGCCATAAGTAAGCTTAACCGTAGTTGACTTAAATACTCGTAAGATCATTATATACTGCTGTGAAACTAGGTCTAGTAGAGAAGATTATACCCAAATATTTATAAGCATTTACAACAGGCATAGCAGCATTATTAAATGTCCATCTTTCTCTTTCTGCTCAATAACCACCTTTCCTAAACACAATTATATTACTTTTATTCAAATCAACTTCTAGATCAAGGGAAAAGCTGCCCGCTGCAAGCTATTCAATTGTGTTTGCAATCCTACCATAGTTTCTGATAACAGTGCAACATCATCTGCTAATAGCAAAATAAAAAGTTCAAAATAATCAGTTGTAAACAGAACACCATGTTTGCCATTTTCAATAACTTATACTGCTAGTTCGTTTATAAAAAGAGAAAACATAATTGGGCTGCACAAGTCACCCTACTTTACACCATATGCACACTTAATATAATCAGTTAGTTTAAACCCACACCGTATTTTTACTTTAACATTCTTGTACATGTTTTTAATACAGTTATATAACTTGCCTTTTATTCTCTTTTTTGCTAATACTGTCCAAAGAATCTTCCTGTTAACAGAATTGAAAGCTTTCTCGAAATCAATACAAGCAACATATAACTTCTTGTTCAAAGAAAATTGTTTTTGTTCCATAGCCAACAAGGTAAACCTATGATCAATAGTTGAATAATTTCTTTTGAGTCCGGCTTGATGTTCACCAGTTATGTTATTTTCTTCAGCCCACTCTTGTAAACGTTGGTTAATGACTGCACTGTAAATTGTACTGTTAACGTCACTTAAAGTAATACTTCTGTAATTATTAGGGTTGTTGACATCACCCTTTTTGTACAAAGGAAGCACAATACCTACAGTCCAGCTTCCTGGTAAAATACCTTTTTGAAATAAAGCATTCAACAGTACAAGAAAAAAGTCTACAATATGATCACTTGCTTGTTTTATTAGTTCACCAATAATCCCATCTGGGTCAGCAGCTTTCCTGGGTTTTTTTTATATTTTATTTTCCTAAATGTGAGTAGAATTTTTTCTTTTGCTGTTGGTCGATTAAGAGTAGCAATCATCAACGGTAAAACATCATTGTTCGTATGTTTTCTTTTAAATGAAAGTGTGTTTACACTTTCCCAGAACGGTTTTTGATCCTTTACTGAAGATAATAACTGGTCTAGTATAGCATTAAGAAAGTCTTTCTCTTTGCGCTTTAACAGGTATTTATAATCTCTGCGTGCAATGCAGAAAAAGTTTCGGTCTTTAGCTCGTTGTGTTCGACACGCAATCCTGAAAAGTCTTTGTATACGGTTTCTTGCTGTTCTGCATTCTGTATCATACCAGTCGTCCGTTTTCTTCTCACTACATACTCTAATTCGTTTAACTATACACTCTACGTTCTGTTAAATACAATTATTAAGAGTAGCTCGGGCTTCGTCAATATTACGATTGCACTTACAGCTAATTCTAACATTCTGCGAGTTTCTTCGGCATTCAAGTCAAAAAACATTGGCGTTTTATCACTAGTCCAAATTATCTTATCTACTGCTTGTTTCTCCTCAGTTACTTTCATTTTAACATTTTTGTTTGAAAAATATAAACACATTTCTAGTGGCACATGATCAGAATAAAACATGTCTTTAACATTAAGTTCACAAAAAGAACACAGCATGGCAAACAAATGACTCGACATTATAAAATAATCATTCACGCTGCTACCTGAATCTGAGATGAATGTGTAGCAACCATGATGGTCGCCATTACACGCACCATTCAAAATACTTAGATCAAATGTGGTACACAGATTCAACAAAGGTTTACCATCCTTATTCACAATTTTGTCTTGAGATGTTCTGTTCATGCTGACAGGGTGACTTAAATGTAATGAATCAATAATACTTGTGTCATGAAAAACTTTAGACGTTGCATCAGCAGTTCTACTATCTCCTGTTAAGACAATGTATACGTCATCAAGTGTTAACAAACAATCCGTTAAGCAATCTTCCAACAAACTAATACCATTATCAAGATCAAAATAGGAATAAAACGGCGATCCCTCGGGTGGTACATAAACACAAACAATCTTTCATCGTGTCTAACATCGCTTTATCTAAGAGGAAAAGCAAAATATTAGCATAATTTACATCAATAGGGTGAACAAATGATTCATGTGTTTTCTTCACAAGGCACACAATTCCGCCTGAAGAACGACCGTGATTAGAAAATTTAATTGCAGGTTTGCGTAATCAGCAAAGATGTCTGAGTGAAAAGTCTCAAGAAATGTTTCTACAAAACAAATAACGGCAAAAGAACGAACAAAAGTAAAAAATCTTTATGACTTCATTTCGTAAGCAGCCCATTAATATTACAATGCAATAGCTTCAATGATTTAAGTGTAAACACACGTGTATTTTGAGCTCTGCCAGTCCGTGCAACACGCCCCGTGCCGTGTTCACTCACACAGCCACCCCTGTCATTGTCACTGTCATCGACACGGTCTTTGGGTGATGTTTCAACCTTAACCCGGTTTGCAACCAGTGTCGTGTTTTTGGCTGTTACCTTGGACTTAACTGTGGAAACATTACTTTGCATTTTCTGACATACGGAATTATCTTCTAGCGAAGAGCGGCCACAGTCCTATTTTACAGAGAGAGAGACAGATAGACAGACAGGTAGACAGAGACACAGATACAGAGAGGGAGAGAGAGAGATTGAGACAGACAGACAGACAGAGACAAATACAGACAGACAGACAGAGACAAAGAGAATGAGAGAGAGACAGAGATGGAGACAGAGAAACAGACAGAAAGGCAGGCAGAGAGAGACACAAGAGACCGAGAGAGAGACCTCGAGTGACACAGAGAGAATGAGAGAGAAGAGACAGAAACAGAGAGACAGACAGACAGAGACAAAGAGAGAGAGAAAGAGACGGAGACGTAGAAATAGACACACAGACAGAAACAGATACAGATACAGAGAGAGACAGAAACAGAGACTAGAGAAAGACAGAGAGAGGGAGACAGAGAAAAAGAGAGAGAGAGAGAACACTGAACACTGAATGATTTTAATGACACGGGCCAACAACCCCCGTCATAACAAATGCAAACAAAACACATTTCTGATAAAATTCGACAACAAAACACAACTGTTAAGACATGGATGATTAAGACCAATATTAACTCTGCACTCAACTCGTATCCAATCCTGTCTCTTTCTTTGGTTTCCCATCACCTTCTCTCAACATATACATCTTCACTTTCACATTCCTTTTCACACAATCATTATACGCATACACAGGCGTTACTGGTCGCCAAGCACTTCCACAGAGGACACATGACTTAAAGATATGATTGAAATTGTTGACATTTTCTGGATAGCCAAGGCTCAGAAGAAAAAGAGGTCAAATGGTATCATGAGAGAGAGAGAGAGAGAGAGAGAGAGAGAGAGAGAGAGAGAGAGACAGACAGACAGACAGACAGACAGAGATGGGGCGGGGTGAGGGAGGCAGTACTTACTGCATTTACCCCAGCTACACACAGCTCCCTGAGCGCAGTCACCATCCTGTCTGCACGGGTACTGCACGGTGTTTTCTGCGGCAGCGACATCATATGGACCACAGGTCATTTGTAGCTAAAAACGCTTTCATATATTGTGCTTCTGACATGAATGAATGAGTGAATGAATGACATGGGTACTACTTACATAGCCCCTATCCTCGGTCGGAGACCAAGCTCTAAGCGCTTTCCAAACACGGGGTCATTTGCGCAACAGGCTGTCTACCTGGGTAGAGCTGACTGACGGCTGCCATTGGGCGCTCATTATTCATTTCCTGCGTCGTTCAATCAGATTTCAGGCACGCACATACACACTCAGACGCACATGTAACATTTTACGTGTACGACCTTTTTGTCTGTTTACCCCGCCATGTAGGCAGCCAAACTCCGTTTTCGGGGGTGTGCATGCTGGGTATGTTATTGTTTCCATAACCCATCGAACGCTGACACGCAGATTTTACTGCATGCCTCCACACTATCATACGGGGAAAACAGAAATCACTTCACATTTGTTTCGGTATTTCTACAGCTGTTCAACAGAACAATGTGATAAACATTAGTGTTGGTTTTTTGGGTTTTGTTTTAACTTTTGTTCTTGTCTCTGTCGTCAAAGTAACAGACTCCGTGCAAGCATGTAACGAAGGAATGCATGCATTCACAGATGCACAATTAATACGTAAACCAATACCAATAAATTCAGATAAAGCTTTCCACTACTCATGCAATACACCCTCTACATGTCTCACTAAATTATTAACAAAAAAATATATATATATATAAAAAAAGGTCTGGTCATTACTGCAGTTCAAGACTGAAGTTTCAGTTTCAGTTTCAGTAGCTCAAGGAGGCGTCACTGCGTTTGGATAAATCCATATACGCTACACCACATCTGCCAAGCAGATGCCTGACCAGCAGCGTAACCCAACGCGCTTATTCAGGCCTTGAGAAAAAAAACTAAATAAAATAAGAAGAAATAAGTAAATAAATAAATAAATAATAGATAAATACATAAAAAAAGAACTACTGCTACTAATATTTATAAGGCGCAAAAACTTAATGAAGTCAACTATAATCGTACAAAAAAATAAAATAAAAAGATAAATAAATAAATAAAATGAAATACAATAAAATAAAAAAGACAACAAAGGCTGAAGTACGTATATCCAACGATAAATGTGGCATCTGGAGATGATGTACCTTTCTCATATGAATGTGACATCTGGAGAGAATGTATTTATATAAATGTGACATCTGGAGCGTATCTGTCTTATGTACGTGATAGATGGAGTGAATGTAAGTACTTTATTCATAAAAATGTGACATCCGGAGAGAATGTATCTGTCTCAGTTCACCGTATCTCAATACTGATCCTTCTAACAGAATAACAGCCAAGGCTGGCGAAATTTGTTTCTCTTCTTGACATGCTCATACTTATTTTTTTTAATTGTGTCTTATAAACGTTAAGGTTTTATGGCAATAGAAACATTCTATTCTATTTTCAATTCAAACACACACACACACACACACACACACACACACACACACACACAGAGTAAACCCGACCCCCCCCCCCCAAAAAAAAAAAAAAAAAAAAAAAAATCAAACAAACAAACAAACGTGCGTGCATATGCGCGCGCACGAGTCATTCGTGTGCACACAAAGGTAAATAAAAGAACAGATTAAAGGTAAGTGAAACAAACTCACTGCATTGACCGTCATCACACACAGAACCGACGTTGCACACAGTTACTTTGCTCTTAGGATTACACGTGGACCCCAACTTCAGTCCTGTGGTGAACAAAGAATACACTGTGGTGAGAGAGAGAGAGAGAGAGAGAGAGAGAGGATAGGTGCGAGGGAGAGAGAGGAGAGAGAGACAGAGTAGGGTGTGGGGCGGGGCGGGGGGGGGGGGGGCAGATTGCAGGGGGCCCCCAACTTCAGTCCTGTAGTGAACAAAGAATACACTGTGGTGAGAGAGCAGACAGAGAGAGAGAGGGGGGGGGGGGTAGAGAGGGGGAACTGGTGGGAGTTAGAGGGAGGAGAGACAGAGAGGGGGTAGTGAGAGGGAGAGGGGGAGAGGGGAGAGAGAGGGGGGAGAGAGGGGAGAGAGAGAGAGAGAGAGAAATGGTTTATTGTATGTACATCGGCCTCAGGCCATTATAAAACACATGGGAAGGGAACAATCCAAGTTGGTTTGTACAAGTTTTTGTTGTTGTTTTTTGTTGTTGTTCTTTTGGTGTGTGTGTGTGTGTTTTTTTCCATGAGACAAAACACACACACACACACAAAATGATCGTCTCACTGTGTATCCAGTGGCCGAAGACCTGCATCTCACACATGGACAGCCCAGTGGTGTCCTTCTTGATGACTGTGACGTATCTTCCGGCCATGGGTCTGGCGCAGGTCATGTTGACAATCATCCTTGTCGGAACGGCGCCCGCAGAGATGCAGCGATGTTCCGCTCTGGGTGGGAACTGAATCGTCTGGGGTATTTCGTCCGCCACCGTAACGGTGAATTTTCGCAGTTCGTTTCTCGCTGTCACATGCACATACGCAGAACGCAAAACAGACACATACACGTATAAGTGAAATTTAGAGCATCATTAACACAATGCACATGCAGGCGACGTGCTCTCTCTCTCTCTCTCTCTCAATCTCTCTCTCACACCAGCGTAGTTTGTTTTTTGTAGCTGTTGATCTATATACCACTGCTGTGGTATCAGTTATAACCATTTCCACTATTACATTGTACTTGTGCCACAACCCATTGAAAAGGGGCACTGACATTTATTTGAACAAAATCGTTCATTCGTTCGTTCGTTCTCTCTCTCTCTCTCTCCACACACACACACACATACACAGAGCACGTACACAACACACACACACTCTGCCTCTCTCCGCCTCTCTCTCTCTCTCTCTTTCCCCCCACCCCGGACCCCACCTCGCCCCCCCACACCTCCCGACCCCACCTCCAACCCCTCACCACACCACACCCCTCCCCCCTCTGGGTCGGCTTACAACAGCAGTCCACGCGCGCTTGCACCAAGACGAAGAAAACCATGTAGACGTTTCGCAGGTCGATGCGGATCCAGTGGAGGACGGGTCTGGCGGCAGCGGAGTCCTTGGTCTTGAGACACTGAGAGCCATCGTGGGGGGTGAGGTACGTGTCGGTCAGGTAGTAGCCAGCGCCGGACTCACGGTCCGACACGTCCACCGGTTTGTTGACCGCGACACTGTGGAGGACTGGACCACAACGAGTTCCAAGTTTTTTTGTTTTTTTTCTTCTTCTTCTTCTTTCTGTTACACGACCAACATCGACTTACCGATGACTCTGTCGTGGTTCATGCAAGCTGGGTATTTTCGTGTCCCCACAACCCACCGAACGATGACATGAATTACAGGATCTTTAACGTGCGTATTTTGATCTTCTGCGTGCGTATACACACAAAGGGGGTTCAGGCACAAGCGGGTCTGCACATATGCTGACCTGGGAGATCGGAAAAATCTGCACCCTGTATCCACCAGGTGCCGTTACCGAGATCAAACTTGGGACCCTCATATTGAAAGTAAAACGCTTAAACCACTCGGCTATTGCGCCCGTCAATTGTTGGGAGTGTGTGTGTGGAGGGTGGGGGTTGGGTGGAATGGTAGGGGAGGGAAGGCGATGGTTGGGGCGGGGCGGAGGGGGGGTATCCGGTGGTGGTGGTGGTGGGTGTGAGGTGGGTTGTGGGGTGGTGGTGATCGTGGTGTTCGTGTGGTGGTGGAGAGACATTAACAGAGAGAGAGAGAGGGAGGGAGAGAGAGAGGGGCGTGGGGGGTAGTGAGAGGGGAGAGAGAGGGGGGAGAGAGAGAAGGTGGGTGTGGTAGGAGAGGGCGGGGGCAGGGGGAACTGAGAAAGAGGAAGAGAGATATACATACATAATAATTATATATATATATATATATATGTATGTATATAGAGAGAGAGAGAGAGAGAGAGAGAGAGAGAGAGAGAGAAGAACTTGAAACAATATTACTCAAAGAATCCGTGAGGCAACAATTATTCAACGACGACGACTATTTCTACTGCTACCACTATTACGGCCACTACTACTACCACTACTACTATTCTACTACTACTACGTCATCATGATAATGCAAAGCAGAAAGACAAGAACTAAATCGGTCATTACGTCGATGAACTGAACGATCACACAGAATGAAGAGACGTGACCAAAGTGACAGGGAGAGCAGCAATAAAGACAACGGATAAACACGATCATAATTATCATATCACACACACACACACACACACACACACACACACACACACACACACACACACACACACACACTCACACACACACACACTCACACACACGTTTCTTCATGAGCAGATTTCTCCATTTCTACTCCTCAGGCACACGAACTTAGAAAAAATCATAGAGAAAAAAAGACAACTATGACAGATAGATCCATTCTGTTTTCTTTACTTTAATCTGTGATTTAAAAAAAACTTTTAGAAGGTATACAAATGTTAAAAAAAAAGAAAAAAAAAGCCACTTTAGCCGGGTTTTCGCGTGCTGCGTCACACACACACACACACACACACACACACACACACACACACACACACATCTATATATATATATATATATATATATATATACAGAGGGCGGGGGTGTGAGGGGGGTTATTACACATGCATTATTAATCAAGAAAACTGGGCGGCAAGAGACAAAACCACCATGGATAAGACGAGAAATGTTCGACGTCGATACAGAAATGAACAAGAGAAATGATTTGAAGATCCGTCGAACAAAGGAACAGTTGAAAAAACAAAGGAATAATTTAAATGGCTGGAAACGTTGATCCCAAAGACTTTTTTTTCTTTGGAGACGATCACAATCGCCCTGTGCAGTACACACCTATTTTGCTGCAGCCATAGTAATTGTCGCACGTGTATTCGCAGTCGGCCGGGCATTGCTGACAGGTTTCAGACAGTGCCCCATACGTTCCCATTTTGCACACTGGAAACAGTAAATAATGCAAATGTGTATGTGCTTCCGTGTGCGTGCGTGTGAGCAGGCAACCGAAGTTGTATGTATTTTCTTTCTTGTCATACACACAAACGTTTCACAGGTGCACGAGCTGTTCGTTATCATGTGTTGACATTGGACGTTTATATGTATATATAAATATATTGATATATAGTATACGATGGGCGTATATATAGATATAGATAGTGTCTTATCTGTATCTTGTGTGTGTGTATGCGTGGATGGTTGGTGTTGTTATCATGTGCTACCATTCAAATTGCACAGACACCGGTTTAATCCACCATCTTGATCCAGATATCCCGTCACGCTTCCTGTGACCTTTGACTCTTTATAGTAGTTATTTCCCTTGTATTACTATCTAGGTATAGACACGACATCCCTCCCTTACTTTAATTTAAAATCAGTTTAAAATTACCCAACAGATATCAAACAGAATTAATAATTGTTTTAGGTATGAAATACTATCTTCCTATGTAAAAATACTCAATCAATTAGAAACTCTTTACATTGTGATTCACTCTCATAATGTCTGAATTTGTTTTGTGTTTCAAAAACATAAACATTAAAGAAATTAATTACAAACAAATTTATGTTCATCCATATTCATTCAAGACTTCTCACAAACTAAAAACAACAATTAAGGAATGAAAGCATTGTCTCTTGAGTTTCAATCTTAAACTCTTTCTAAATACAACAATTAAGGAACGAAAGCATTGTCTCTTGAGATTCAATCTTAAACTCTTTCAATGTCTTTTTTTCTTACGCATTCTCACATTCGTTCAACGTTTGTCCTTCTCTCTCCTTTCTCTCCCTTTTAAAAAAAAAAAAAATCAATGTCCAACATTCAGTGGGAGTATTATCACTGTAGTAAATGAAATTAAAATAAAGCACATTGAATGAACTATCTGTTCTATTAATCCAAATACACACGCATTCATTCCCAGTCTCTTCACTCTCAGCTTGTCACATAATCCTCAAGCTTTCTGGGTCTTGTCTTTGTGCGCTCCGATTTTCGGACTGGGGTTGCAGTACAGGTTTTGGGGGGTGATGGGGTAGGGTGTCTGGAATTGAGTGGGGCCTCTGCTAGGGGTTGGGGATGGGGTGGGTTTTCACTGTCAGCTGTTGGAAGGTCGGTGAACTGGGTTGCCTCCCGTGGACTGCTGGGCTCATCACTACTTGGGCTGTGAAACTTCTTCACATGGGATGAGTTGCGGGAGATTTTCACACCGCTTGGAGACTGGACTGTCACTTTGCTGCCTGATTTCTCGATAACTTCATATGGTTCTGGCAGGAAGGTTGTGTCCAGCTTCCCTTGTTTCTGGTCTCTTTTCAGCAGGACGGTGTCTCCGGGCATGATGTTGCACTCAGTCGCTCCTCGTTTCTGGTCAGCATTCAACTTTGAAAGTCCCTTTCCTTTCAGCGTCACGGTCTTGGACTTCTTGGTCAATGTAGTCGCTGGGCAACTGGGGAATCTTTGTTCGGATTTTGCGTCCAAACAGTAATTCTCCTGGGCTCTTTCCAGTTGAAGGATGTGGAGATGCTCTGTATACTTGCAAGTATTTCAGAATTTCATCCTTCCAGTCTTTTCCCTCTGCTTGTGCGATCTTCATTCTCTTCAGAAGCGATTCATTTTGGCGTTCAACTTCACCGTTTGCTTGCGGCCATCTTGGTGTAACTCTGATGTGTTTGGCTCCAATGTCTTTCATGTAGTCTGCGAAGACTTCAGATTTGAACTGCGGCCCATTGTCAGAGTGTATTGTGAGCGGCATTCCATGCCTGGCGAATATTGTCTTTAACACTGCCACAGTCTTTTCAGCTGTTATAGATTTCATGATGGCAATCTCGTAGTACCGGCTGTAGTAATCAATGACTACAAGTACTGAGTGTCCTGATGGCAGCGGTCCTAGGAAGTCCATGGCTAGGTCTTCCCATGGTGCGTTTGGTAGTTTGGTGCTCTTCACTGGTTCAGGCGGGTTAGCTCGGCTTACCAGTTGGCAGCCATGGCAGTATTTCTCGGCTTGTTTCTCCATGCCGGGCCACCAAACTTTGGTTCTTAGGTTCTGTTTTGTTCCAACTATACCCATATGTCCTTCATGGGCTAGTGTCAGAATGCGAGGTCTCAACGTTTTGGGGATCACAATGCGGGAACCTCTCAGCACTATGTTGCCAACAGTACACAGTTCATGGCTCACAGCGGCATACAGCTTGTCACAATTGTGCCACTGTCCTGTCTCTATGCATTGTCTGACTGTCTCCAGCTCGTCGTCTTCAGCTGATGCTTTTTCAATTTCAGCCGTTGTCACAGCACATGGCGTTGAGTTGTTTGTGACGAATCTGACGTGTTCTTCAGCTTCTTCAGAAACGTTTGAGAATGGTGGAGGGGTCTGGGTAGGCAAGAGTCTGGACAATGGATCAGCAATGTTGGCTTTTCCTGGGATGTACACGACTCGGAATTGGTAGGCTTGGAGTCGAAGTACCCATCTCTCGATCCGAGCACTTGGTTTCGAGCGGGGGCCAAAGATGGTCTGGAGAGGTTTGTGGTCTGTGAGAAGATCAAAGTTCAGTCCGTATATGTAGGGATGAAATTTCTCGCATCCCCAGACGATTGCAAGAGCCTCTTTTTCTGTCTGCGAATATCTCTTCTCTACAGCGGTCAGACTTCGACTTGCATAGCTGATGACTCTGGCTCCTTCTTTCTGTCTCTGGACTAGAACTGCACCTAATCCAACTGGCGAAGCATCACAGATGATTTGAGTTGGCGCCTTGGGATCATAGTAGCCTAATGTCTTTGCACTACCTAGGGCTTCTTTCAGTGACTTGAATGCTTCTTTCTGCTCTGGGCCAAAATGAAACTTTTCAGCTTTTCTGGTCAGCCTGCGTAGGGGCTCAGTCAATGTCGCGAAGTTTGGGATGAAACGTGCGCAGTAGTTTGCTAGCCCAAGGAAACTCCTCACTTCACTGATGTTCTGTGGCTCACGGGCGTTGATCACAGCTTCAACCTTATCCTTTGCAGGGTCAAGGCCTTTGGCAGTCAGCTTGTGTCCGAGGAACTCAATCTCGTCTTTTCTGAAATGGCACTTGTCCGGATTCAGTGTTAAACCTGCATCTTGGAGTCTGTGGAGTGTCTGCTGCAGTCGCTCATCATGCTGCTTTCTGTCTGGCGCATGTATGATGATGTCATCTGAGAGATTGGCCACACCAGGGATGCCTTGTAACACCTGTGCTATTTCATGTTGGTATATCTCACTTGCTGCACTGATGCCCATCACCAATCGCTTGTACCTGTAAAGTCCACAGTGTGTAACGAAGGTAGTGATGTCTCGTGAGTCTGGGTGTAGCTCCAGCTGGTGGTAGCCCATCTTCAGATCCAGTTTTGTGAAGACTCTACTTTCAGCCATGTCTTGCAGTAGCTCTTCAACTGTTGGTATTGGATGGCGTTCTCTCTGAACGGCCTCATTGACACGTCGCATGTCCACACACATACGGATGTCATTGTTGGCTTTCGGCACGATCACTACCGGGCTTACCCAGGGAGTAGGCTTCTCCACGGGCTCGATGATGTCACTGTTGAGAAGTTCTTTGATCTTGGCCTCTACCTTGGTTCTGAGTCCAAATGGTGTTCGTCGTACTGGTTGTGCGACTGGCTTTATCTTGGGGTCTACTGTGAGCTCGACTTGGCGTCCTTGCAGCTTTCCAAACCCTGTGAACAGTGGTTTGAACTTAGTCTTGATGTCTTCGTTCTCATCTGCTGACACGTTCTGAACATTCAGTCCGATATGAAGTACATTTAGCTCCATGCTAGTTTTTCTGCTAAGCAGCGGGTCTGCATCTTCTCTGATCACAATGAAGTCGGCTATAGCTTTGTTTTCACCAACACACACTTCTGCTTCAAAACAACATACTGTCTGTAGTGGTGTAGTTGATGTGTAGGGGTACAGCTTTTTGGTGCATTTCTTGATTTTGTGTTCTATGTTCTTTGACTTCAGTTTTGACCACAGTTTTTCACTGATGATGTTGATGTCGCATCCGGAATCAACAATACAGTCAACAGGCACACCTCCTACTTGGATAGTGAGTTTACTGTCTCTGACGGTAGTCTCCCTAGTCATGAATACATGGACCGTCTCTTCATCGCTTTCTGATTCTGAGTTTTCTGCGTCAAGCTGATTCACTCGATTTCTGTTTCCTCTACTTTGCTGTCTACCTTCCTCTTGGTTCTTATTTTTCCGTGGTCTAGCATCTCGATGATCTGTCCTTTCTCTCTTAGATCTAGAACGGCACATTTTTTGGAAGTGATTTGCTCCACCACATTTGCGACATGTTTTGCCTCTGGCAGGGCAACTTGGGTTACTGCCATAGTGATCAGTATTACCACATCTATAGCACTCACCTTTGCTTGGCTTGTTTTTGTGACTGTTCGTTTTACTATTAGTGTGTATTCTGGCCACTGCTCCATTTCCACCCAAATGATCTTGTTTCATCTGTCTAGCTTGTTCATCTACGGCTTCATGTGTTGCTGCAATCTTGAGCGTCTTTGCTAAATCTAGTTCATCTCCCTGTTCTAGCAGTTTGCGTCGCAATCTGTCAGATTTCACTGTTTGCACAACTTGATCTTTGATCTGGTCTTCTATATTATCGAACTCACAACCATCTGCGTTCAATCTCAGTCTACCCACGAATTGAGCAACAGTTTCCGTGTCATTCTGGGTTAGTTTTCTGAACTGGTGTCGCTGAAATGTCTTGTTTGGTTTCACTTTGAAGTGTTTTGTCAGCGCCGTCACTGCTTCATCATATTCTGTTGCTGTTCCTTTGTCTGGAAGATTTGCAAAAAATGTCTCTCACCTCCTTGCCTGCCGTATATAGCAAGAGTGCTCTACGTTGTTGCCTCACGTTGTCTGTACTGTCCTCGTTGACAAATAAACCAACACTGTCTGCATAGGCTTCGAACTCTTCTATCCACGAAGTCCACTTGATGCTAAGAGTTTGTGCGTCACCTACCGCTTCAAACGCTTGTGGTCGTCCTAGAAGGTTTATACTCGTCGCCATTGTCTTATCTGTATCTTGTGTGTGTGTATGCGTGGATGGTTGGTGTTGTTATCATGTGCTACCATTCAAATTGCACAGACACTTGGTAATAGTTACACCGGTTTAATCCACCATCTTGATCCAGATATCCCGTCACGCTTCCTGTGACCTTTGACTCTTTATAGTAGTTATTTCCCTTGTATTACTATCTAGGTATAGACACGACAGATAGATGTATATATAGTATACGATTGGCGTATCTCTCTCTCTCTCTCTCTCTCTCTCTATATATATATATATATGTGTGTGTGTGTGTGTGTGTGTGTGTGTGTGTGTGTAGATAGACAGATAGATAGATAGATACTCTGTGTGCAAACTAGGTCTGTCTTGGTGGCCAAGTTTCGCGGTTAATGCAATTCCAAGACGCCTCCGTCATTTCCGTCATCTGCTCATGCCAACCAGCGCAATTCCGGCGCTAACGGACAATAACCCATGGGAACCACATCAAAGGCAATGGGGAAGAACGGAAGGCCATTACAGTTTGATGACATGTGAAGTGTATTTCAAGCAAACAGGGGGAAAATGCAAACTCCCTGTTTTTGGTGCCATGTAGTGCGCCAAGTCAAACCAGCGCAGAAGTCAGAGAAACAGGAAGACTGCCACTAGAACGTTGATTGATTGATTGATATGGATACTTCTATAGCGCCTATCCTCGTTCGGAGACCAAGCTCTAAGCGCTTTACAAACACGGGGTCATTTGCACAACCGGCTGCCTACCTGGGTACAGCCGACTGACGGCTGCCACTGGGCGCTCATCATTCGTTTCCTGTGTCATTCAATCAGATTTCAGGCACGCACACATACACATTCAGGCAGACATGTAACATTTTATGTGTATGACCGTTTTTGTTTATCTACCCCGCCATGTAGGCAGCCGTACTCCGTTTTCGGGGGTGTGCATGCCGGGTATGTTCTTGTTTCCATAACCCACCGAACGCTGACCTGGATTACAGGATCTTTAACGTGCGTATTTGATCTTCTGCGTGCGTATACACACGAAGGGGGTTAAGTCACTAGCGGGTCTGCACATATGTTGACCTGGGAGATCGGAAAAATCTCCACCCTCTACCCACCAGGCGCCATCACCAAGATTCGAACCAGGGACCCTCAGATTGAAAGTCCAACGCTTTAACCACTCGGCTATTGCACCCGTCGACGTCGAAGAGGAAGAGAGTGCTGGTGATACACCACGCCAAGTGGCAATGGCTGACACCTCTTGTACTCCTGGATCCAAGCAGCTGAGTGACGTCTCTCTGGACGAGAGAGTAAGCCTACAGAGTCACTTCAGGGACCCAACAACAGCAACAAAAATGGTGCTGGCTGCAATGTCCCTCTTGAAGTCGTCGTTGAATGAGAAGAAGACGTCTCAGAGACTTCTTGCTGCAACATCTGTCCCAGTAGTATTTGAGACTTTGGACTGGTTATAGATGCTGAATCCCCCCCCCCCCCCCCCCCCCACACACACACACCCTTCCCACCCCCGCCCCCACACACTTGAGTAAGATGTCAGACAAGGGTCCTCCTTTGTTCGTGGGCTGCAACTCCCACGTTCACTCGTATGTACACGAGTGGGCATTTACGTGTATGACCGTTTTTACCCCGCCATGTATGCAGCCATACTCCGTTTTCGGAGGTGTGCATGCTGGGTATGTTCTTGTTTCCATAATCCACCGAACGCTGACATGGATTACATGATCTTTAACGTGTGTATTTGATCTTTTGCTTGCGTATACACACGAAGGGGGGTTCAGGCACAAGCAGGTCTGCACATAATGTTGACCTGGGAGATCGGAAAAAATCTCCACCCTTTATCCACGAGGTGCCGTTACCGAGATTCGAACCCAGGACCCTCAGATTGAAAGTCCAACGATTTAACCACTCGGCTATCGCGCCCGTCAGACAAGGGTCTGATTCTCGAAAGGACAATGGGCATCACTGGGTCATTGGTCTTTAGCCAGAAACTGTGGGAGGAAATGGAGTGTGGGGGAACCGTCCCTGTGTGAGGTCATGCCATGAGGACACCCAATCAGACCATGTGTCTCACTCCTACATCTGCCAGTGCCCTGCAAAAAACAAAAACGAGGAACATAGTTTCGAGGGTGAGCACGTCAGAGGAAATAGAACCTAAGGGCTCGAACAGTTCCAAATGAAATCCACAAGCCCCACAAAAGGAGCCCTTCTAATTCTAGGGTCGCGTGCATACTTAAAGCCCCTTAGAAAGAAAAAACAAAACAAAAAGATTATGGTGGACATATCGAATTGACTACTGACGATGGTTGGATAGAGGGTCAGGAGGGCAACAGGGAACACTCACCCCATATCTGGAGCTCGCAAAACGTGAGATACCAACTGAATT
This sequence comes from Babylonia areolata, assembly GCF_041734735.1. Taxonomy (NCBI): domain Eukaryota; kingdom Metazoa; phylum Mollusca; class Gastropoda; order Neogastropoda; family Buccinidae; genus Babylonia; species Babylonia areolata. The sequence continues at coordinate 15,929,136 of NC_134910.1, read as the reverse complement.
TCTGAACGTCTTTGCGTCGTTTCTGGAAGCGAACATGACGTCCCGTCATGACAGCCCGGCAGCGTACTGTTAATTCTGAAAACGAAGCATCACATCTTCCACTACGTCCTGCCGTGTGATCAGTGTGTGCTAGAATGTGTTGTTGTGTTGTGCTGCGTTGTGTTGTGATGTGATGTGTTGCGTTGCGTTGTGTTGTGTTGTGCTGTGCTGTGTTGTGATGTGATGTGATGTGATGTGTTGTGATGTGTTGCGTTGCGCTGTGTTGTGCTGTGTTGCGCTGTGTTGTGCTGTGCTGTGCTGCGTTGTGTTGCGTTGTGATGTGACGTGATGTGATGTTATATTATATCATGTTATATTTTATTATGTTATATTATAGTATGTTGTATTATATCATATCATACGACGTGCGCTCATTCTGTAGCTGATCAGAGAAAAACTGCTGGAGCAACATAATCATAAACTATGCCGTATAACAGAACAACTGCATAAAAGCCATGTTGTCAAGTATCATTCCATTCCTGAAAACTTGTTCAGCTGAGGAAGGCAAAGTGTGGGGTAACGGTGATGGCTCACATGAATGAAACCAGGTATTTCACATCGTCTTTTATTCATGACATTATGACATCTGCCGGGGAATAATAGCGTTCAATGCAAGATTTTTAAGTTGATCACGTTGCTTTGGCAAGCAGTCTCCATACAAAACAGTCTAAAACTGATTCAAAGAATTTCAGTTTGGGATATCAATACTCGAAGACGATGACCGTTATGGTCGCCCACTGAGTCAATAAGAGGTGCCCCAGCTGAGGACTGTGATTGAGGAGAATCCAAATATCTATGATGAAACAGAGAATACACTGACCATTTTATCGAGAAGTATCTATGTAATTTCCGTTGATCACCTTGGCATTGGGATCCGTTGTGCCCACTGGGCCCTTCACAACTTGACTGATGAACAAAATAATGTTTACTGGAGCACAACGCACCATGCCTCAATTTTTTGGACGGAGGAAGAAAACATCGCCTCTGGGACATTGCATATAGACACGAGATGTAAGTATTTCAGCGTGAAACAAAGCAAATGTTAGCAGTGTGAATCTCCGAGATGAGAATCAACATGAAAAGTTAAAAAATACCTAGAAGTTCAGGCAGACAAAAGGCGGTGTAATTCTTTGTGCTCTTCCAACCCAGTTGCTTTTCGTCTGCACTGCGAGACATATTTGGGAATTGGAAACAGGCTTGCCGTTGAATGAATGCAGGCAGTTGGTAGTTCAATTCGAGAATGGGTGGCACACCTATCATTCTTCGCTGCGTGCGCACCCGTTGACTCAAAGCACAAGGCGGAACGGTCAAAACATGTGACCAACTCATCTCTCGCTGTTCCGTTTTTCAAAAGGCATCCCGCCACGCCTTCCATTCAGTGTTCTCAAAACACGGCCACTCCCAGCCCTCTCTGCTGCAGTCCCAGCGCCGGCGGTGGATCGGTCGCTAGGAAGGCACTGTCGAGGAGATAGATTCTGCACTGCTGGTGAGCCACTTCAGCCATGTTCGGTAGTGCCTGTTCTGGGTCGGTAAGTACAGGACACCACTTACCAAGCACGCTTGGTTGGTGGACAAAGTGAGTGTGTCCACAGGAGTGGAGACTGCCTGGCACCATGAAGCCACAACCACAATGCCCCGTGAACCTGCCAGCATCGTCATTTCCGGCAGGCACTCGCCAAAGCTATGGAAATGGAGAAGAAATCAACGCAGAGGACACCAGGAGACAATGTGAAAGGCCAAGACGTTTGAGGCATGTTTCTCTAATGTATGATAATGAACGGTGGTGAGGATGATGGCGACACTGCCTGCAATGGATGTCCATTTAGGATAAGGATAATAAGACAAGGCTGTACTCTACACTTCACTTAAATATATATATTCAAATACGCAACAGGCAAATGAGACACAAAATCAATACTAAAATGAAAATACATATACGAACAGTATTGGTCAGGAAACTTGAGCAACATCCCCAAGGACGCATCCGTGCATTGGATGACCCTCGGCTGTGTGGTTCAAGTCTCCCCAGACAGCCCACAACACACTGACTCTGGTTCGGACCCAGCCATGTGGGAAGATGTAAACATATATATATATATATATATAAAACACTGTCATGGAGCTCAATTCTGTGTTCTTTCCGTCGTCAGTCGGCGATGATCATCAACTTGCCACTGCGACTGATATGATTTCCATCTTTTTTTCTTTTCGTTTTTGTTTTTTTGTTTTGTTTTGTTTTTCACGTGACTGTGCAAAAATATATTTACACACATATTCATACACATCTATTTATCATTATTGATATCTTACGTGTTGGGAATTTCGTCGTGGAGTATATGTCGCTTGTTGCATAACTGAAGCAGAGTTGCCCATCGATCAGCACATCAGTTGCAGACATCGACGAGGCGCCATTTTCACCTGTGGATGAAATACAGACCTGGTGGCGAGCACATGTACACGCTGAGGAGGAAAAGAACACAGCCGTCCAGGTCCCTTCCCAGCGGCCACCCTCATAGCTATTATATGTTTGGTCACCCAGCGGCGGATAGCATATCTTCGGAAATTCAAGTAAAGGCGACTGTGTACAATACTTTCTCTTTTGTCACTTATTGTTTGCCGAAAAATACTTGGGTCACAAGAGCTGAGTTGAGCTGACAACTCGTACTAAGCATACTACCTCACTCCGGACGAACAGTTTTCTCCCTTGCTTTCCCCACAGATGACCCATTTTTCGGGTTAGGAAAAAAAATCACAAAAAATACAAAACACAAAGTAACTGAATGAAACTCCCTGTACTTGACCCACTGACCTCTCTTCTCACGTCGTGTGTACGCCCCACCCTCCTCCCTCTCTTCACAGCCCTCAGAAACTGAGTCACAAGCACTGTCAGTACCTTCTTGCTGGTAGCTTTCTTCACTGCAGATACTTTATTCAACGCCTTCATCATCCTCGTCGATGTCGAAACCTTCAGTCTGAAGCATTTCAGTCACTTCAGTAGCAGTAAAAAGCCGCTGTCGTGATCTAGTTTGCGCCAAAAATTTCCATTAGTATCGCCTGCGACGCCATTTTCGATACGTATGCAGATTAGCTTGACATGTGGGGTACCAAGGTCAACGGCTGGCCAGCGAGTGTACAGTTACGAAATCTCACGAAGAAACGTTCCATTCGACCCTTGACACGTTCGTAATGCCCGGTGTAGCTGCGATTTTTTTTTCCACATTTCCCTGATCAATCCTTGCATAGTTATTTTGCAATATCAGAAGGAATGTTTAGTTGTTATCTGTGCTTGTTTATTCTCTCTCTCTCTCTCTCTCTCTCGCACACACATATATAAATATATTAATAAACACCTTGTGTTTTGTTGCATTTTCACAACAACTGCCTCACATTTTTTCTTGCGGTGTGACATACTGCATCCAACTATTCATTCTTTGTCTTATTTTTACTTATACAATCTCTTGGTTTCACACAATCTGTGGCCATCTTTACACAATCATTGAATATTTCAAGTGCATCATTCACATTAACTTCAAGAAAATCTTATATGCATGCAGCATTTTTAAATACACTGCATCTGAAAAAATCGACTGCATCTTCATTTTTCCGCACAATTTTTTCTATGTATTCTTTCTTGTTTAGATCACCATTTTTGCAAACATTAAAACGTTAATTCATGTGAAACTCTAGACTCAATCGTTTCTTTTACACAAATGAAACAGCTGGAATATAGGAAATCAAAAAGATCACAAGATGCAACAAAATAATCGTTGACAGAGCTTCCAGGGTCACATAGGTAAGTCACACGACCAGCCGTATCACCATAGCATACACCATTATGAGAAAAACCCCCAAAGAAGAGCAGATATTTTAACAAACATTTTCCATACACATTTAATACGTTGTCTTCAGAGCATCTTCCAGTCTGAAACTGATCAAATTTATCGAACTATGAAAAGTGTTTAAAATCCTCATCAATATTCGGTGTAGCATCTTCCGTTTAGATCGCCACACATCAAAACTGAAATGTTCATATGAGGAAAGAAAGTAAACAATCTTTCAATCCGGCTATCTCCTCAATCAGCCAGATTCAGAGAGAGAGAGAGAGAGAGAGAGAGAGAGAGAGAGAGAGAGAGAGAGAGAGAGAGAGAGAGAAAGGGAATGAATGAATATTTTGCCGATACATAAACAGTGGATACAAGACTACGATGCGAGAGAGAGAGACAATTACAATGACAATGACATTTTTTTTTATCGGCAAATAGCGTTGTACAGCTCTTGTGCCAATGGGGGATGATTCGGCTTATAAAAAACAAGCGACAAAAAGAAAAAAAGGAAAAATAAGGGGAAATAACAAGCAACTGAAGTATATATTCTTAAACGCACAAACACTCATGCATTCACACGCACTATATTAATATAACATATTCCATACTACTCACGCATGTCAAGTCCATTAACTGACATTAAATGATACTAAGTAATATACGAAAATGTGACCATCCAAACTTACAAGCGAAACTCTTTTTGGTTATTTACCTATCTTAATTTATCTTGCGTTTTATTCTACATTATGTTTCTGTCATGTTAAAACTATCTTTTGGTTAATTCTTTCCTTCTAATGTTGTAATATGCCTCTGCAATACATTTGGCGAGTGAAAATATAATGTCTTCCCTATTTAATGAAAGGATAGCTACCAGATCATGTCTTTGTGCAAATGGATGTGTGAAGAATGTATGATTATTTCTAATAACATTGTATTCCTTGCAATGGAAAACAAAATGATCCTCATTTTCTAAATTCTAGCGACACATTTGGCATAAACTATCACTCTCGCTGCTTTCAACAAACCATGCTCTATTTGTATCTAGCCCTAAAGTTCTGGATCGAAATCGGGCAAGGAGACACCATTGCCATTCATCTATGATGACCGAAATATATTTTTCCAAGAAAGAGAGAGATACCAAAGTGTCTTTTTGCCAGATTATCCATTTTTTTTCTTTTTTCCTTTTTTCTTAATTCCTTGTTGGATTAAATGCACATCACAAGTGAGTCTTGAAGGCATTGCCTCTCTTGTTAATGTTGGTGGTGCATTACCTGTCCTAATCTTGTGCATTGTTATTCCTTTGTTGTACTCTAATCTACGGATAAGCGGGAGAATATATTCACCTGCTCATAGTCTGAGTCCAGAAGGGAAGTCTTTTTATGGAGTTGCAGCTTGAGCCCCCGTTTATGAAGATTCAGGAATGGGTTCATGGCGTTCGGACTAGCGGAGTCCCATAGTGTTGATGCACGATTTACGATTGTCTGCTGTGACTTGTGTGTGTTAGCTTGTGTGTATTGTGTGTGTGTGGTGGGGGGATGAATAATTTTTGATAATGTTTGGTATCTTGTGGTTACTTTCTTCCTTTTTGATATCATGTGTTCTGTTTGTAAACGCCTAGGGCTTATTTTCAAGATTAGGCGTAAATACTAATCACAATAATACTGTGGAGGGGATATGTGCTTGAAAGAGAGAGAGAGAGAGGTCCATCCTCAGTGCCCCTTACCCCCTGCACGAAACAGCACCATTTCCCTCCAGGAATACACGTACAGCAGGTCGACAGCCCACCAGGCGGCGGGGTCGGTGCGCACAGTGGTGACACAGTTTGGAACAGGGGCAGCCCGGTCACGGAAGGCCGTGTCATTGATACCGTTCACCGCGCCGCAGCCATCCGTGGAACGGAGACGTTTCCCCGTCTCGTAGACGCTGCTTTGAGCCGCGGGTTTGTTGAAGGCAGCGTTCTCTGCCATGACAAAGACAAGATTAATGTGCACGTACGAGCATGCTTACAGACAGACGTCAGATTCAACCACGTTGCTTATTTGTTATTTGTAGCCTTGCCGAGCATTCAGGGTCCCCCATTCCAGACTTACGTGTCATAAAGACATTGATGAATGCATAGCCGAACGCAAACACCAGCACTGCACATTGATCCTGTCAAGACACCGTGCATCGTCAATGATGACTGGCGTGGTGCTTGAGAGAGAGAGGGGGGGGGCGAGAGAGACAGAGAGAGAGAGAGAGAGAGAGAGAGAGAGAGAGAGAGAGAGAGAGAGAGAGAGAAATGGACACTGAAATGTTTAATGTCATTAGCTGAAAAACTCTAGTGACATAGTATGTACTAATCAGAACAAAATGGTGCAAAATAGATAAAATGGAACATAAAGAAAAAACAGAATTGAAACAACATAAACTAATAAGAGATTTGCGACACTTTGGCACTTTGTCATTAGCTTAACGTAAATGTGACAAGGGGGTAATGTGCCTTTTTTCAGTCGTTCGTCTCCAAGGTTTGGACAGTACACAGAAAACAAAGTGCAGATAAATTATATAATAAATATTTACGCATGTAACATCGACACACATCATATCAATACAAACACATACTAAAGTACATATAAATCCTGAAATAATTATTTATGCCTCAACATCAAACCCCATAATATCAATACGAACACATCAAATAATTACAATGTCGTGGTTGACCAGAGAGAGAGAGAGAGAGAAGACAAATAGTTTACTGAACTGGGCCATTTGCCCATGTCAAAGGGAACAGTGGGGCAAGGATGAAAGCATGAAAATCAAACGAAAGAAAACAGCGTGGAGAGACGGAGAGAGAGAGAGAGAGAGAGAGAGAGAGAGGTGCTGAAACAAGCTCTTGATCAAACTCTGCACGATGCAATGCTTTGCAAAGCAACACAACACCACAGGGAGTGAACTGAAGTGTCATTTGTCCACTTTTTGACTCACTTGTGTAAACAAAGTGAGTCTATGTTTTAACCCGGTGTTCGGTTGTGTGTGTGTGTGTGTGTGTGTGTCCGTGTGTCTGTGTGTCCGTGGTAAACTTTAACATTGACATTTTTTCTGCAAATACTTTGTCAGTTGACACCAAATTTGGCATAAAAATATGAAAAATTCAGTTCTTTCCAGTCATCTTGTTTAAAACAATATTGCACCTCTGGGATGGGCTAAAAAAAAAAAATTAAAAAAGAAGCCTAATTATATGCAAACTGCTTTTACTGTTATATTTATATTTTTTGTATTCTCTAAACTTGGCACTTTGACCTCTTATTCTGACACAACAACAAGAGGAGTCATTATTATCATTTTTTGTTCAAACAGGAACTTCTTTTGCTAAGCATGGAATTTTTATTTATTTTGCAAACGTTTTGGTGCAGATAGTAAAAAAAGGAAATTACTCTGTAATTAATGCTACGGGACTTAATTTATCACAATTGAGTCTTGAAGGCCTTGCCTCTCTTGTTAGTTTATTTGTTTGTTTGTTGTTGTTTTTAATAAACAAAGAGGTGGGTGGGAGCTGTTAAGCATATGTATGGATATATAGAAAAGTCAGTGTACCATACCACGATCACCATGGATGAAGTCGTCAGCATGACATACTTTACATCGGCAACGGCCCTCAGACACTGAAACACACACACACACACACACACACAGTACACATACAGTGCAACCGTGTACTTGCAATAAGCCAAAGAAGGCTTAAAATTACTGCTCAAAACAAAAATGGATACACACAAGATTGACATAAAACCATACATACAATTTCAAATAAACTACAAATGAAATTAGGAGTTGGAAGGTGAATAGCGCGTGAATAGACAGATAAATAAATAGATAAATAAATAAATAAGAAAATAAATGAATAAATAAATGAATAATAAACAAATGATTAAATGAATGAATAAGCAAATGAATAGATAGATAGATAGATAGATAGGAGGGGGTGACGTGGGAGATAGAGAGAAGGTTTGAGGGTTGGGTATGGTGTCGGAAGTGGGAGGGGGAGGGGGGGGGGGGAGGGGGGGCATGTCGCAGTGAGACTGTTAGTTGCTTGCTTGTAATTCCATCCCATGACAGTAAAATGAAGTCTGTTTCACACCCTTGGAATTGGACTGAACAGAAGGAAATTGGATTCGACATTCGGAACTGAATTTTGACCGTGAGGAGGTGTTTGGTTAAAATTGCCCTGAACCAGAGGTCCATTAGCTTTGCTACACATGCCGCTCCTGTGTTAGGCGCATGCATGCTATTTCTGGAAAATATCTATATCAAAACCAAGCTACCTGGTCAGCTTGATGTGAGTATCCTGATGCTACCTGAGCTTCAACATGTGTGTGTGTGTGTGTGTGTGTGCGCGTGCGCGTTTGCGTTTTCATGTCTGCTTTTATGTGATTACTGTTCTTTGTCAGCACACTATTGAAACTTTCTACATAAATGCTGATTAAAAAACAAACAACTTTTCTCTTATATTCTTGAATAATCGTCTTAGAAGTGACAGAGATGAGAGAAACAAAACGACACAAAACGAGACACACACACACACACACACACACACACACACACACACACACACACAGAGAGAGAGAGAGAGAGAGAGAGAGAGACAGACAAACAGACAGACAGACAGACAGAGATGAAAGGAAAGGAAACGAATTTTATTCTATTACAGGATGGCAGTGGACTTAGCATTACTACGTTTTTACATCCATTCCCATGGGGAGGGGGGCAGGGGCGGGGGGAGGAGGGGGGGGGGGAGAAAGAAAGAAAAAGAAAGAAAGTACAAGAACAACAGACTAATCTGAAAAAATGAAAATAAAAACAAAATAAAATAAAATAAAGACATACACAGGCCAGGAAGAGAAGAGGGTGATGGACAGACGGAGACAGACAGACAGATAGGCAGACAGAGAGAGGGAGAGAGAGAGAGAGAGACAGAGAGAGAGAGAGACAGAGAGAGAGAGAGACAGAGACAGAGACACACACACACACACACACACACAGAGAGAGAGAGAGAGAGAGAGAGAGAGAGAGAGAGAGAGAGAGAGAGAGAGAGAACGAAACGAAACGAATCTTATTCTGTTTCGGGAAGGTAGCGGAATAAGCATTACTACGTGTTTACATCCATATATTCATCTGGGAAAGAAGAAAAAGAACAAGCACAAAAGACTAATCTGAAAAAAAAGATAAAATAAAGACATGCACAGGTCATATTCCATATACAGGAAGACAAGAAGGTGATGGAGAGACGGAGAGAGAGAGAGAGAGAGAGACAGACAGACAGACAGACAGAGAGAAACAGGTTTAAAGACACACTATTATAACTTACCTGGTCTGCGGGTGACATGTCCCTCTCCAGGACCTTTCAACAATAAAGGAGAGAGAGAGAGAGAGAGAGGGCGGGTGTGTGTGTGTGTGTGTGTGTGTGTGTGTGTGTGTGTGTGTGTGTGAGAGAGAGAGAGAGAGAGAGAGAGAGAGGGAGTTATTTCATGATGAGACCATCGCTCCTCAAGAACAAATCAAAATCAAAACACGATAAATTTTGTGAACTGAATCTGACGAATCGCAACATTAGTAAAAACAATACACCCGGCCAGATATTTTACTAACATAAATATAGTGTTTTTTTTAAATTTATTGATATCTATACAAATTAGCTCAATATATTTTTTAAAAATAATTTTTAATAAACATCAGTAATTCATTTCAAAACATGTGCAAATTTTACTCTTTGTTGCTTGTATACATCAGTTTGCTATATGTATACCAATGTCCTGATACACACACACACAAACACACACACACACAAACACACACACACACACACACACACACACCAAACAGATATGATTTGCTCAAGTTTTATCCATATCCTATGGCCAGTCACTCCGCATTTGTTCGTGGATATACATCCCTTCCTTGTGAAGCATATATCTTTCTACACACCGTGAGTGATATAAATAAAAGCTGTTTATCCGACTTTGCAACTGAGGAAAAACGTTCGATCTTTAGATGTATGGTTCCTCTGTTCCATTCTAATCACCAGTAATGTATTTTTTTCACGGAGTTAATAGTAAATGGTTTCCTTATAGTCGGTACCTTCCAAAACATTCTGCAACATGTGAAGTCACATATTCTGCAATGCGAAAAAAAAAAAAGAAGCAAAACGGGGTATTGTGCGCCATGCTTAGCTGGGAATGTTTGCCATGTTGATTAAACAGGTGCTGTGCTGGACAAACTTGGAGTCAGTACAGCACGACCACCTCTCGGTCAGGCTATTCTGCTCGGCCAATCAGCGCTGTCCCCTGCCTGTGGACCTGAACAGCCATTCCGTTGCCAACCCATTTAAACCACAGAAAGAGCAGCTGAGAAGGACGGACGGGCATGCATTTAAGATTGACACGATGACTGCAGTTGATCTTCTTCTTTTTCTTCGTTCGTGGGCTGCAACTCCCACGTTCACTCATATACCTACACGAACGGGCTTTTACGTGTATGACCGTTTTAACCCCGCCATGTATGCAGCCATACTCCGTTTTCAGGGGTGAACATTTAATCAAACAGGGAGCATAATGCAAACTCCCCATCGTGGTGTCCTGAACTGCACCGTGTCAAACCGGTGCAGACTGCCATGCAGAAGGAAGAGAGAACAGTCTTACTGTTTCATATGGGGCAGTCCAAGTCACCATCACAGAAGTGTCTAGAAAATACCTTAGAGGAAGAACAGTGCTGAAACGCCACTGAAGTACCAATGGTTTTCACTTCATAGGCTCTCGGATTCAGGCAGCTATTGTCTCTCTGAGTCTGGGGGGACACCGATCCAGGATCAGTTGCCAGCTTCCAGAGGTTTTCAGACTCAGAAAAAGAAAGCTCAAGAAAAGGATGAAGACTGCTTCAGAAACTGCGGAAGGACCTGAAAGCAAAGCACAGGTCCTCATTGTCTCTCTGGGCTTGGCTTGGGGGGACACAGATCCAGGATCAGTTGCCACTCTACAGAGGTCTTCAGACTCCGAAACAGGCGACCATCCTAAACTACCCTGGATCTGTGAGTTATGATTTTGCATCCTGAAATAGAAGTTTGGAAGAGGTGAGAGGGTCTTAGAGGAGGGCGGACTTCTGCTCATGGCAGCATGTACCCTGTACCCCCAGCACCATAACAACCCAGTCGCTGAGTCCCATGGCGTTTCACTGTTGAGGGACTGCAGTGTGGTCTTGCACTGAAAGTTCTGTTCCCTGTAAAGCCGGGTGGTCTGGGGTGTACAAAGGCCAGACCCCGCCTTCTGAGGAATCCTTCAGAAACTTTCCTGGAGGGGAAAGCTCCAGGCGCAAAGGACTCCTTCCCAGGGGTGATGGGGCTGCGGGAATACACAGGAATCACCGTGTGGGCAGACCTAAACTTTGATCAGCCACTCCTGGGCGCCTGTTGGTCCGGGAGCCGGAGTTTTGCTCCTTTAGCATGAAGAGAGGTGGTAAGGCAGAGGGAGGAGCTATCTCCACAGGGGTTAGCCAGTTAGGGTGGCTTAGGGAGGACCAAGGAAGATCGGTTTCAGCTCTGAGAGGTGTTGGCTTCGGCTTGGTCCCGTGCCGAACGCTCAGAAATCATCGAAACCTGCTTGTAAAGGACACCGAACTGAGACTAGTTTTCTTGCTTCCTTGCTGCCTGCACTGAAGAACAGCACCCAGAACCATTCCCATATGTCAGCATGCCAGCACCATTTTGCCACAGCCACCCTTCACATAGGAGTAAATGGAATCAGCCCAAATTGGAACTGTGGTTCTGTCTGGTCTCAATACCCATCTGATTCACGCATACAGTATCTCCACACACACACACACACACACACACGCATAGACAGACAGAGGTGCCAGCACGTGTCACCTCGACCTACTCACTCTGTCTCCGTATTCGATTCAGCCGAGTCTCCTTCGTGCCATTCATCATTCCTGCTATCAAAGCTGCCATCCACATTGTGTTGATAGACTTTATCCTAGATGTGCTGTTTCGCTGTAGAAACATTGTCATAGATACTGTCAGCATCTTATCGTCCTGATCGTGAGAGCCTGGTTTGAGAAGCGTTTCACTCATGTCCTTGTACAATTCAGCAGCTCTGTTGTCAGTTTTCTTTGCATCAGGGAACGTGCTGTCAGCTCCAGTCGCTTGCGTTTCTTCCTTTTGAATCTGACTGAGAGTGTCCCTTCCTTGGTTTACTTCGTGCGACAGCCGCTTGAAATGTTCTTTGTTGTCTTTGTCTTTATTCTTGTGTTCTTGCGCGATGTTTCCTGCCCGAGTTCGAGTGGTCCGTTGCTTATATGACTGCACCTTTTCAATACGTTTGTTGTTAACATGTTTATCTGATACAGAATCAGCATCGTTCACGTTGTGTTTGTAATCAAAGGCAACTCGGTTCTTATCACTGTTTTCTTCCAGATGGTAGCCATGTGTCATTTTGATTTTCCTGTTCTCCTGTCCCTGTGATGGTAGGGTCGTGGTGTCGTTCGCTTTGTGACTGTACACTGACATGGGTTGTGCCTCACTGTGATTGTACACTGACATGGGTTGAGCCTCACTGTGATTGTACACTGACATGGGTTGTGCCTCACTGTGATTGTACACAGACATGGGTTGTGTCTCACTGTGATTGTACACAGACATGGGTTGTGCCTCACTGTGATTGTACACTGACATGGGTTGAGCCTCACTGTGATTGTACACTGACATGGGTTGAGCCTCACTTGACTGTCACACTTGTCTGTACACTGACATGGGTTGAGCCTCACTGTGATTGTACACTGACATGGGTTGTGCCTCACTGTGATTGTACACTGACATGGGTTGTGCCTCACTGTGATTGTACACTGACATGGGTTGAGCCTCACTGTGATTGTACACTGACATGGGTTGAGCCTCACTGTGATTGTACACTGACATGGGTTGTGCCTCACTGTGATTGTACACTGACATGGGTTGAGCCTCACTGTGATTGTACACTGACATGGGTTGTGCCTCACTGTGATTGTACACTGACATGGGTTGAGCCTCACTGTGATTGTACACTGACATGGGTTGAGCCTCACTGCTCTCTGTCCTGTTCCTTCTTTTGCCGTGGTATTCTGCTGTGTCGGTATCGTGGGTTTCTGCGGCTGTGTCAGTTATCGCTGTGCTCCCCGGGTCAGAACCGCCTTCTGGGGACACCGTCTCATCCCCAGTGTTTTCCTGTGGATTGTGGCCTGATTCCCTTGCCCCATGCCCGCTGTTTCCATTGCCTGTTGATGACACTTTGTCGGTCCCGTTCCTTTCTTCTCCATGGCCATCCTCATCGATG
>NC_134910.1:15895932-15905932 GCF_041734735.1 Babylonia areolata | reverse complement strand
AACTGTTGTCAGTTTGAACTCTTAATCAACCTGAACTGTTGTCAGTTTGAACTCTTAATCAACGTGACCTGTTGTCAGTTTGAACTCTTAATCAACCTGAACTGTTGTCAGTTTGAACACTTAATCAACGTGATTTGTTGTCAGTGTGAACTATTAATCAACGTGAACTTTTGTCAGTTTGAACCCTTAATCAACCTGAACTGTTGTTAGTTTGAACTCTTAATCAAAGTGACCTGTTGTCAGTTTGAACTCTTAATCAACCTGAACTGTTGTCAGTTTGAACTCTTAATCAACCTGAACTGTTGTCAGTTTGAACTCTTAATCAACGTGACCTGTTGTCAGTTTGAACTCTTAATCAACCTGAACTGTTGTCAGTTTGAACTCTTAATCAACCTGAACTGTTATCAATTTGAACAGTTTACCATTGCATGGAATCAGCCTGAAATATTGTTACTCTGAACTACACCACTGGAATCAGTTTGAACTATACCACTGAAATCAACGTGAACTATTGTAACTCTGAACTCTTGATTAATCAACGTGAACTGTTGTCGGTTTGAACTCTTACCACTGGAATCAACGTGAACTGTTGTAACTCTGAACTCTTACCACTGCAATCAACGTGAACTGTTGTAACTCTGAGCTCTTAATCAACGTGAACTGTTGTCGGTTTAAACTCTTACCACTGGAACCAGCCTGAGCTGTTGTAAGTCAGAAATGCATCAAACTTCGATCAACAGTTGTTGGGTTTTTTTTGGTTTGTTTTTGTTTGTTTGTTTGTTTCTCCAATGCGCTCTCTTTCTCATTCTCCCTGATTACCCAGGAAGCGTCGATGACTGCAGCAATCCAAAACGAAAGGATGTATCTTACAGAACAGAAACAGCACCCAGTAAATTGCTTTTTGTCAGAACTGGGAGGTTGAATTAGCTGATAGGCTCGTGATCAGACTGTCACACTCAGATCGTTTAAGTCACTGTTCTTCTTCTTCTTCAGCGTTCGTGGGCTGCAGCTACAGCTCCCACGTTCACTCGTATGTGCACGAGTGGACTTTTACGTGTATGACCGTTTTTACCCCGCCATGTAGGCAGCCATACTCCGTTTTCGGGGGTGTGCATGCTGGGTATGTTCTTGTTTCCATAACCCACCCGAACGCTGACATGGATCACAGGATTTTTAACGTGCGAATTTTATCTTCTGCTTGTGTTTACACACGGAGGGGGTTCAGGCACTAGCAGATCTGCACACATATGTTGACCTGGGAGATCGGAAAAAAATCTCCACCAGACGCCGTTACCGAGATTCGAACCGGGACCCTCAGATTGAAAGTCCAACGCTTTAACCACTCTGCTATTGGCGCCTGTCAAATCGCTGTTGATATCACACGACCGAAAAGTGTCGTTTATACCCTGTGAGTATTAAACTAAATGGAATTGAAGAGTCATGTCCACAAACTATCACATCAGTGAATATTACTATCACACGACGGAAAAGTCGTGGATTTATCTTGTGCCAACTGTCTCACGAGTGAATATCCCTATCTCCATCGACTACCACTGTAAATTCCAACTTATTCCTAGAACATTTCAGCTCAGTGGGAATGTTGTCTATTCTCTCTTATTTCTTTTGGTTTCCTATGTTTGGTGCCTAACGTTACCGGACACAATAAGATTTCAGACAGGGAGGAAAGCCTAGCATCTAAAAGCTATGGATAGGTAGAGAGTTGACTCGACCCAACAAATGAATAAGACACACAACCATCAAACAGATTGTGGCGAGAGGGGATAATTTCACAACATATAACAACTAACAAGTTCTGAAAACTTGATTCATTTCTAGATTCTTTGTTTATTCAGTCAAATATTCTCAACATTCTTGCGATGAACATCATATCACTTAACTATGCACAGTAGTATTCTTCAGTCATCAATATAGACATCCTAAGGCCTAACCTAACCTATCTACTGCCTCTTGACTTAGAATCTAACACGTCACATACCTCTTGAAATCATCATCTAGCTGCAGACCTGTCTTCTAAGGGTTTGCTCTGGTCTCTCTCTGCTCGGTCCGCTGTTCGGCTCTGCTCTTCGGGTCTCTTCTTGGGGTCTCCTCGGGGTCTCTTCTTGGGGTCTCCTCTGGGGTCTCTTCTTGGGGTCTCCTCGGGGTCTCTTCTTGGGGTCTCCTCTGGGGTCTGCTGATGGGGTCTCATTTGGGGTCTGCTCTGGGGTCTGCTGATGGGGTCTCCCTTGGGGTCTGCTCTGGGGTCTCCTCTGGGGTCTGCTCTGGGGCCTCCTCTGGGGCATGCTCTGGGGTCTGCTCTGGGGTCTGCTGATGGGGTCTTATCGTGCAGAGTGGAGTTTAACGACCTATCGGTCAAGTTGTTCGTGGCTGTGGTCTTTTCCATGGGGGTGTGACGTGGTCAAGGCGTTGGTCCTGAGGTCTTGTTCGAGGAGGGTCTGTTAATTGCTGTACTGCCCGGGTCTGTCCGGACATCAGACACGGACAATTATCGTTTCCTTGCTCATGGCCATCTGCCCTTCCTTGTTCCCAGAGCTCCCAAGACTGCTATGGGCAGTGTGATACTAACAACAATACCTACATTGTTCTCTCGATCAAATTTCGATTGTGAATACGTGGTTTAGATATGAATGAGGAATGTATTATGAAGACATGGAAATGGGGTGTAGGGAGATGGAGTGCTGGTGGGGGTAGGAGAGATTGTGCGGAGGGTGGGTGGTGGGTGGGACGGGGGGCGGGCGGGGGGGGGGGGGGGAGTGTAGCGTTAACTGTCTTTACATTCCTGTCTATTCTACTCTTTTCTTTTCTTGTTTCTAATTCTTCCCGTTATGAAAGCCATAATACCCCCCCCCACCCCCCCCCCCCATATCGAGGCCGTGGTTCTCGCTGTCTAGCTGTCATTTTGTCTCCGTGACGGCAAAGGTCGTAACTTTGTTCCACGTCGCAGACACGTACAGTAAACTTCAGAGGGCGACACTCGTGCACAGTCATCTTGCTCCACCTGACGATCCCTCAGTGCAGTGGAGGATGTAGCTACTTGTACCTCTTCTGGACAAAGATACTGAAACAAAAATGAAAGAAAAAACTAAACAGTTTGAAATCATTGCTCAAGAGGCCAAAAATGACAAGTGGAAACAGTTTTGCGAGGCACTCAGTTATGACACAACATTGACAGAGTTCTGGCAATTTTATCGTCGAATGGAAGGGAAAACGTGCACAACAACATCCCCAGACATGTTAGACACTGACGGAACCAAGCTTAAGACAAACGAAGAAAAAGGATCCGCCCTGCTCAAACGTTTCATACAAAAGAGCGATCAAAGAAACTTAGATGTGAAAAAGAAATATGTTGAGGAGTTAAACCAATCCCTTATGCAGACTGGACCCGATGATGACTTGACAATAGATTATCTAAACGAAGCAATAGCTAAATGCAAGAAAGAATTGGCTCCTGGCCTAGACAAAGTTCGCTACTCGGACAACAAAGAGCTAACGGAAGAAGACAGAAGCAAACTTTTCAATCTGTATCAAAACCGTTTCCACAATGGACATGTGCCGGAGGACTGGACACACAGCTTCTTAAAACCCATACCAAAACCAGGAAAGGACCATCGTCAAGTAAGCGGCTACCGGATCCTAACCATGCAAAACATTGCTGGAAAGCTCATGGAACGCATGATAGCCAGGAAACTTGCAAGGGATCTTGAACACAGGCACATTCTCCCTTCAAATCAAGGTGGTTACAGAACAGGCAAGTCCACATGGGAAAGTGCAGCTGCTTTTGCATATGAGGTGTATGAAGGATTTCAAAGAAAAGAAGAAACACTAGCAGTAGCAATCGACCTTGAAGATGCCTACAATAAAGTCCAGTTTGCACACCTCATGGAGCTGCTACTAAGGTGTGGAGTAAGTTTGACACTGACAAGATGAATAGCAGCAGCGCTTCAGGAAAGAACCGTCGTCCTACGCCTCGGAGATTGGATGTCTGCACCTTCTAAACTATCCATGGGACTGCCACAAGGGTCTCCGCTCTCTCCTGTCCTCTACAATGTCTACACGAAGGGCCTTGCAGACTTAAACAACAATGGAATAGCTCGGGTGCTTACTCTTGCAGATGATGGCCTGGTCTTCAAAACTTCGAAAGATGCTCAGGAAAGAACTAAAGCCGTCCAGAAACAACTAAACAACATTGCTCCATGGTGCAAAGACACAGGATCTTCCATCAATCCAGCGAAAAGCCCAAACGTTGCTGTGCACCCTCAACAACAGAACCGCGAGCAAATCACCACCACCTGTGTCATTCGACGGGATTCAGATCGAGAAAACCGAATGCCTACGCTACCTAGGAATACACTTCGACAGGATGCTGACCTTCAGAAAACATACGGAAAATACTGTTCTCAAATGCAACAAGGGCCTTTCAGTCTTAAAAGCAATGGCAACCAAAGGTATTGAACAACGCCACCTCCTGCTTTACCAATCACCCGTCCTCAGTGTAATCGACTACGAACTTGGGCTAACAACACCATCTCAAAGCAACCTCCTAAAATTACAAAGAGTTCAAAATGAAGCTATGAGGCTGATCCTTGGAACAACAAAAGACACGCCCACGGAAACCATGCGATACCTGCTTGACCTTCCTTCAGTGCAGGCCAGAAACAAGTTAGAACAGGTTAAGACCTACTTCAAAGCATTAGAAAACCCTCAAAACCCACTGCATGACGCAGTCAAAGGCAGCCGTCTAGGACGAGGAAGATCATGGATGGGGCAAGCAGAAGACACAATCCAGCTAGTATGCCGACTACAAGACCTGAAAAAAACAAAAGAATGGGTGAAAAAACCCGAAAACCTCAACCATCTATTCAACACAGCCATTTCACCCACTCTAGGAAGACATTGTCGGCAATGGCCAGAGGGCAAAACTGATGCGGAAGTGAAGCTACTCATAGAAGGAAACAGTAAAGAAGGGGACATCATCATATACAAAGATGGCTCAGTCACCAAAGACCAATCCGGTTGGGGATTCACTGCGAAACAAAATGGAAAAAACAATTTGGGAAGAGAATGCTGCATACAAAGTCACAACCTCCAGCCTAACAATGGAAGTTGAAGCTGTGACACATGCCCTCCAGTGGCAATTGTCCATCCATATGCCCAGAAACCAACATGCCATGATTCTAACCGACTCAATGAACCTCATACAGAAAATTGAAAATGGAATGGGAAGCCCAGAGTGGCATAAGGCAATGCGCAACTTTCAGATTAAAAAACTCACATGGTCATACTGCCCGGGACATGCAGGTGTTAAGGGAAATGAGCGAGCTGACAGACTTGCTGGTAACGCAACAACAACGAGCGGCCTACATGTACGAAAATCGGAAATCCTCAGAAAAGTCAAAGAATATCAAAAAGAACAGGTAAAAGGCCATCACACCATCGATCGCCTCAAAGAAATAAAAGCAGAGAGAGGGAGCGGCCGTAAGTCTAGCATGAAAGGTAGAGCACGATGCTTTGCAAATCAAACAAATATCGGCATCATTTCCAAACCAATATTGCGCAAATTTCTTCAAAACGGAACAGAGTCTCTGTGGGCTTTTCCAAATACAATAGACTGAGCAACACACTAGACGCCACGTTCTTGGCATCAGAGATCTTTTCCCATCCCTCTTGCGGCCAATCAGTGGCAGCCTCTGTGCGTGTGTGTATGTGTGTGTTTGTGTGTATGTGTGGGTCTGTGTGTTTGAGTGCGTTTGTGCATGCGCGAGGGTGTAAGTGTTCACAAGTGTCAGGAGAGTTCTGTGCACATGCGTATGTGTGTGTGTGAAGGGAGTGGGGGGCAGGGGAGGGGGGGGGTAGAGGATGAGTTATGTGTGTGTATGCATGCCTACACTGTGGGAGCAACGGAATATTTGAACGTGCGGGTGTGTATATATATATCTTTGTATATATGTGTGTGGGGGTGGGGGTGGGGGATATGGGCGTATGTGTGTGTGCTTGTACAAGTAAGTGTTCATCTGTGAGTGTGTGTGTGTGTGTGTGTGTGTGTGTGTGTGTGTGTGTGCCGTGGAAGCTGCGATACGTAGCCTAGAAATGAGTGTGTGGAGGAGGGGGGTAGAGGAGGTGCAGGGTGATGTGTGTGTGGTGTGTGTGTGTGTGTGTGTGTCTGTGTGTGTGTGTGTGTGTGTTGGGGCTTATGTACTTTTATGTGTATTTGACTGTGCTTTCATATCTGTGAAACTGCATGTTTGGTGCATATCTGTTATGCATATGTGGGTGTATGTGTGAATGTGTGTCTTCATGTTTTACATTTATTTGCTTATTTATCATCATTGTTGTCTTATTTATTTATTTATTATTATTATTATTATTACTACTACTACTACTTTTTTATATTATAATTATTATTTATTTATTTATTTATGTACGCTTATAGTTGACTTCATCAAGTTCTTGCGCCTTATACATATTATTAGTAGTGGTAGTAGTAATTTTATTTATTTAAATTTATTTATATATTGTTTATTCACCCCTTTTTTTCTTTCTTTCTTCTCAAGGCCTGACTAAGCGCGTTGGGTTACGCTGCTGGTCAGGCATCTGCTTGGCAGATGTGGTTTAGCGTATATGGATTTGTCCGAACGCAGTGACGCATCCTTGAGCTACTGAAACTGAACTGAAACTGAAACCTGCCAGCGCCAGAACTCCATGTTACTTTTTACCAGTCAGCACCTAAATTCCGTGTTACTTTTCACCTTTCAGCACCTGAATTCCGTGTGACCTTTACCTTTCAGCACCTGAATTCCGTGTTACTTTTTACCTTTCAGCACCTAAATTCCGTGTTACTTTTCACCTTTCAGCACCTGAATTCCGTGTGACCTTTACCTTTCAGCACCTGAATTCCGTGTTACTTTTTACCTTTCAGCACCTAAATTCCGTGTTACTTTTCACCTTTCAGCACCTGAATTCCGTGTTACTTTTTATCTTTCAGCACCTGAATTCCGTGTTACTTTTTACCTTTCAGCACCTGAATTCCATGTGACCTTTACCTTTCAGCACCTAAATTCCGTGTTACTTTTCACCTTTCAGCACCTGAATTCCGTGTGACCTTTACCTTTCAGCACCTAAATTCCGTGTTACTTTTTACCTTTCAGCACCTAAATTCCGTGTTACTTTTCACCTTTCAGCACCTGAATTCCGTGTGACCTTTACCTTTCAGCACCCGAATTCCGTGTTACTTTTTACCTTTCAGCACCTGAATTCCGTGTGACCTTTACCTTTCAGCACCTGAATTCCGTGTGACCTTTACCTTTCAGCACCTGAATTCCGTGTTACTTTTTACCTTTCAGCACCTGAATTCCGTGTGACCTTTACCTTTCAGCACCTGAATTCCGTGTGACCTTTACCTTTCAGCACCTGAATTCCGTGTTACGTTTTACTTTTCAGCACCTGAATTCCGTGTGACCTTTACCTTTCAGCACCTGAATTCCGTGTGACCTTTACCTTTCAGCACCTGAATTCCGTGTGACCTTTACCTTTCAGCACCTGAATTCCGTGTTACTTTTTACCTTTCAGCACCTGAATTCCGTGTGACCTTTACCTTTCAGCACCTGAATTCCGTGTGACCTTTACCTTTCAGCACCTAAATTCCGTGTTACTTTTTACCTTTCAGCACCTGAATTCCGTGTTACTTTTTACCTTTCAGCACCTGAATTCCGTGTGACCTTTACCTTTCAGCACCTGAACTCCGTGTTACTTTTTACCTTTCAGCACCTGAATTCCGTGTTACTTTTTACCTTTCAGCACCTGAATTCCGTGTTACTTTTTACCTTTCAGCACCTGAATTCCGTGTGACCTTTACCTTTCAGCACCTGAATTCCGTGTTACCTTTACCCTTCAACACCAGAATTCAATGTTACTTTACTCTTCAGAACCATAATTCACCTTTCAACACCAGAATTCAATGTTACTTTACTCTTGAAAACCACAATTCACCTTTCAACACCAGAATTTAATGTTACTTTTACCCTTCAACACCAGAATTCTATGTTACTTTACTCTTCAAAACCGTAATCCAAGGCTACTTTACCTTTCAACAACAGAATTCAATGCCACTATAACTTTCAACACCAGAATCTAATGTTACTTTAGCTTTCAGCACCATAACTTAATGTTACTTTACCTTTCAGCACCATAACTTAATGTTACTTTACCTTTCAGCACCAGAACTCAATGTTACTTTACCTTTCAGCACCAGAACTCAATGTTACTTTACCTTTCAGCACCAGAACTTAATGTTACTTTACCTTTCAGCACCAGAACTCAATGTTACTTTAGCTTTCAGCACCATAACTTAATGTTACTTTACCTTTCAGCACCAGAACTCAATGCCAATTAACCTTCAACACCGTAACTCAATGGTACCTCACTTTACCTTTCAGCGCCATAACTCTCGGGCAGGGGGAGGTGGGGAATGGGGGAGGGGGAAATGGGGGGCTGGGGTGGGGGGGGTGGGGGGGGGGGGGGCTTGCTGGTTATGTTCTTGTTTCCAGAACCCACCGAAAGCTGACATAGATTGCAGGATTTAACTTGCGTATTTGATCTTCATCCACGAAGGGAGTTCAGATACAAGTATGTCTGCACGTTTTTATGTTGTCCCGGGAGTTCCGGAAAAAGAATCTCCACCCTAAACCCTCCAGGTACGCCCAAACCGGAGACCGAACTCAGGAAACTCTGAACTGGCAAAAGGATTGGGATATTTTGTATACAGCACTTTATGTCCCACAATATCAAACTCCACACTGCTCGCAGACTCGATCTGAGGCATTCTTGTCAAGAAGAGATCTTGCTTCCTCTGCAGCAGAACGGTGGTATAACGCTGGATTTCCATATTGCCTACACGGCACCGAAACGGCACCGACACGACACGAATCGCTCAAACAGTGAACTGACTTGCAGAATCCACCAACACGAAACGGCACCCACACAACACGGCACAAAACCAGCTCCGGTGGTATCCCAGATTGTCCACCACCTGGAAACGTCCCCGTGGGACAAATTAACCGCTGGTAATGTCTCCCGGGGACTTTCTCACCATTCATAATGTCCCCTGCGGACATTGTTAGCGGCCAAAATGTCCCCTTTCTTGGGTTTTAGCCTCGTTCTGAAATGTCCCCCTTACCCTGAAAATGTCCTCCCCGCGTATCCCGTAACTTGCCCCAAACAAATTTTCCTAATCTTGTTTGTATATATTCATCATCTATTAGCATCCCCTGACTGGGAATATTTCCTGTGTTATTCGAATTTTGAATATCTTTAAAAAAATTTAAAAAAAATGGTTGCCTTAAGGTTTTATATTTAATACAATAATCAAGAAGATGGATTTCGTCTTCCAGTATGTTACACTTGCTGCACAATCTGTCTTCCTGTGGAATATTCAAATATCTACCTTTCTCAATCTTTGTGTCACGCGCGCTTATTCTGAGTTTTGTTAAAGCTTGTCTGTGTTTTGTATCTGATGCATTTAAAAGACAGGTTTCAGTTTTGTACTCTGCTACAAACGTATTGTAAAATTTTAGCTTTAATGTTTGTTTTTTTCTCTTTTCTCTTTCCAGTGTTTGATATATTCATTTTCTAATTTTTGACATACCATGTATTTAAGTCTATGTACGCTGAATGTGAACTGGTTTTTCCAGATGTGATCAAGGCCTATAATTTCGAGTATCTTTCTAACAAATATCAACCATGGGGAAGTTGTATTTTCTTGTTGGTACATGGACTTATATAATTTGTTGATGAGGAAAGTTTTATGTAACTGAATTATGTGAATCCAGTATGTAATAATTTGGCATGTATGTGTGTGTGTGTGTGTGTGTGTGTGTGTGTGTGTGTGTGTGTGTGTGTGTGTGTGTGTGTGTGTGTGTAGTAGTAGTAGTAGTAGTAGTAGTAGTAGTTTTCAGTTCAACATCTTTCCCCTTTAAGTGATATTAGA
>NC_134910.1:15845932-15893432 GCF_041734735.1 Babylonia areolata | reverse complement strand
CTGCGTAGAATCAGTTCTCTCCGCCACTATCTCTCAACCGATGCAGCCAAGACACTTGTATGCTCTCTGGTTCTCTCAAGATTGGATTACTGCAACTCTCTTTTGGCCGGCCTTCCCAAATATCTGTTAGACAGACTCCGACGAATTCAGAATAACGCTGCCAGACTCATTTGCAGAGCTTCTAAATTTGACCATGTTTCTCCTCTCCTTCAGTCTCTCCACTGGTTGCCTGTTTCTGATCGAATAGGCTATAAGCTATCCACTCTGACCTTTTCTGCAGTCAACGGATCTGGCCCCAAGTATCTTTCTGAACTCCTCCATATCTATACCACGTCTCGCCAGCTCTTTTCTTCCTCTGATACACAACTTCTCAGGATACCTCACGTCAGAAGTAAGACCTATGGACACAGATCGTTTCCTTTTCATTCGCCAAAGACGTGGAACAAGCTCCCTAATAACCTCCGTCATTCTGATTCCCTAGCATCTTTTAAATCTCGTCTAAAAACTCACCTTTTCCCTCAGCAATAAGTTCAATTGTGGCAGGTCCACTTCATTTGCGTTAGCTGTGCTTGACTATGTGTGTATACATATGTATGTGTACATAACTACATGCATGTATATGAATGTGTATTGTGTGTGCGTGTGTTTAAGTTTATGCCTGCCTATGTGTGCGTATGTGTTAGGGTAGCTGTTAGATACACATGCAAGTTAAAATGTATGCATGCATTGTGTGTGTGTGTGTGTGTGTGTGTGTGTGTGTGTGTGTAGTCACATTTTGGTCTGTGTATGTAACATTGATGTGATGTTTTATGTTAACAAAAGCGTTTTTGTAAAGCACCTGGAACAGATTTCTGGATAGTGTGCTATATAAGTATCCATTATTATTATTATTATTATTATAGATCAGAATGGAGGAGTTATCGGGGATCAGCCCAGAAGTTAAGATACGTAGATCCCATGAACACATTTGGTATCTTGCTTCGTAAGTGCCATAACACGCGATTTTCAAAAAGCGCATTTTGCAAAATCAAGATTTCCCAGTGGAGGAAGAAGGAGAAGAAGAGGTTGGAGTTAAACTGGGGCACGAGGTGGAGTATTATAAAATAAAATTAAAAAAAAAAGAAAAGAAAAAAAAACTGTCCTGAAATAACTCAGAGGAGAGAGTGCTTCAGGGCCGAGTCACAACACAACACCGTGGTTGGATGGTTGGTTGGAGGGGGTGGGGGTTGGGGTGGTGATGTCTGCTTTACAGACCCTTTCTGGGTCTGTGTGCCTGTGTGACCTTTCCACTTGTTATTACGATCTCCCTTTCTCTTTCTTGTTTCATCAAACCTCTGCGCTCATCTCTTTCCAGTAAAAAAGCAAATAAATAAATAAATAAATAATAATAAAAAAATGAGATTAAAAAAGCCTCGAAAAAAAGACTTAATTAAAAAGAAAAAAGAAAAAAAAAGCCTCGTCAATATTTCCCTGACCATACCCACTCGCGTCATCACACGGGTAACAAGAGAGGGAAGACTCACTTGTGACATGCACTTACTACAACAATTGAATCAAAACACACAAAAAAATCAATTGCAAAACAAAAGTCACGTGCACCTCCCAACATAGAAATATAGACTACACAAAGTTGTGCTGGATTTCACATTGTTTATTTTATTTTATTTATTTTGTTGTTTTTTCACTTTTTTTTCAAAATTAAAGTCACAAAGGAAAAAAATCATTTCTAACTCACACTTGCTTTTTTTTTTTTTAATGAAAGAGGAAATGCACCTAAGTGTGACCAACATACAGACACACACAGACACACACAAGATAGGTAATAAAGTTAAGTTACATTTTATATATGTATAAATATATAAGATGTAACTGAACTTTTTGTTAAACTACTATGTAATGCATTATAAGCTTAATCATAGAGAAAACAAATGATACAATGTGAAAAAACACAATATGGGTATTAACAATGTGCCCGTCTGCTTTATAATTACAATTAGTATTCAAAAAATGACATTCACAACACATTTTCATCATATTACAGATTTTTGTGATAACCTTGATTCAGTAACACCCAACACACACACACACACACACATATAATTACTTCATAATCTAGACCATTTTTTAAAACAGTCACTCTTTTTCTGGTGTAAGCTTCAAAGTCATACATACAACTATTTGAGTATGCAGCTGCATTACATGCTCACACATGAAAATCAAAATTCAAATAATAAATATAGGTCAGTTACATTTTATACATGTATTTATATAAATACATAAGATGTAACTGAACAGTAAGCTTTTTACTATGTATGGAAAACAAAAACTGTTAATTACATAATTATAAGCTTATAATTGTTGAGAAAAAGTGTAATACAGTGTGAAAAAATAAATATAGATATTAACAATGTGCATGGCTATTTGTTTCACATGATTGTTCAAACTCGAATTTGCTTTTTGTTTAAGTGAAAATGGATTCAACTTCATATAAGAAATAAAGTTCAGTTACATTCCATACACAAGATGCATGGTTCAATGTATGCGTATGTGTTAGGGCAGCTGTTAGATACACATGCAAGTTAAAATTTATGCATGCATTGTGTGTGTGTGTGTGTGTGTGTGTGTGTGTGTGTGTGTGTGTGTGTGTGTTGTTGTTGTTGTTGTTGTTGTTGTTTTCTTTACGTGTGGTATGCATAAGTGAGAGGTTTTGAGTCAGACTAGAAGCGGAGCTACTTGATGATGACAAAATGAAGGGATGGGAGTGGGGGAATGAGGGGGGGGGGGAGTTCGGGGAGGGGTGGTGGAGTGTGTGTGTGTGTGTGTGTGTGTGTGTGTGTGTGTGTGTGTGTGTGTGTGAGGGGGGTGGGATGGGAAGGGGGCAGTCGCGGGAGAGAGGGGCAGGTAAAATGGTGAGAAAAAAAATTTGCCTCATCTAAGGGGAATCACTCCGCAATTGTATCGCCTTGTAATGTGTGCCTAAAAGTTATGCAGTGATTCCCCTTTTGTGCGTGCTCCTTGACGCTCAACTCTTTCTCATATTCATTTTTATCTGCTCTCGAAATAATATATAGATCTATAAAAAGAATAAAAGATAAAATTAAATCTAAAACAAAACAAAACAACAAAACAACAAAGACCACCACCAACAACAGGGATACATAATGATAATATAAGCTTTATTTCAGTGATTTTCTGCTACGTAACATGTATATCGTAGTGATGCCTACTTATTATAATGAAAGTAGTAGTAGAAGTCGTAATAGTAGTTGTGATGATACTAATATTGATATGGCGCCCGATCAAATAACTTTACTCTAAGCGCTTGACAAAACAAGAGTTCCCTTCTCTCTATCCCCAAAAAACCCACTTTATTGTCTAGTTCAACCAAAAGGTTTTGTCTCACTCACAATGCCTGCCAGCAAATATCAAAGAGAAAACACACGTACACGTCTCTGTACCAAGTACCCTTCCCTGCTCACCACGCAAACATCATTTATCATGTAAAAAGAAAAAAATCGGGTGAGATAATACATTTTGAAATAGAGTGAAACAACTGTATGGTGTGCGTGTTTGTGTATGTGTGCTTGTGTGTGTGTGTGTGTGTGTGTGAGTGTGTGTGTGTGTGTGTGTAGTCACATTTTGGTGTGTGTAGTCACATTTTGGTCTGTGTATGTAACATTGATGTGATGTTTTATGTTAACAAAAGCGTTTTTGTAAAGCACCTAGAACAGATTTCTGGATAGTGTGCTATATAAGTATCCATTATTATTATTATTATTATTATAGATCAGAATGGAGGAGTTATCGGGGATCAGCAGCCCAGAAGTTAAGATACGTAGATCCCATGAACACATTTGGTATCTTGCTTCGTAAGTGCCATAACACGCGATTTTCAAAAAGCGCATTTTGCAAAATCAAGATTTCCCAGTGGAGGAAGAAGGAGAAGAAGAGGTTGGAGTTAAACTGGGGCACGAGATGGAGTATTATAAAATAAAATTAAAAAAAAGAAAAGAAAAGAAAAACTGTCCTGAAATAACTCAGAGGAGAGAGTGCTTCAGGGCCGAGTCACAACACAACACCGTGGTTGGATGGTTGGTTGGAGGGGGTGGGGGTTGGGGTGGTGATGTCTGCTTTACAGACCCTTTCTGGGTCTGTGTGACTGTGTGACCTTTCCACTTGTTATTACGATCTCCCTTTCTCTTTCTTGTTTCATCAAACCTCTGCGCTCATCTCTTTCCAGTAAAAAAGCAAATAAATAAATAAATAAATAATAATAAAAAAATGAGATTAAAAAAGCCTCGAAAAAAAGACTTAATAAAAAAAATTAAAAAAAGCCTCGTCAATATTTCCCTGACCATACCCTCTCGCGTCATCACATGGGTAACAAGAGAGGGAAGACTCACTTGTGACATGCACTTACTACAACAATTGAATCAAAACACACAAAAAATCAATTGCAAAACAAAAGTCACGTGCACCTCCCAACATAGAAATATAGACCACACAAAGTTGTGCTGGATTTCACATTGTTTATTTTATTTTATTTATTTTGTTGTTTTTTTCACTTTTTTTTCAAAATTAAAGTCACAAAGGAAAAAAATCATTTCTAACTCACACTTGCTTTTTTTTTTTTTTTTAAATGAAAGAGGAAATGCACCTAAGTGTGACCAACATACAGACACACACACACACACACAAGATAGTTAATAAAGTTAAGTTACATTTTATACATGTATAAATATATAAGATGTAACTGAACTTTTTGTTAAACTATTATGTAATGCATTATAAGCTTAATCATAGAGAAAACAAATAATACAATGTGAAAAACACAATATGGGTTTTAACAATGTGCCTGTCTGCTTTATGATTACAATTAGTATTAGAAAAAATGACATTCACAACACATTTTCATCATATTACAGGTTTTTGTGATAACCTTGATTCAGTAACACCCAACACACACACACACACACACACACACACACACACACATATATATATATATATATATATATATATATATAATTACTTCATAATCTAGACCATTTTTTAAAACAGTCACTCTTTTTCTGGTGTAAGCTTCAAAGTCATACATACAACTATTTGAGTATGCAGCTGCATTACATGTTCACACATGAAAATCAAAATTCAAATAATAAATATAGGTCAGTTACATTTTATACATGTATTTATATAAATACATAAGATGTAACTGAACAGTAAGCTTTTTCCTATGTATGGAAAACAAAAACTGTTAATTACATAATTATAAGCTTATAATTGTTGAGAAAAAGTGTAATACAGTGTGAAAAAATAAATATAGATATTAACAATGTGCATGGCTATGTGTTTCACATGATTGTTCAAACTCAAATTTGCTTTTTGTTTAAGTGAAAATGGATTCAACTTCATATAAGAAATAAAGTTCAGTTACATTCCATACACAAGATGCATGGTTCAATGTATGCGTATGTGTTAGGGCAGCTGTTAGATACACATGCAAGTTAAAATTTATGCATGCATTGTGTGTGTGTGTGTGTGTGTGTGTGTGTGTGTGTGTGTGTGTGTGTGTGTGTGTGTGTGTGTTGTTGTTGTTGTTGTTGTTGTTGTTGTTTTCTTTACGTGTGGTATGCATAAGTGAGAGGTTTTGAGTCAGACTAGAAGCGGAGCTATTTGATGATGACAAAGAGAGGCGATGGGAGTGGGGGAATGAGGGGGGGGAGTTCGGGGAGGGGTGGTGGAGTGTGTGTGTGTGTGTGTGTGTGTGTGTGTGTGTGTGTGTGAGGGGTGGGATGGGAAGGAGGCAGTCGAGGGATAGAGGGGCAGGTAAAATGGTGAGAAAAAAAATTTGCCTCATCTAAGGGGAATCACTCCGCAATTGTATCGCCTTGTAATGTGTGCCTAAAAGTTATGCAGTGATTCCCCTTTTGTGCGTGCTCCCTGACGCTCAACTCTTTCTCACATTCATTTTTATCTGCTCTCGAAATAATATATAGATCTATAAAAAGAATTAAAAATAAAATAAAATCTAAAAAAAAAAAAAGAACAACGAAACAACAAAGACCACCACCAACAACAGGGATACATAATGATAATATAAGCTTTATTTCAGTGATTTTCTGCTACGTAACATGTATATCGTAGTGATGCCTACTTATTATAATGAAAGTAGTAGTAGGAGTCGTAATAGTAGTTGTGATGATACTAATATTGATATGGCGCCCGATCAAATAACTTTACTCTAAGCGCTTGACAAAACAAGAGTTCCCTTCTCTCTATCCCCAAAAAACCCACTTTATTGTCTAGTTCAACCAAAAGGTTTTGTCTCACTGACAATGCCTGCCAGCAAATATCAAAGAGAAAACACACGTACACGTCTCTGTACCAAGGACCCTTCCCTGCTCACCACGCAAACATCATTTATCATGTAAAAAGAAAAAAATCGGGTGAGATAATACATTTTGAAATAGAGTGAAACAACTGTATGGTGTGCGTGTTTGTGTATGTGTGCTTGTGTGTGTGTGTGTGTCTGTACATTTCAATTATCATAAAACGGAAAATATTCATTAAGATTATCATAACATTTTAAGAGATAAATGCTCATCAACAAATATCAAATGAAAAACGAAAGAGCAACTGGCGCACCCTTCTCTCTCTCTCTCTCTCTCTCTCTCTCTCTCTTTAACTACAAATACTAATCTCCAAATGATTGCCGAAGTTTGCCTTTCTCTGATCCCATTTAGAAAACCGGAAAACTCTTCAGACGCGTTTGTACTGTGTGAGTTTAAATCGAACTTTTTCATACCAGTGGCATGAATCCTGGAGGCAAGTTGATATGTTGATTTGGACTGTCGTTCGTTGAAAAGTATGCAGTAAATGATGAGTTTTTTTGTTGTTGCAACAATCATTCTCTGAATAAGAATTTAGCGGTCCCCATGATGCCCGTGTTTCGATGCTGTCCCTGTGATAATGACACGCATGACAGGAAGTCATCAAGAACGCTACATTTACCGAAAAAATGACCACTTAGGCGAATGTACATAGCGTGGGACCTTCACACTGAGTGTAAAAACACAACAGCCTTTTTAAGCCCTGAGTCATATTAACAACAACAACAATAATGATGATAATGAAAATAATAATCATCATCATCATAGTGATAGTGATAATAATGATAATGATAATAACTATGTTTTGGGGAGCGAGACCCGTTAAAAAAATCACATTGTCTTTACAGGGTGATGTCCCATTTCATGGCAGAATTTTGCTGCCCCTGACAGATGCATGCATCAAGGTAACTTCACTAATAAGCAGGAACGTTCCATTATATCTCATTCTATTCTATCTACACAAAAAACACATAAAATGACTGCTATTAGTAATGTGATAATATTCAACATAAAGGTGCTAATGTTTTGTGGTTGAAAAAAAAATGTAACAGTAAAATTACTATGAAATCATATCTTTGCTTCATTTTTTTTTCTTTTCGTGTGTGATTTTACCAGAAGTGCAGTTTTAAAAATGGAACCTTAAAAAAAAGTCACCTTTAAAATTCGGAGTGCTGAAGGGCAAAAATATTTCCAGAGAAAATGAATATGTTACAGTTTACAACGAGCACACAAACACACATAGCCTGTGTATATTCCTACATACTTGGTTCGGGCAATTCTGAGACTATCAACCACAATTCAATGTATGGTCGCAGGCATGACATCTTGTGCACACTTTGAATCCCATCATCATGTTTTGGAAGAGAAGACATGTTTGGAACTTGCCCCAGGCTGATGCGATGGATGAGATATATACACAGAGCTTGCGTCATACCCGAAGACGAACTGTGCCTACCTTATTGGTGAATTTTAAAACAATCGCATACGCAGAAAAGTCCCATAAAAGCTGTACCCCAAAGACCCCCACAAACACGCACACCCCCTCGACCCCAGTGCAGCAGTTTCTTTAACCATAAAGTTGAATGCATATCAACAAGATATATCAGTATCTTTCTTACTTTTTCAGTCCTTCGTTTTTTTCAGCACAGTTTTTGTAAGGCATAAGCTATCGGCAATGTTTCGCATTAGGCACTGACATATGACACATCAGTAGCACCAGGTCGGTCCAAATATGAAACTGTTTAGTATTTGGCACAACCGTGTTTCATGTTAGGAGCAAATGGTCCGAATTATGAAACATTGCTTTTTCATTTTTGAAACGAAGTTCTGCTTCTTTGTTTTGGATCTTAATTTCTGGGTGGTGTTGTTGTTGTTGCTGGATTGTTGTTGTTTTTACATGTTCCAAGGTATGTTGATTGAAATTCAATAAAAATCAACGCATCAGCTCGGTTCTCTGTTCATTCTTATGGTTGACAGCCCAGCTTGTGTTTAAGTGTTTCTATTTTGGTGGTTCTCCCCGTCCTACATACTACACACAGAGAACCGACACAGAGTAATTACACAGACTCACGTTGTGTATAAGCACATTAATTTAACCCTTTCACCGCCAAGCTCGCATTTATGCACAGGTGTGGTAGAGGACCCATGTCACTGAAAGGTGACCATTCATTGGTATGTTATCCATGAACCTACTGCTCTTAATGTTCGGTGGTAGGATAGGCCATATTTCAATACATCGCAGGGGGAATCCGCAGCTATTCCTAGCTACTGTCTTTTCTGTGTTTATACGACAAGGGAATTTTATACTCTAAATTGACTGGCGGTGAAAGGGTAAAAGGGCTGAAAGGTTGAAGGTCCCAAAGCATTTTTACATCCATCGGGTCAGTCAACTCCTATACACTCTGTCTGGGGCTCGGCATAGGAAGGGAGTGAATTCATATCCACTGTGTTTAGGGCTCGGCATAGGAAGGGAGTGAATTCATATCCACTGTGTCTGGGGCTCGGCATAGGAAAGCAGTGAGTTCATATCCACTGTGTCTGGGGCTCGGCATAGGAAGGCAGTGAATCATATCCACTGTCTAGGGCTCGGCATAGGAAGGCAGTGAATCATATCCACTGTGTCTAGGGCTCGGCATAGGAAGGCAGTGAATTCATATCCACTGTCTAGGGCTCGGCATAGGAAGGCAGTGAATCATATCCACCGTGTCCAGGGCTCGGGATAGGAAGGCTGGGTCCAGTCCTCTCCTTCCGTCGCTTTAACCTTCCCCCCAGACTCAATTCAGGTCCCCATTCACACCTGCATGGATCGAGGAAAAACAGAGTAAAAGTGCCATTCCCCAAGGACACAACACCATGCCGAAACAGGGCCTCGAACCCTGGTCACTGGTGAACACTGGGTCAGAAACCTGACGTCTAACTCACTCTACCACGGCGCTCTCTCACGTTACGTGGGCTAATTTTGTTGTTTTTGTCGTTGTTGTTGTTTGTATTGTATTTGTATTTCTCTATTTTATCACAACAGATTTCTCTGTGTGAAATTCGGCCTGCTCTCCCCAGGGAGAACGCGTCGCTACACTACAGCGCCACCCATTTTTTTGGTATTTTTTCCTGCGTGCAGTTTTATTTGTTTTTCCTATCGAAGTGGATTTTTCCACAGAATTTTGCCAGGAACAACCCTTTTGTTGCCGTGGGTTCTTTTACGTGCGCTAAGTGCATGCTGCACATGGGACCTCGGTTTATCGTCTCATCCGAATGACTAGCGTCCAGACCACCACTCAAGGTCTAAGCGGAGGGGGAGAAAATAACGGCGGCTGAGCTGTGATTCGAACCAGCGCGCTCAGATTCTCTCGCTTCCTAGGCGGACGCGTTACCTCTAGGCCATCACTCCACTGTTTGTTAAGAACTCAACCGCAGTTCAACTCAATATTGTCAACTGCCAATCAAGACGTTGTTGTTTGTTAAGAACTCAGCCGCAATTCAACTCTATATTGTTCAACTGCCAACGAAGACGTTGTTGTTTGTTGAGAACTTAACCGCAGTTCAACTCTATGTTGTTCAACTGCCAACGAAGACGTTGTTGTTTGTTAAGAACTCAACCGCAATTCAACCCAATATTGTCAACTGCCAATCAAGACGTTGTTGTTTGTTAAGAACTCAATCGCAGTTCAACTCTATATTGTTCAACTGCCAATGACGACAAGTAATATATCCTCTCTTTTTTTCCTTTTCTTCTTTGTCTTGAATCTCAGTCTGAAAAAAGTGTACTTCTTTTTGAGACTAACAAGACCACTTATTGTTCGAAATTAAGCATTGTTTGTGAAATGCATAGATACTGATTTTCGCTGGACGCCATCTCATGCTGGCTTTCTTGATAACGACCAGGCAGCAGACAGCGCAGCAAAAAGGGTGGCAAAGAATTTTACAGATAGTGTACACACGTATATTGCCCATTGTCGTGAAAGGAAACGGGGCTGAAGTAAAGAAGGAAGAGTGTTTCCATCCAACTCTAAAATCTCGTTAGCGGTTTATCTCAGACATTGTCCGATTCGCAGACCTGTTTTTAAACTTTATTTTCAGACTATTACCTGTTATTATTTACGGACACAATACTTCCCTTGTATCCAGTGCACTTGTTCTAGCAGCGTGATATATAAGCATATCTCTTTTTTTTCTTTTTTTAATTACAGTGAGTTAACATGATAAAGCGTAACCTGCACGAAAGTGTGTCGCCACGGGTGAGTGGGAGCGTTTGTCTTTTTGACATTTTACATTCATTATCGGACTCGCTCTCTCTCTCTCTCTCTCTCTCTCTCTCTCTCTCTCTCTCTCTCTCTCTCTCCAAGCACTTTCGAGCAGTTACAATGATTAATTAAGCTGCTGAATACAACACACATTCCTCAGTGGAATTATAGATATATGTATATATATATATATATATGTATATATACAGAGAGAGAGAGAGAGAGAGAGAGTCAAAGTCAAAGTCAAAGTCAAAAAATGTTTTAATTGTCAGGCCTCTGGCCTATAACAACAGGAGTGCACAGTTTAAAAAAATCATTCATTAATTGAAATATTACTGAGGCATTCTTTTCTACGGCTTAGTGCTCTGTATATGAACAAAGAACATTTTGTTATGATATCAGCATTTTCACAGGCTAGAATCAAAGAAAGCTTAAAGAATGACGGATATCTGTAATACTTAGATGGTATTAATTCCTCTCTCAGATCCTGATATTTGTGACACACGAAAAGAAAGTGCGCTTCATTTTCAATTGCATTACGGCAGAAAGGACAATATCTATCATCATTATCTAAAAGGGGTCTGTATCGCAAACAACTGTATTTTATGGGGGACATTCCAATTCTAAACTTAGCAAGAAACCTTCGTAAGTTGACATTCTTAAGCTTATAAAAGTAGACTTTTAGAGATAATGACTCGAATATACCTGAAAGAAATCACGCTTTTCAAGTGAGGCATGCCAGTCTTGTCCAAAAGAGTCTGCGATTCTTTGTTTACATTCTGAAAGGAACAACTTTACATTCCCCACCCCTTGAGCTTCCCAAACGTAACCAAAACCGTACTTGTATAAAACATTTCTTACACGACACACCCACGTAAAACAGTTTTGTCTTTGCAGTGATATTAACATATTATAGGCCTTCTTAGGATACCTATTTTCGTCCATGCAAACTAGTCGTAGCCAAAATTTAACACATCTTTTATAAGTATTGAGAAAAAGAGGAAATCTACCAGTTTCTCCATATGTCAAATGTCTGGGCGACGTTGGACTTACACTCACAAATCGTTTCAGGGCAGATAAATGAACTTTCTCTAAGTGCTCTTGGTCAGAAGATAAACCCCATATTTCAGATCCATATGTTAGTATTGGTTGTATTTGACAGTCGAACATTTAAAAAACAAAACAAAAAACAAACCCACCTGGGGTGAATGTTCACCTATAGTCCAAAGTAACTTGGCTATCGCTGTCACGCCTTTTCTAGCTCTGTCTGCAAGTTCATTGAGTGTTTGAGAAAATGGAAGCCTCGTAGAAAGATAAATTCCAAGATATTTATACAAGTTGACTATCTGTAATTCGTCGTTTCCAAATGACCATCTCTCTGTTGAGGATAAGTATCCACCGTTTCTGAAAACAACTATGTTAGATTGACAACAAGATCAAGACGGTTTGCGGTTCTGAGTAAGATGTTTAACTGATTTTGTAAACCAATTACACTATCGGAGAATAGAACAATATCATCTGCAAATAATAGAATTGTATAAATTCTGGCGAAAGCCGAATCCCATGTTTTCCATTACCAATAACATCTTTTGTCAGTTAATTGATAAATAGTGAAAATAAAACTGGTGAACAAATCTCCCCTTGTTTCAAACCCCGTGGACACAGAAAAGCCTCTATTAATTCACCACCAGCGCGGACTCTTGGTTTCACAGTACTATACATACTTTTCAGGGCATTCAGAATCTTACCATTCATACCATTTCCATGCAGTATTTTCCATAATTTTTCCCTACATACAGAATCAAAGGCCCTTCGGAAGTCGATAAATGCTACATACAATTTTCTGTGTCTCAATAACTGTTTCTGGACCATAGCTAGAAGCGATTAATATGTGGTCAACTGTGCTGTGATCTCCCATAAAACCTGCTTGTTCCTCCCCAATTATGTTATTGTCTTCTATCCAGTTTGTAATGCGCTTGTTCAAAATGAAACTATACAATTTACTGCAATATTCAATAGTGATATTACTGTATAGTTGTCAGTGTTGTTCAAATCACTCTTTTTGTACAATGGCTGTATTATTGACAAACACCACTCATCAGGAAATAAACCATGATCAAAAATAAAGTTAAAAAGTTAACGAGGAATGGTGTAATCTGCTCTTCACTGTTCTTGAAAAATTCACCTTTTTAAACATGTGGTCCTGGTGCCTTATTGTGCTTTAAAGCTTTAATTGCATCTCTGACTTCCTCTGCAGAAATAGTTGAGTATGTGTATCGTTCTGGTCATAACCAGTGTCAGTCTGAGCACTTCTGAAGTGATCATACCACACTTCCCTACTTATAGTATTTTGTCTTCCTTGCTTTGGGCGAACAGAACGGACTGTATTCCAAAAAAAATTCTTTGGGTTATTACGGTTACTTTGTAAACTAGAAACTATCTTTTCTCTATGTGATCTTTTCTTTTGTCTCAGAAGTTCTTTATATTCTCTTCAGAGAGAGAGATTAAAATGAGAGAGAGACGTAAATCTTTCGAGTCCCCAACCCTGTGATTCTGAAAAAAAAAAAAAAAAAAAAACCGTGGACACACAGAGCGCATTAATCACGATCAGACAGGATTATTGTGTTGTCATGTTCAGAGACACGGGGGGCAGTGTAGATGTCATTTCTGCACATGACCTGACTGCCGTAGTTAACCTACAAAACTGAGCAGCCAGTGAAAAGCCAGTTTTAAAATGAGGGCCTTTTTTTTCTTTTAATTTTAGGGGTTTCTTTTTTTTCCTTTTTTTTTTTTTTTTTAGGATTTTAGGTTTGTTCAGGATTTTATCCAACAGTATAGTGCCGGCTGCCTGAAACTTGAAACTGGCGTGAAAGGTAAATGTTTTGAATTAATCGATTGATTTTCCACCTTTTTTTTCGCTTATTGTTGTTGTTTTTGTTTGTTTTTGTTTGTTTGTTTGTTTTTTTCCTGTTTGGTTGTATTTTTGTGTGTGTTTTTTTGTTTCTGTTTTTTTTTGTTTGGGATTTTTTCTGGAAGTCGTTTAGCAATAACAGCATCAGAAGAAGCCAGCGCAGGATTACTTTGGCAACAGAGCAGAAAATGTTAAATATAAACTTTTCGTGCCACCGGTGATCAATTTCTGCTGTCAAATGATGGTGATGATGCTTTCATCGTTATTAACAATGATGATGATGATAAAATTTCTGATAGTGATGATGATGATGATAGGATTAATGACAAGAATAATGATAATAACAATGATAATGATAATATGATGATGATGATGATGATGATGATGATGATAATGATAATAGTAGGGGGGAGGGTGTGTGTGTGTGTGTGGGGGGGGGGGGATGACAGCTACAACCGATTCTTGGAAGTATTTTGCATTTGCATTCCATTATTTTCGTTCTCGTCAGATTGCTCTTCCCGTGGAAAGCTTGTCGCAGCAATACAGCGTTGTATAAACCACACACACACACACACACACACACACACACACACACACATATATATATATATATATATATACATAGGGGACAATGTATAATCTCTATGTGTATGTGTGAGTGTGTGTGTGTGTGTGTGTGTGTGTGTGTGTTCTCTCTCTCTCTCTCTCTCTCTCTCTCTCTCTCTCTCTCTTCTTCTTCTTCTTCTTCTTCTTTTTAGCTTCAGAGAGTTTCGATGAATATTTTAGTCAGAACGTGAACTGCACGCATGAGTTTGAATGTACATTCAAGTATTCTGCTTGCAGTGGACATGATGTGCCTAAATCGGAACTTTTTTTTTTTTTTTTTTTTTAAATAAAAGCCTACTCATACATTTTGATTTCTAAGATAAATATTTCACTACAGGCAACAACAAATTACAAGCAAAAAACAACAACCAAGAACAACATGGATATTCATGCAAGAAGATGATGGCATTGTAGTTGCATCTGTCTCTTCCCTGTCCCTTTTGTTCAGTCCGAACTGTGCCTGGTGATCAGCGTGTTTTATTGTTGTTGTTGTTGTTTTATCATGGTTTTCAAAAGAAGTATTGTGTCTCTATTTCTGGCTTTGAATTTATCTCTTCAAACACATAAGAACCATAAAACACAAATATAACAATCCTATCTGCTGATATATATATATATATATATATATATATATATATATATATATATATATATATATATATATATATATATATATAAACGCTTTGTTGTAAGTTTACATATCAAGTTAACAAATTAGTGTGTATTCCTATTCAGCCTCTTTTCAATGTGGAGTGATGGCCTAGAGGTAACGCGTCCACCTAGGAAGCGAGAGAATCTGAGCGCCCTGGTTCGAATCACGGCTCAGAAGCCGATATTTTCTCCCTCTCCACTAGACCTTGAGTGGTGGTCTGGACGCTAATCATTCGGATGAGACGATAAACCGAGGTCCCGTGTGCAGTATGCACTTTGCGCACGTAAAAGAACCCACGGCAACAAAAGGGTTGTTCCTGGCAAAATTCTGTAGAAAAATCCACTTCGATAGGAAAAACAATAAACCTGCACGAAGGGGGGGAAAAAAAAGGGGGGGTGGTGGGGGGGGGGGGGGGGGGATGGCGCTGTAGTGTAGCGACGAATTTCACACAGAGAAATCTGTTGTGATGAAATGAGATACACACACACACACACATATATATATATATATGCAGAGCATGAAAAATTTTTTAATGGTTTTGACAGAATGCAATTGATTGATTCATTGATTGATATGGATACTTATATAGCGCCTATCCTCGGTCGGAGACCAAGCTCTAGCCGCTTTACAAACACGGGGTCATTTGCACAACAGGCTGCCTACCTGGGTAGACCCGTCCGACGGCTGCCACTGGGCGCTCATCATTCGTTTCCTGTGTCATTCAATCAGATTTCAGACACACACACTGACATTCACACTCAGACAGACATGTAACGTTTTCCTTTTTCGGGGGTGTGCATGCTGGGTATGTTCTTGTTTCAATAACTCACCAAACGTTGACATGGATAACAGAATCTTCTGTGTGCGTATACACACGAAGGTTGTTCAGGCACTGGCAGGTCTGTGCATAAGTTGACATGGCAGATGGCATCAATCTCCACCCTTAACCCGCCAGGCGCCGACACCTGCTACAGGCAGGACCAAAGGAAAGTCACTGTTATTACAAGACATGAATAATAGACGTTTCTTAAATGTATGAATGGGTGGAATGTGTTTGCTACGTGCCAGGTTTCTGTGTGTCAGATAATCAGCCTTTTTTTGTATTTTTTTTCTTTCACTATTTTCTTCTTCTTGCTGTTCTTCTTGTTCTTGTTCTTCTTCAACTTTGTGTAATGAATTATAACTGCAATTGGTTAATATGTTAATGGTGTAATTTTTCTATAGTGGCTCATGTGAACTGTGCAAATTCTGTCAAATAACGATGTTTCAATGAGAGAAATATAGCTTCAATGCAAGGGAAGTAAGTTTGACATGCGCTGCTTTTTGGAGTCTGTGTTTCCCCCCCTTCATACATGGAAGCTGAACTCACCAAGCAAGTGGAACAGTGTGGGAAAAGATAAACTGAAAGGTGTTTTTTGTTTGTTTGTTTTTGTTTTTTTGTTTTTTTATTCATTATTTTTTTAAGTACAGCAAACAATTCTGCCCAGCAGTGAGCTGCGGATGTGACATGAGTCATAGTTATTTGGAAGTTTGACAAAAGAAAGGAATATTGTTAAGGCGTTTTAAATCAATTAAAATAAGTTCACAGCTGGGCCAACAGCAAAGTGAGAGCTGTATTATCAATGGTTTCTCCATTTCAATGGGAAATCATTTAGAGCTTAGTCTTTTGTGAAGGACTATGACTCTCAAACTAGGAAGCCAAATTGCATTGGCTCTTAGTGCTGCAGACTTGGGGGCTAGTTGGCCTTTGGGAACCATCCCATTGCCGACCGTCCTAAAACCCTCTTGGCCGAGAGAGTGGGGATGTAACTTGGGCAAGAGACTCTCCACAATAATCAAATTCTAGCGTTACCTCTAGGCCATCACTCCAAGCATAATATTAATTTGGTTCACAACCAAAGTGTTTGTTTTTTTCTACAGAATGTTGCCACGGACCGACCTTCTGCAGCCGTGTGTTCTTTCACGTGCGCCAAGCTTTTTGCTGCACACGGTACCTAAATGCCTTTATCGTCTCACACAAAAGGCTAGCACGCAGACCACCGCTCAAGTGGAGTGATGGCCTAGAGGTAACGCGTCCGCCTAGGAAGCGAGAGAATCTGAGCGCGCTGGTTCGAATCACAGCTCAGCCGCCGATATTTTCTCCCCCTCCACTAGACCTTGAGTGGTGGTCTGGATGGTAATCATTCGGATGAGACGATAAACTGAGGTCCTGTGTGCAGCATGCATTTAACGCACGTAAAAGAGCCCACGGCAACAAAAGGGTTGTTCCTGACAAAATTCTGTAGAAAAATCCACTTCGATAGGAAAAACAAATATAACTTCACGCAGGGGGAAAAAAAAGGTGGCGCTGTAGCGTAGCGAAGCTCTCCTTGGAGAGAGCAGCCCGAATTTCACACAGAGAAATCTGTTTTGAAAAAAACCCAACAGAAATACAATACAATACAATACAATGCAATACAATACTAGACCTTGTGAACATGGATGAGAATAAAGCCAGTTATCGTGTACATGGGACTTGATCCCGTGGTCACTCGTGGACGCTAAACCACTAAGCCACCGCTCTGTGCAGCAGTTGTCGTCAGTTACGAAGTCGACTTCCCGCTGGTGTTGAATATCAAGAGAAGTGCACTTCAGAATGTCACTGTGGAAGGAAACGTGATATGTATCTATCGTGTGGTGTTTCAGCACCGGCTAACATTGTACTGTACTGTACTGTACTGTATAGTACTGTAC
The DNA here is from genome assembly GCF_041734735.1 of Babylonia areolata. Classification (NCBI taxonomy): domain Eukaryota; kingdom Metazoa; phylum Mollusca; class Gastropoda; order Neogastropoda; family Buccinidae; genus Babylonia; species Babylonia areolata. The sequence goes on along the minus strand of NC_134910.1, from coordinate 15,875,897 downwards.
TGTACTGTATAGTACTGTATTGTACTGTACTGTACTGTACTGTACTGTACTGTACTGTATAGTACTGTATAGTACTGAACTGTACTGTACTCTACTGTACTGTAGGCTAACATTGTATTGCATTGCATGGCATTGTCTTGTATTGCACTGTACTGCGCTCCATTGTTTTGTATTGCATTGTATTGCATTGCATTGCGGTGCATTGCATTGGATACAGAAAACAAGAGGAAAAAATTATGAACCCACTTGGGAGAGGAGAAGTTGAGTACTTCGACTCGTAAAGTCTTCAAAGCAACTGAAGATAGCAGCAGTCACAGGTGCAGTTTTCTGGCTGTTGAATAAAATTCGCTTGTCTTGAGAACAGTTCACTGCTGGTTGGAAAAGGTGGATGGGTGAAGGAAGTGAGAGAGAATCTAGACAGTGAGAGGAAAGGGGGGCGGGGGGAAGAGGAAAAAGAGGGGGAGGGGAGGGAAGGGGGAAATGGGCAGGGTGGGGACGAGGGAAGCTGTGATTTGGTTTTGTCCTTGATGTTGAGGTCATATGGTGCTGCAGTACCGAGATAGTGAATAATCTGTTTCTCCATGTTCTTTCTCTTGAAGGAGTCACCAGTGCTGTTGCGTCAGACCACTGATATGGAGAAGTGGGTTATGCTGTGGGGATCAGTGTTGAAGTGAAAAGCCACAGGGTTTGCTTTTTCTGGAGGATGCTGTCTCTGTGCTCTTTGCTGCGTTGCATTGTTTTGTACTGTATCGCCTTGCCTTGTCTTGTCTTGCATTGTATTGTATTGTATTGCGTTGCATTGTAGTGTATTGTATTGCGTTGCATTGTCAATACATTGTAGTGTATTGTATTGCGTTGCATTGTAGTGTATTGTATTGCGTTGCATTGTCAATACATTGTAGTGTATTGTATTGCGTTGCTTTAGGAGGGAAGTGTGCGGCTGCAACATGATTTATTCTTGAGCTTTCCTCTTTGTGTCTTTTTCTTCCTTTAGGAGGGAAGTGTGCGGCTGCAACATGATTTATTCTTGAGCTTTCCTCTTTGTGTCTTTTCTTCCTTTAGGAGGTAGGTGTGGGGCTGCAACATGATTTATTCTTGAGCTTTCCTCTTTGTGTCTTCTCTTCCTTTAGGAGGTAGGTGTGGGGCTGCAACATGATTTATTCGATTGGGCTTTAATGTGTCAGTCTTTTTTCTTCTCTCTTTAGTTTTTTTTAATGAAATTTTCTTATTAATTAAACAAGGATGCCTGTTGAGTCCCCTTATATATTTTTGTTCTCTCCACACTTCTGAAGTTTTAGTGTGTTTTTTTGTTTTTTTTAAAATAATTTTATTCAAGTTTAACATTTAATACATACAGACGGACATACAAAACCAACATCTGGAATCAACAATATTTGCCACTGTGCACCACCTAAACTGTAAATCAGGAAAATGACACAACACTGTCTTCATACCGAGAAAAAAAACAACAAAAACGTCACATACACTGTTAAAAACAAGTAAGTAAATGAAAGGGGGGGAAAAAATAAAAGAAAAGAACAAGCGTTACATTCGTGGTTGTCTCTACTCCTCCTCGTTGCCTTCAATCATTTTTATGTATGGGTTCCATTTTCTAGAAAATGCTGCGGACATCATTTCCATCGAGTGTATATATTTTTCGGTTTTATATATGTTTCTTAGGTCTGTTAGGAAGTACTTTATACATGGTTTGATTTTATTTATTCTGCATTTATAAATGAAATATTTCGCCACTAGAATGATATAGTCAAATATTTCACCTGTTTTTGTAACATCATCATTTCCAAATAATACTAACTCTATATTAAACTTTACATTTGCACAATTTTCACACTTTTCCTTCAAGACATTCTCTAAGTCCCCCCAAAAGAGCTGAGTAAATGTACAGTGCTATAAGTAGTGTTGAATTGTGTCTATTTCATTTTTACAGAAGTTGCACATGTCGCTGTTTGTTATTCCCTTTTTTTTTTAGTATTTTCTTTGTAACCAATATACCATGACATATTCTAATCTGGAACCATTTCAATCTTACTTCTTTTATGTTTTTCACTTGTTTCATAGTGGTATCCCAATGTATTGCAATGTCTAGTTTTTGCTCCCACTTGATAAAAGAATTTATATTGTATAGAAAAATTGGTTCAAGTAGTATATCATAATAAATTTTAGATCCTTTCTTAACATTAGCTATTATCTGCAGTGCTTTTGGTTCTTTATTGCAAGTTTTGTCTGTAATAGTAATATTGTTTGTGCGCAAGTAACTTTTAATGGAACGTATAAATCCCATATACAGTAAATAATTAACTTTAACCTCATATTTTTCTGTGAAATCTTTATGACTAAGGAAGCACCCATTTTCATCTACAATATCTCTAACCAGAAAAATACCTTTACTTGTCCAACTTTTTAAATAAACTGTCTTATTACCGACTTTAAATTTGTCGTTATGAAAAAGTGGTTCTACGAGTGCCACTGAAGTTTTAGTTATGTATGTAAGGCGAGGCGAAGAAAGAAAGCCAGGCTTTTGTTTTTTTGCTGACGATAATTAATAGTACTCATGTCTTCAGCCCAACAGTGCTCCAAAAGAAGATGCACAAAATCAGAAGAAGAAGAAGAAGAAAAAGAAAAAAGTCAAACGATTTATGGCTGACTGTAAATCTAGACAAAACAAAGTTGGTGGGTTTCAGAAAAAGGAGGGTAGCAGTTAAAAAATTCAAAGATTAAATCCATGCTCTTCTAAGCGTTAGAAGCGCGGGAATACGTCTTAAGTGCTTTGGGATGCCGTGACAGAATCGGTCAGAATTTGTACCTGAAGTGTCTTCAGCTGAATCTGTCCATTGGTTTATAAGAGAAAAGATTCTCCAAATAATAAGGCTTTAAATGGCCATTAGGACGATATTCACTGTTCATAGATTCCGTGGTATCAGCAGCTAGACAGTGGCGCACACACACACACACACACACACACACGCACGCACGCACGCACGCACGCACGCACGCACACACGCACACACGCACGAACGCACGCACACACACACACACCGTCTAAAACACTTATTGTGAATAGACGTTAAACTGAAGAAGAAAACACACACACACACGTGTACATGTACATGAGCCTATTTTCCTTTTCACTAAAATTTCAGCAGCAAACGAATGGACAGGAGCGTTAAGTTTAGAGCCCCACATGTTCGTATGTATATCAGACTCATCTGTGTCGTATGAGTGACGAGCCTTTGAATGAATATGCACATTATTTCCAATCGGATCAATAATCATGTATTGTATTGTATTGCATTACATTGCATTGCATTGCATTGCATTGTATTGTATTGTATTGTATTGAACACACACGAATCCGCTGCTGAACTGGAGAGAGATTTGTTGGCAAAAACCTGTGGATTGGTAAAACCCTGTTATCTTTTGACAAAAAAAAAGAGAGAAAACAACAACAACAACCCCCCCCCCCCCCCAAAAAAAAAAAAGACAAAACCCCCCAAAAAAACAACAACAAAAAAACCAAAAACAAAAAAACCGAACATCTTTTCATCTTGTCACATTTAACAATTAATTATTGCATCTACTTTCGCTGTGTACATCATCCGTGACGTATCAGCGGCGTCCTGTCCGTGACGACGATTCCGACGTGCCCCCCCTCTCCAACCCCCCCCCCCCCCCCCACACACACACACACACCCCGCCCCCACTCCCCCCCCAACCCCCCCACAGTCCCTCTCTCACACACACACTCCTCCTCCTCACCATCACCACAACCCCTACCCCCTCCCTCACATCCCTCCCCACCCCTCTCCCTCCCCCCTCCCCCTCGCCCCCCCACTCCCCCCTCCCCCCCACCACTCCCCCTTGCACCTTCCATACATCTCAGATCCAGGCTCGTCCGCCACCGACCTGTCAGCAAGTTTTGCTTTATGTCAAAACTTCGTGGTGTCCCATGTTATAACCCCCTGCACATTGGGCAGAGGATGCTGTTGCACTGCATGGCTGTTGTTACAAGGGGGGAGCGTTTTTCTCTGTGTGTGAGGAGCAACTGAGGTCTGTCGAGTGGTTAAAAGACGCTTATCTGTCAAAGCAGTTTCCGCCAGGGTGTGGGTTCGATTCCCGCAGTCGCCCTTTATCTCTCAAGTTTGACTGAACGATAAAATCAATCGGAGTGTCCAGTCAATCGGATGATGCGATAAACTGAGATTCCGTATGGATTACTTGGTGCACTGAAAGCAAAAACTAAAAACTATTTAAAAAAAATTATTTTAAAATTATTTTTTAAACGCGAACCCACGGCAACAATAGTGTTGTCCTCTGGCAAATTTCCGTGGAAGAAATCCACTGTGATAGGTTCACAAATATATATGCATGCACACAAGGCCTGACCAGCGCGGACCATGCTCTTTGCCAGGCATCTGCCCAGCAGACGTGGGGTAGCATATGTGGATTTGTCGGCACGCAGTGACGCCTCCTTGAGAAACTGAAGCTGAAACTGATGACTTGAACCTGTGCCAGAAACCGGAACTGGAAACGGGTAGTTGTCGCAGAGATGACTGCTGGTGCTGATGTTATGTTTGTGTCTTTGAACAGTTCAGGTGCAAGCACGGTCACAGAGCTGCAGTAAAAGTCACTGCTCAAACTCCGCTGCTAATTTCAGTGCAGATGGTGCATATCGCCAGACTGATGACTGACGACCACCATGTCTTCCACCACGCCGTTGCGGTCACCAAGCTGCGGACAGATCCTCAGATACATGCTGTCAGGAAGTGCTCTGGACGGGGTCTCTTTGCCAGAAGTTCTTCAGGAACGGACAAGCCCCCTTTGCCAGGAGCAGCTGACAGACTGTGACGATCCCCAGCTCCACGATGTCCTCACTTCTCCAACAGCAGAATGCCTCCCGGCCACAGAGGGTGATGTTCCAGCAGCTGAAAGGTTCCTTTCAGACAGCTGTCAGCAAGCCTTGGGCGACTTCCTCCCCACGCTAGAACTCAGCGCTGCTCACCTTCAACCAGCAAATTCAAACGCTGTTCACCTTCAACCAACAAACTCAAACGCTGTTCAACTTCAACCAACAACTTCAAACGCTGTTCACCTTCAACCAACAACTTCAAACGCTGTTCACCTTCAACCAACAACTTCAAACGCTGTTCAACTTCAACCAACAACTTCAAACGCTGTTCACCTTCAACCAACAAACTCAAACGCTGTTCAACTTCAACCAACAAACTCAAACGCTGTTCACCTTCAACCAACAACTTCAAACGCTGTTCACCTTCAACCAACAACTTCAAACGCTGTTCGCCTTCAACCAACAACTTCAAACGCTGTTCACCTTCAACCAACAACTTCAAACGCTGTTCACCTTCAACCAACAACTTCAAACGCTGTTCACCTTCAACCAACAAACTCAAACGCTGTTCACCTTCAATCAGCAAACTCAAACGCTGTTCACCTTCAACCAACAACTTCAAACGCTGTTCACCTTCAACCAACAACTTCAAACGCTGTTCACCTTCAACCAACAACTTCAAACGCTGTTCGCCTTCAACCAACAACTTCAAACGCTGTTCACCTTCAACCAACAACTTCAAACGCTGTTCGCCTTCAACCAACAACTTCAAACGCTGTTCACCTTCAACCAACAAACTCAAACGCTGTTCACCTTCAACCAACAACTTCAAACGCTGTTCACCTTCAACCAACAACTTCAAACGCTGTTCACCTTCAACCAACAACTTCAAACGCTGTTCAACTTCAACCAACAACTTCAAACGCTGTTCACCTTCAACCAACAACTTCAAACGCTGTTCGCCTTCAACCAACAACTTCAAACGCTGTTCACCTTCAACCAACAACTTCAAACGCTGTCCGCCTTCAACCAACAACTTCAAACGCTGTTCACCTTCAACCAACAAACTCAAACGCTGTTCACCTTCAACCAACAACTTCAAACGCTGTTCACCTTCAACCAACAACTTCAAACGCTGTTCACCTTCAACCAGCGAACTCAAACGCTGTTCACCTTCAACCAACAACTTCAAACGCTGTTCACCTTCAACCAGCGAACTCAAACGCTGTTCACCTTCAACCAACGTCCACTACTGCTGATCTTCAAACCGCAATGCCCAAATTTGACGACCTGCGAACGCATCACTCCACCACCACCACCACTACCGCTGCTGCTGCTGACTTACGAACGGCAGGCCCCGCCACCGTCGGCCTTCGAACGCCGATATCTACCACTGCTGCTGACGTCCCCGCACCCAGGAGCGCGCTGTCCGCGCTGGCGGCCTTCACAGAGCGGTACACACACGACGGCGACATCATCCACGCCGTCAGCTCCTCCTCCTCCTCCACCTCGTCCACGCCACGCTGTGCAGCAGCGGCCACCTCGCGCCCCGCCTTCCTCCTCGTGGTCAGCTCGCGACAGGAGCACGTTCCGCCCGGACCCCCTGCACGTGCCACCACCACCAGGGTGTCCCACCGCTCCAGGTCTCTGTCTACGGAAGACCGAGGTGGCGTCCGGACTGTGGCGACTGCTAGGCCCTGCGAGGTGTGCGGCGGTCAGGCCGGCGGGCGGTACTTCGGGGCATGGGTCTGTCTGCCGTGCAAGGTGAGAGGATGGCCAGGAGTTGGCTTGTGTGTGTGTGTGTGTTTTGATTTTTGTGTATTTTGTTTTTTTGTTTTTTTTCCAAGGGAAGAAGGTTGGGGGGGGGGGGGATTGTTTTTCCTTTTCTTTTTTTTTTTTTTTTTTTTTACTTTTGCAAGGCAAGATTTGTTTCTTTTTTTTTCTTTTTTCTTTTTTTGCAAGGCAAGCAGGTTATTGTTACTTTTTTTGTTTTGTTTTTTGCAAGGCAAGAAGTTTTCGGGGATTTGTTGTTGTTGTTGTTGTTTTTGTTCGCAATGTTCAGTTACCCAAGGAGGCGTCACTGCGTTCGGACAAATCCATATACTACGGAAGCAAAAGCAGAGTGGTTAAAGCGTTGGACTTTCAATCTGAGGGTCCCGGGTTCGAATCTCGGTAACGGCGCCTTGTGGGTAAAGAGCGGAGTTCTTTCCGATCTCTCAGGTCAACAGATGTGCAGACCTTGTGCCTGGACCTCCTTCGTTTGTATACGCAAGCAGAAAATCATATACGTAGGTTAAATATCCTGTAATCCATGCCAGCGTTCGGTGGGATATGAAAACAAGAACATACCCAGCATGCACACCCCCGGAAACGGAGTATGGCTGCTTACATGGCGGGGTAAATAAACAAAACGGTCATACACGTAAAATGTTAAACGTCTGAGTGCGTTTTGTGTGCGTGACTTTAACCTCACTAAATGACATAGGAAACGAATGATCAGCGCCCAATGGCAGCCGTCAGTTGGCTCTACCCAGGTTGGAACCCTGTTATGCAAATGACTCCGTCTTTGTAAAACGCTTAGAGCTTGGTCTCTGACCGAGGATAGGCGCTATATAAGCATCCATATAATTGATTATCATTCATATACGCTGCACCACATCTGCTAAGCAGGTAAATGACGAATTATTTTTTTCAGACTTTGGGACTGAATCTGAATGTAAATATTATGAATGAATTCTACTTCAGACGTCAGGGCAGATATGAAGGTGAATGACGAGGCTGGCCGTTTTCTTCCAGAGTTTCTACATACGATGCACACAGAAGCGTCAGTCCATCTTCAGACATTCCTGTGATGGTAAATGCCACATTCTGGCCAGCAGTTCTCTACGCTGTACCTACTGCCGATTCCAGAAATGTCTGTCCGTTGGAATGGTTCGTAAAGGTAAGAAATGAAGTAGATATAAAGGTTTATAGATTGTGTAAATAGATCGATATTTAATCTTTCTTCTTTTTTTTTTCCTTCAGTAAAGGATAGTACCGTTGTCACGAAATTTCATATCTTAGTGTCCGGAAATCTAGGACCTTTTTAAGTCTACACGAATGTTGGTATTTTTACAATGCAGGTATGTGAGAAATTACATGCAGAGAGTAATCCAGCCGGTGTAATAGGCAGAACTTTACCCCTGGGTAATGTACACCCTGGGTATAAATTAGCCAATGCTACTTTGCACGTGGGGGTTTTACCAGCCCAGACCATGGCATACCTCTCCCTGTGTACGCCGCTCACCCAGTCAGTCTGTGTCACATTTTTTTAAATAAACATTTTTATTCGAGTTTAACATTAAATACATACATACATACAGACAGACAGACAGACAGACAGACAAAAATAGTATTTGTAATTATTAATAGTATTATTTGGTATTATGCATTATTTAAACAATAAATCAGGAAAACAACACCACAACATTGTTTTTATACAGAAAAAAAAACAGAAATAAAAAAGTCATATGCACTGCATAAAAAAGTAAATAAATGAAATGAAAAAATTAATGAATAAAAGAACAAACGTTACATTCGTGGTTGTCTTTCCTCCTCCTCGTTGCCTTCAATCATTTTTATGTATGGGTTCCATTTTCTAGAAAATGCCATGGACATCGTTTCCATCGAGTGTATATATTTTTCGGTTTTATATATGTTTCTTAGGTATGTTAGGAAGTACTTTATACATGATTTGATTTTACTTATTCTGCATTTATAACTGAAATGTTTTGCTACTGGAATGATATAGTCAAATATTTCATTTGTTTTTGTAATATCATCATTTCCAAATAATACTAACTCTATATGCAATGCCACATTTGCACAATATTCACACTTTTCCTTCGAGACATTCTCTAAGTCCCCCAAAAGAGCTGGGTAAGTGCACAGTGCCACAAGTAGTATTGAATTCTATCTATTTCATTTTTACAGAAATTGCACATGTCGCTATTTATTATACCCATTTTTTTAGTATTTTGTTTGTAACCAATATACCATAACATATTCTAATCTGGAACCATTTCAATCTTACTTCCTTTATATTTTTCACTTGTTTCATAGTGGTATCCCAATTTATTGCAATATCTAGATTTTGCTCCCACTTGATAAAAGAATTTATATTATATATAAAAATTGGTTCAGGTAATATATCATAATATATTTTAGATCCTTTCTTAACATTAGCTATTATCTGCAGTGCTTTTGGTTCTTTATTGCAAGTTTTGTCTGTGATAGTAATATCGTTTGTGCTTAAGTAACTTTTAATGGAACGTATAAATCCAATATACAGTAAATAATTAACTTTAACATAATATTTTTCTGTGAAATCTTTATGACAAAGGAAGCACCCTTTTTGATCTACAATATCTCTAACCAGAAAAGATACCTTTACTTGTCCAGTTTTTTAAATAAACTGTCTTATTACCAACTTTAAATTTGTCGTTATGAAAAAGTAGTTCTAGGAGTGCCTCTTGTGCTTCATTTAACCTAACATGTTTTGTAAAATTCTCATATGCCCAATATATATCTTTCCAGAATCTATTACATTCAACGTTTACAAATTTTCTTGGTCCATACAGATCCAGGGAGTTGATTTCTGGGGGTTTGACTAAGAGCGTTTTTTTTCCACTTTGCTGTTCCCGTGTGTAGTTTCCTAATCCATGATATTTTAGAGCCTCTATATACTTTTTTATATTTGGAATACCCAAACCTCCTTTTCCAATATTATGTACTGTACATATTCTTTTTATCTTATCTTTTTTATCATCCCATATAAATTCATAGCACAGTTTCTACAGTTGATTTATCTCTTTGTCCGGGGGATTGGGGAGAGGAATCCACAAGTAAATTAGTTTTTAAAGTATAAGTGATTTTAAATAGTTGTTCTACCAAGGGGTGTACATATACGTTTTGACCAAATCTTGAAAAGCTTCATAGCTTCTCTCAATCTATCTCTTGTATTCACTTCAGTTATTTTTGATAGATTTTCCGTGAACCAAATGCCTAAAAATTTATATTTTAGGGGGTTCCATTTCATTTTCTTTTCCAGTAGATACCGGTGTTTTGAGTTTTTCATTCTTCCTAACCAGACATTCAGTGTTTTATCATAGTTAATTTTTAGCCCTGAAAATTCTTCAAAACCCTCTAGTGTTTCAAACAACTTTTCATATGATTCTTTATCTCCATCTTATGTGAATGTCGTATCATCACCAAACTGACTAATTTTAAAGATGGTATCTAAGAAATTTATACCTTTAATTTCATCATCTTCCCTAATCTTGCACGCCAGGATTTCTGAGCATAATACAAACAGATAGGGTGAGATTGGATCTCCCTGGCGGCATCCTCTTTGTATTTTCAAGCCTTTGGATACTTTACCGTTCACAATGACATATCATTTTATATCCTTGTAAAAAGTGTGAATCCATTTGCATAAATCTAAACCAAATCCACAGGCTTTTAATACTGTGTTCATATATGACCAATTTAATTAATCGAATGCTTTTTCGAAATCTATTGATACTAACAAGCCTGGACGATATTCAATTTCTAAGTAATGCATAATGTCATACAGGGTTCCTATGTTATCACCAATATATCTACCTGGAATAAAACCTCTCTGATCTTCGTGTATTAACTTTGATAGAACTTTCTTGATTCTATTAGCTATGCATGCAGATCCTATCTTATAAGCGACGTTTAGCAACGAAATAAGTCTCCAGTTCTGTAAATATTCTCTTGGTTTATCTCCCTTTGGTAAACATGTAACTATCCCTTCTTTTTGTGTAATTGACAGTTCTCCCGTTTTAAAACCATTCAGTGATCTAACTATAAAATCCCCTATGTCTTTCCAGAAAAAAAAGTATAGAAGTTTACAGTCATTCCATCTGTGCCTGGACTCTTATCGTTTTGCATTCTTCTTAGTGTTTATATGGCTTCCTGTTTGTTATAAATCCTTCTAGTTGCTCTGATTCAAATTCATCCAGACTGGGCAAACTTTTAACGTAACTGCTAATGTCTATGTCTTTTACTTCCTGTTCTCTGTATAGGTCTTCATAATAAAGTCTGTCGCCTCTAAGATCTCGTCTGTTTCTGTCAAAATATTACCTTGGGGTGTAATCAATTTCAACATTTGTTTACTTACAAAATGTCTTTTTTCTAGATTACAGAAATTTCTTTATCGATTCGCTGTATTTCTTTTTCTAGTGTTTCCTCCTTTTCTATAAACTGTCTTTTCTTTCTAATACCAAAAGGTATTGTTTTAGTTCTTATTTCCATTAATAACACATCCAGATAGAGTTGGTCGCTTATGGTTAACTGAATTTCATTATTGGGTATCTTGCCTAAGTTTTCTCTTGAATACGGTAACACTGCATATTGGGCCTTTACTTTTTCTATTGTTTCTTTCACTAGCTCTGCATATTCGTTGTCCCTAAGTAAAGATGAATTAAATTTCCAAAATGTTTTTTTTTCTGGGTTCTGTGTTAAATTGTAGATCAACTGTAATTAAAGAATGGTCACTTCTGTGACCATAGGTGATATTTGCATCCTTAACATTGGTAATCAGATTGTCAGACAATAAAAAGAAATTAAGACGGCTTTGTTGTAAGGGGGTTGGTCTCCTCCAGGTGTATCTTAAAACCTCATTATTTAAATCTCTCCATATGTCTACTAACTGTAACTTATCCATCATCTTTATTACTGTTTCTTGTGCTGCCATATTGTTTACATGTTTATAGTTGTAATAGTCTAAACTAGGATTCATAACTAAATTCCAATCACCTCCTATGATTACATTATCAATAGCTTGTTCTTCAATCTTAGTCCGAATTTATTATAAAAAAATAAAATAAAATACAGGGTGGTCTTTGTTAGGTCCATACACATTGACCAAAAGAACTTCCATGTTAAATGTTTTGTAAGATCAGAAATATATAATTACCCTGAATGTCTATAATCGTTTTTTGTATTTGAAACTCAAAGTTATTATTTAACAGAATAGCTACCCCTTGTGATCTAGAATTATTCGACCAAAAAACACAGTTATAACCCCATTCTGCCCTGATCTGTCTGTCCATCTCCTTAGTAGAATGTGTGTCTTGTAAAAAGTATACCGAATATTGCTTTTGTCTTAAATACTGTAAGACGTCTTTCCTTCTCTGAAAATTTCCCAACCCCTGGCAGTTTAGAGATGATATCTTAAGGTTACGCATCGAGAAGTGGTATTTTTTGTCTGTATACATCGTACCCCCTTTCTTCGAAAGTGATTTCCACCCATAATATATTCTGTTAAACAGACATAAAAATGAAAAAAAATGTGTATACTAATATCAATTAGTAGAACAAAAGGAAGCAAAACAATATTCATCCATTTGGGAGAAGTAAATACCGATATAGAAAAGTGAATAATAATCACATACAGACAAATAATTATTTAAAAAGAAATTGACACCATAGTATAAAAGTGTCAAAAAAGGTAATTTGCCTGGCTGGCGCAAGCGAGCGATGGGCACAAAAAAGTAAAACGTCAATATAATAACAATAATAATACAAATGGACATAGCATCAACATTTACACACTATCACTGTCGTCCTTAGCCAAGCTGACTGCACAGAGCCAAACCAGGGCTAAGAGCGACTGATTCTGATTCCGTAGAATCCGAAAAGGAAAAGTACAGAAAAAAAAGGTTTACCAGTACAGTCATATTCCTGTACCAAAGCTTAGGATATTTTTTTCTGTCAGTGTTTCGCCATCAAGTATATAAAACAATACTGAATCGTATATGATACACACACATAAAAAACACAAAAAAGCACAAAAAACAAACAAACAAACAAACAAACAAAAACCCCACCGGCATACATATCTGCCAAACACCAGCATCCAAGGTTAAAAGTGGGAAAGGTGCGGGAGCACGAGTAGAGACATGTCTATAACCTCTCTATCGCTGTTTTTTGTTTCTATTTTCTCCTATTGACTCTCCTCCCCTCCCCTCTGTGTGTGTGCGTGTGCGTGTGTGTGTGTGTGTGTGTGTGTGTGTGTGTGTGTGTGTGTGTGTGTGTGTGTGTGTGCGCGCGTGTACGTGTGTGCATGCGTGTCTTTACGTTTCATAATCCAAACCATCAACGAGGAGGTGGGGATGGGTCAGGGGTTGTCTAGCAACAACGATGATAAAAAAGCATCATTAAGATTATGTTAAAAAAATAAACATAAAAAAATAAATAAAAAAGACACCAAAAAAGACAACAACAACTAAAAACGACGACAAAAAAAAAGCAAAAAAAAAACAAAAAACAAGAACAAAAAAACACAAAAAAACACAAAAAAACACTCTCCTCTTAATGCCCTGCTTTGAATGCTTATTTGAAGGCTCGTGCCACATAGTTTGGTAAGTCGCATCATCATGGAACAACCAAACTGCACTGGTTGACACAGAGTGCAGAATAACTATTACATTGAGCCAATAACATTTTTTCACTCTGTAATCAAACAGCCGCATTTCGATTACATTAACAATGAATACATTCCCACATGCACATTTTCTGTTTAAAATGAAAAGTAGCACGTAGATGAATAAATAAAGAAGCAGGCACACAAAAATTTCATTTTACAAAGTACATTTGGCGACTACTCCGTGTACAAAATTATCGAGCGAACAATTGCAAAATACAACAAATGTTAACCTGAAGGCATCCGCGGTACATCCTGTTTCTTTTCCTTTTTTTCCCCTCTCTTTTTTGCGTGCACACCACGGATTGTTCGTTCCTTGTGAACTCACCACTCATATGGAAAAGAATGTTTACAAAAGTGCAAAGCTTCGCATTTATTTTCCACTTCTTTCTCCTTTTCTTCTCCTTGCCCGTGTAGCTCGAATCCTTTTCTCTCTCTCTCCCCTCCCTGTGTGTGTGTGTGTGTGTGTGTGTGCGTTCATTAGTCACGAACTTTCCGTTCATTGTGAACTCTCTACTTTTCAGTGCTAAGCTCATCAAACTGCAATCGCAAAATGTTCTCTTTTTTTGTTTTTGTTTTTCTTTTCCCCTCCTTCCCTCCCTTTTTTTCAACGCCAAATGAGCGTACTCACGTGCACACACACACACAATAAATATATGCACACACGGTGTGTGCGTGTGCGTGTGTGTGCGCGTGCGCGCACGTGCATGTGTGATGGGTTAAAAGAACACACAAAAAAACAACAACTGATACAACACATTTCGATATGTGAATAAGATAACCATCTGATGTAACGCAGGATTTCTCTTTGTGCCTCTTATCTATTCAGCGTGTCATGTGTGTGTGTGTGTGTGTGTTTCGAAGGGTTCCAGTGCCTTGCTCAAATATACATCGGGTGTCCCCAAAAAAGTGAACAGCTTTTTGATAAGTATTTTCTCAGTGATTGAGAAACCGAATTCATTGAAAATTTTTACACAGTAACCTTAGGGTATTATCGACAGCTCTACAAAATATCTAAAAGTTCAGACGCAAATTATGCGAGTATTGTAAAATTCAAAACAGCATGTCAAAAAATCCAATATCGGAGCTGTGCAATGTGACCATGTTCACGCCAGTTGCCAGGTGTTGGCATCTGTCAATCAGTGTCAGTCTAAAAATAGCCTGTCTGGGTGTCAAGTCGGTCTATTGATTTTTTTTTTTTTTTTTTTTTTTTTTTTTTTTTTTTTTTGTCGTCTGCATCCAAAATCGGTTCTGTCCAAAGTTTCAGTTTGGCCTTTGAGTGAAAATGATAAGATTACCATTGAAAACTGTTTCAAGAAGAAAAAAAGTCTGGGTAAGGTCCTCACCTACAGTGATGCCTGTCTGCTTTAACTTGCGACGAGCTGTCAGCACTTGGCCCCTCTTCCCCCTGGACATGAAGCGCACGATGATGGGGCGGGGTCTGCCTCCTCCCGCGCCGACTTTCCCGGTGCAGGTGCGCGATCTCGATGTCGCTGGCTGACACTGGAACCTCCAGCTTCTCTGTGAAGATGCTGAGGCACTTCTTCACGCAGTCCTCAGGCATCTCCTGCCCTGGGCCTCACGGACACCAAAGACTCGGATGTTCCACTGTCTCCCGTGCTGCTCCTGGTCGTTGGTGCTGTTTCTCAAATTGTCGAGTTCTTTGTAGTTGCGGGTGAGCTGGTCCTGAGTTTTGCGTTTTCTTGACGTAGTTGGCTCACTTCAGCCGCAAGTTTGTCTTTGTTGGTTTCAATATTGAAAATTCTACTCTCCAGTTTATCAGTTTTGTTTTCTAAAGATGTAGCAATTCTTTTGAATTCTTTCACTTCAGTCATTTCTTCTTTTAATCGCTGGATGTCCTCTTTCTTATAGAGTTTCGTCACGGCAGCTTTTAATTCATATATAGCTTCCTGCCAGGCCATTTCTTCTGCTGTACATTCAGTATCTTTCTTCTGCTTCTTACTGTATTGATTTGCTCTGCTACTGTCTTTAGTTTGCTCCGGACTAACACACAAGTCACTGGTCGATGACGACGACGAAGATGGTTTCCTTTTTGCACCTCCTTTATTCCCCAAATACTTAGAGATAGTTGTGCCCATTATTTTTGTTTGAAGTTGCCATCACAAGTGTTAAACTGAAGGGTAACTTGCAAAAATTAAAAGTTCATCTTTCTGTGAATCTTGAGCACATTGCGCCCCGCTCGCCAAACGTCGAGTTATTCACGCTACTCCATTGCCAACGACACTGCATTCACTGCACGCTTTCTCCTTCCCTACCCTTTCTCCTGCTGAAAAAAAAGTGTTGTCAGAGCTCTCACGAAACACATCCTCCTCGACGGTAGGCGGAAGTCAAGTCCCGTCTGTGTCATTTATATCAATAACAATCATCATCTTTATAAAGCACCCCCCAACGCTCAAGGAACTTTACAATAATTACAACAACATAAAAACAACAACAACAAAAAACACGTAAAATAAACTAAGGAACAAGAATATGATACGGTGTGTGGCACAAAAACTTGCTTCCAAACGTACAAAAGCTAAAAACATAAATAAAAAATAAACCGTCCAGCTATTTCAGAATGCAATGTACTCAAATAAGAAGTAATAACGTATAGCGCGCATACACACACACACGCGCGCGCGCGCCTGCTCACCCCCTACTCCCTCACACACACATTTGTCTCCCAGGTCAACATATGTGCAGACCTGCTAGTGCCTGAACCCCCTTCGTGTGAAAACGCACGCAGAAGATCCAATGCGCGCGTTGAAGATCCTGTAATTCATGTCATCGTTCGGTGGGTTATGGAAACAAGGACATACCTGGCATGCACACACCCCTGCCCACCCCCGACCCCTCTCCCCCGTAACCCCCTCCCCCTCTCCCGAAAACGGGGTATGATTGCCAACATGGCGGGATAAACAAACAAAACGATCATACACGTAAAATGTTACATGTCTGTCTGAGTGGTGCATGTGTGCGAGAATGAAAACTGATTGAATGAAACAGGAAACGAATGATGAGCGCCCAGTGACAGTTGTCATTCGGCTCTATCCAGGTAGACCAGCCAGTTGTGCAAATGGCTCCATGATTGTTAGACGCTTTGAGCTTCGTCTGCGACCGAGGATAGGCGCTATATGAAGTATCCATACCTATCGTAGGCAGCCTGTTGTGCAAAATGACCGCATGTTTGTAAAAGCGCTTTGAGCTTGGTCTCCGACCGAGGATAGGCGCTATGTAAGTATCTGTGTCATCGTCATTCGTAGCAGTTCGACCATCAGTTCATCCGACCCACTTCCCCGCCTTCACTTGTCCATCATTTTAGAAGGATACGTGTGTGTGTGTGTGTGTGTGTGTGTGTGTGTGTGTGTGTGTGTGTGTGTGTGTGTGTGTGTGTGTGTGTGTGTGTGTGTGTGTGTGTGTGTGTGTGTGTCTGTGTGTGTCTGTGTGTCTGTGTGTGTGTGTGTATAATCAAGATTAATTTCGAGATTAAGATTTTAGTATGTTTGTATGTCGAACCTTCGTATTTATCTTGTTAGCAATTCAACTGTGATGTTGATAGTGCAACGCCCTTCCGTCCCTCGCCCCATACTCTTTACCGCCATGTTGGTGTGCTTTGATTTAGTGATGGAATGCGTCTTCACTTTTAGAAGCTACTGTCTCTTAAATCAAGTATTTAATTTCTTTACGGCGAGCCTGAGGAATTTCTGCACTCTGAATCAGACAATAAAGTGACTGACTGATTCACTGTGTTTGCTATTGTTTCTCAGAAAAACCGGAGACGATCAGCCCAGCCAAGAATCAGGTTTTGTGTGCCGTGTGTGGAGACATTGCGAACGGCGTACACTTTGGTGTTGAGTCGTGCGAAGGTTGCAAGGTGGGTCATGATTACAACAGTGTCGACGATATTGATGATGACGATGATGATGATGTGGGCGGCGACGATGCTGATTATCGATAGCGATCATCGTTATCTGTGTCGTTTAACTATACATCGTCATTGTCATCACCATCATCGTTGTAATCTTCGCTTTTTTGTGGTTTTTTGTTTTTGTTTTTTGTTGCTGCTGTCATGGCCACAATTGACTTATCGTTATGATCATATGGCAATGCCATCAGTTTTGATTATGGTGATAGGATTGTGGGGATGAGAGAGAGACGAGAGACACGCAGGGGGAAGGGAGAGACAGAGGAGAGAGAGGAGAGGAGAGAGAGAGAGAAGAGAAGAGAGATAGGGACAGAGAGAGAGAGAAGAGAGAGGAGAGACACACAGGGGGAGGGAGAGACAGAGAGAGACAGAGACAGAGAGAGGAAAGAAGAGAAACAGAAAAAAGAAAGACAAGGGAGCGACAGAGACAGACAGAAAGAAAGAGACAGAGAGAGAGACAGAGAGAAAAGGAGACAGAGAGACAGGGGGAGGGAGAGACAGACACACAGAGAGACAGACACACAAACAGACATTGAGAGACTCAAACACAGACACAGAGAGAGACAAAGAGAGACAGACAGAGAGAGACAGAGAGAGACAGACAGAGACACAGACAGACAAAGAGACAGACAGAGAGGCACACGCAGGGGGAGGGAGAGACAGAGATACAGAGAGAAAGAATGTTTTAATATACCAAAGGGAATGCTGGGCACAATATGTCTTGAGAATGATCAGAAATTCTGTCAGTCTCGGAGTGTTATGCAGACTGGAGGGCAGCGAGTCCCGGCCAGAAGCCACTGTCCCCATCTGCCTTCGTTGTTTTAGGCCTCGGAAGATTTAAGGGCTTTTTACTGGATGGGATACCAGATGAGTACACACACACACACACACACACACACACACACACACACCCCCCTAAACTATATGATACTTTGATAACGCCAATATCGATTTATGGGGCGGAGGTATGGTTACCTTACCAAGTCAAATCGGATGATTCTTTCGATTTAGCACATCTTTTTGACGACTGCTTATCGAATAAGTTTCCACATGAAAAATGACATATTAAATTCTGTAAGCAAATACTTGGAGTACACAAAAAAGCTATGGTGCTTCATGTGTCAGGTGAACTGGGCAGATTCCCAATAAGTTTAAAGATAATGTGCCAAATTATTACATATTGGATTCACATTATTCAATTACCAGAAACTTCCCTCGTCAACAAAATATATAAGTCCATGTACCAACAAGAAAATACAACTTCCCCATGGTTGATATTTGTTAAAAAGATACTCGAAATTACAGGCCTTGATCACATTTGGAAAAATCAATTCACATTCAGCGTACATAGACTGAAATACGTCGTGTATAAAAAATTAGAAAATGAATATATCAAATACTGGAAAGATAAAAGAGAAAAAAACATTAAAGCTAAAATTTTACAATACGATTGTAGCAGAGTACAAAACAAACCTATCTTTTAAATATATCAGATACAAAACACAGACAAGCTTTAACGAAACTCAGAATAAGCGCGCGTGACACAAAGATTGAGAAAGGTAGATATTTGAATATTCCACAATAAGACAGATTGTGCAACAAGTGTAACATCCTGGAAGACGAAATCCATCTTGATCATTGTATTAAATATAAGACCTTAAGGCAACAATTTTTAAAGGATATTCAAAATTCGAATAACACAGGACATATTCCCAGTCAGGTGATGCTAACAGATGAATATATACAAACAAGATTGGGAAAATTTGTTTATGAATGCTGCAGCAATTTACTGCATTAACTGATTGTGTGTTTTATTAATTGTGTTTTTTCATTCGTTCATTCATTTACCATTGCACTTATGTCTTATAAACCTTACGGTATCATGACAAAATATATTCTATTCTATTCTATTCTATTCACACGTTTCCTAAATAGGCAAATTCGAAAAAAACAGGCAATACTTATTCTTCTACAAGGCAGCTACAAATGGGTATCCCCCAAGGGTCTGTTATTGCTCCTTTATTATTTAGTATCTTAATGTTGGACAGTACGCTGATGTCATATTTGGATGAAAGTAGCAAAAAGTGTTCACCTGCCAGATCTCCGAACTGTACAAAAAGGCTATATCAAAACGAACTAAACAATTTCTGATTATATGATTGAAAACGTCTTGCAGTTGTCCACTGAAAAATCCCATGTGATGCCTTTTAATAGTGGATCAGATGCAATGAATATGCCTATCTTTAAGATGAATGATGCATCCCTTAGATATAGAAAGGTAGTGAAATTCATTGGAGCATATCTAACAAAACTAACATGGAATTATCATATAGAAAATATTCTAACAAAAGCTAGAAAAACGCTAAACTTTTTAAAGGTGATAAATAAGCAATCTTGGGGACAAGATAAACACTTTTGCGCCTATCTACATCACTTATTCGGTCAAAATTAACTTAGCATACCACTTCAGGACAGAGACAATGACCTCACACTAGAACGCCCACCACCGCCCACATTGAGCTAAAAAAGTCAATTATAAATTATATAAATTATAAAGTCATAATTCCTTAGCTATTGTCTTCATAGTAGTAATATCTTTTAGCCTCTTTCTGTCTTTCGAATCCAATCATACATGTTTTCCAAGCAAGCGTTAGTAATTACATATTACAAATTTATATTCCATTATTCCAGCGTTACGAAGAATCAAATCAAATCAAATTATGGTGCTTAGAGCCTCGCCGACCACTAAGGCCATCTCAAGGCTTTCGCCACATTAAGCGTTAAGAAAGTCTCAGTGGAGATCATTCTAACAATGATACAAAGATTAGGTAAAATCAAGTGTAAACGAAATGTTCTTTTCTCCCTGTCACAGCAGCAATGATATCATAAACATTGACAGAAAGGAATCTTATTGCCAAGTTTAGAAACAGTATGATAATATAACATTGCGTTTTTTAAAAGAGCAAAAAGCAAAACGACCATCAAATGCACATACATATTCACTTATCCAAATTAATCCATCGACGCTATAATAATGTATAAAGATAAACACCAGAATTATTCTGTTTTTTGTTTGTTTGTTTGTTTTGGGTTTTTTTCACTCTCACCTGAGCACTTGAGTCCCAGAGCCAAAGTTCTCTGCGGCTGTAAGCCGAACAGCCACACAGGTTCGGTGACAAACAAGTTGTGCCAAAGACCACGCATCCACCTGAGCCCTCACCTGAGCATCCGTATAAGAAAAAAAAAATGTTCACTCAAACGCCCCATGCGCCTCGTGCAACTACGCACATAACAAAATTGCCTCTTTCAAACAAAGTGTAATGCCACACGAAAAAACGTCTCTTTTGATGTGGTGACTTTCATCACACTTATTTATCCTTTTACTGGTTCGTACGTTTTTGACGTTTCTGCTTTTCTTTCTTTCTTCCTCTCCTTTCTTTCTTTCTTTCTGTTACCCAGAAGTTCTTTCGGCGGAGTTTGGCAGAGTACCCAGCCTATGTCTGCAGCATGTCGAGAAATTGCTGCATAAACCCACGCATGCGCACCAGCTGCCGTTACTGTCGGTTTCAGAAATGTCTCAGTGCTGGAATGTCCCTTGGAGGTAAGCATGCTTTGTTTTGTAGCAGTAGTGGTGGTGGTAGTGGCAGCAGCAGCAGTAGTAAGCAGTGGCAGTGGTCGTGGGGGGAGGAGGAAGTCTCGTTGTGTGAATGGATGAGTGGAAGGATGTTGCGGGCCTGAGTTACCTGCTGCAACCTGGGGTCAGCTAGTCCATAGTAATGGATGAAAAGCGACCGTGGTAGTCTGCTGGCAGCTCCACACTAAGCTTTTACCCTTTTTTTGTGTGTGTGTAGGCTAGTGAGTAGGCAAAGTAGGGGTGGGGGGTGTCACTTTGTGGTATGAATGTGAGTAATCTCGTGATAAAAAATAGGAAGCGGAATATATATATATATATATATATATATATATATATATATATATATATATATATATATATATATATATGATTAAATTTTCTTTTTAAGCAGATCCCCCGTTTCAGTCTCATGATAACAGCCTGTTGATTGGGAAGATTTTATGGAAGAAGAAGAAGGAAGAAAAGTAAAGGGACTGGCTAGAGTCTAAGTCTTTCAGCTTATGAACGTCCCATCTTTCCAAATGCTTGGCTTCTTGTGTTTGCAAATTGCTTCCATGTGTGACTTCTATCAGATTGTAAATCAGTCGTCAGGATCAAAAAAGACTATTTTGCCAAATCTTTCAGATGTATCCAGGAGATTCTGCATGTGGGTACATAGGACAGATACGTGTGTGTGTGTCTGTATGTGTGTGTGTGTGTCTGTCTGTCTGTCTATGTGCATTCACACCTACACATACATAAATGCGTACAGGTGTGCAGTGTGTATGAGTGTTTTAATTTGAAGGGGGGGGTGGGGGGGGTGGGGGGGTCCGAAGGGGTGTATGCTTAAAATATATGCTTAAAATGACAGTTTTAACTTTTCATGGACTTCTCAGCTGTTGGCGTCGCGTCTGTAAAAAGTTTATCTTTTCTAACCTGAATGTTTCCCTTTTTCATGAAGATTCTTATATACATAATAATAAAATCAAAGAAGGGTGTATGAGTCATTCACTTATTTTTATTTCACTTACTTACTCGTGGACGTTGATAAGCATTTGAATGGGCCGAGAAACCTAGGAAAAAATATTTGTTTTAACTGCATTTGAAGCAGTCAATTTAAGTCTTTTGAATGGAATTGAATTGGTTTAATGGTAAGGCACGATACTTTCTCAAAAGGCTTCTGACAAAATGAGCTAATGTGAGACCCGAGACGACAAAAACAAAAAATAGAACTATACTTTGTTTCGAATCATTCAAGACAAAACACTAAGTTGTTCAAAGAAAAAAATAAGAAAGAAATGTAATAATATATACTATCATAATAAATGAAAATCGATTTGATAAGCACGAAGTCTGATCTTGTTAAAGAAGCATGAAACATGCCCATGTATATACTTTGTTCTAATTTCATGTCAGATGATGCACTTGATTGTTACCGCCTGTGTACACGTTCACGAACGTATTCTTTTGATGTGAATGCAGAGCTGATTCCCTGAAATAATTCTCTGCCAGTTCTTTTTTTTCCATTTTGAACACGTTTCACGTTTTTAATGCTTCAAGCAGATGCGCTTCGGAATAAAAAGACATACAATTCAAATTCTGAGATCAAGTAGTCACTTTTTGTGTGTGCTTGGTTCTTTGTGTGTGCGTGTGTGTGTGTGTGTGTGTGTGTGTGTGTGTGTGTGTGTGTGTCTGTGTGTGTCTGTGTGTGTGTGTGTGTGTTTGTTTTTAGACTGTATGCAGTACACACATAGCTCTAGTGCCCCAAGGAAAAGCCCAATCCTTGCGTTGTCTTCAGGAATCAGACTGGGCCGGCACAAGGAAAGTGACAAGAACAGGGTCCGTCCAGTGACAGGCAGGAAGCAGCGTCAGAACCAGGCCCACGTCAGAAGAGACAGCAGAAAGCATGACGCCGGGAAACCTGTGGCCAGGAAAACGAGGACTGCCGATGAAGACGTCACGTCACAGAAACAGAAAACTGACCTGACTGAACCAGACGATGCTGAAAAACTGTCGGCGGAGCTGCTTGATTTCCTTTGCAAGGAGGTAGCGAGTGGCCTGTCAGATGCAATGACTGTTCCGTCTTCAACCACAGATCGTTCTGCGGCCGAAACAGCGCCACTGGTTGGCACCACAGAAAGTTCTGAAACCAGGCCCTCGTCACCTGGATATCTTCCGACATTACCAACCACCAGCATGACTGACGCCATGAACTTGCATCGTCTTGTGTCGTGTTTGCCGCTGCCTGGCGATGGGCATTTCGGTGAAGTGACACCTGAACCAACGTCGTCGTCTTTGGGTGCGTCGGTCGGTCTTCAGCCAGTTTCAGAATCACCACACAGACAGCTTTTCCATCATGAAGCAGAGGATTCTACGAAGGAGACTGGTGAAGGGAGTGATAGAAAAACAGTCGCCGACGAGTCTGGACGAGCTAATGTTCACACCCGTAAACCATCAGGTAAGACAGACAGACCAAGAGCAATGTCGTCTGCTACATATGACCAGAAAAAACAGTCTGCTTCCAGAAGCCAGGTCATGTCTCCGTCACACTGGCCACCGCCTTATCAAAGACCCAACAGTAACCACAATGGACAGGAAAAACATCGGAATGTGAACTTCAGAAATGTATTGTATGAAAGCTGTTGTCCGGTGCCTGAAACTGTGGTATGT
Source organism: Babylonia areolata (assembly GCF_041734735.1). Classification (NCBI taxonomy): domain Eukaryota; kingdom Metazoa; phylum Mollusca; class Gastropoda; order Neogastropoda; family Buccinidae; genus Babylonia; species Babylonia areolata. The sequence goes on along the minus strand of NC_134910.1, from coordinate 15,852,328 downwards.
AGCACAACGTCTTCCCCGTCCCTCACCCGCAAAGTGTTCAGCACCGCTTCAGGCTGCAACCAAAGGCAGGGAGCGAATGATGCGCGTTCATTTCACGATAAAAACACGACGTCGTCAGGACCCAGTCAGCCAGGCCAGCACTGTAACTCTCGGAACTTCTCTGGTGGCGGTGTGCGCAAGACCATTCCCTCAAGAAGCATCAACTCCTCTGGAAACATGGCATCACCACGAAAAGACAATGTCGGCTTCTCACCTGAGGCACGCAAGAAGACATGTGACTTGAGGTTACCACCTGGTTCAGAAGTAACGCACGGTCACAGTGTCAGCAAGTATCGCCGTCATTGTGGCATAGGTGATAATCGTACTGAAAACCACAGCGACGAGAGTGATGGACAGGGGATCACTAATGCAGAGGACTACACTCCACTCCAGCACATGTGCAGTGCTGAAATTTCAACTCAGAGAAGGCAGTTCCCAGATCAAGTGTATCAACAGCCACACAGCTCACGAACGAGCAAGCAGCAAGCATTTTCGGCGCAGAATCAGTCATACTGTGACAGTGGAAATGACCAGAGCCACGACAGTCATTTGTATGACTTCTTGAGAGATGCGGTTTTGGAGCCGTCTGAAACTGCGTTTGTCTCTGTTCTGGATCAGATTGACTTAGATCTCAAAACAGATGAATATGACCTTACTCTAGCTGCCAAGGAACTGCCTTCAGAGAACAGAAACAGAAGCATCAACTTTATTCCTGCTGTAGATCTGGGCGGGAATGTTCCCACTGTATGTCTCAGTTCCAGTTTCCAGTGGAATGAGTTCTGTCCCGAGACAAGAGGTACACACCCTGACAACATTCAGCCAAACGTCTGCCCTCCTCAGCACCCAAACACTTCTGAAATGTGCAGCCGTCAGACAATCCAACCTCGTATCGATCAGTTTGGGCAGACGCTTTCTTCTGGAAGTCACATTCCTGCTCCAGGAGATTCGAACCTGTCTGAAACAGAAGTATATCAGCACAGAGTCCGGAAACGCCAGTCTGTGGATTCACAAATGCCTGAGGACGTTGGCCTGTCTCAGACGCGTTCAGAGCCGTGCTTCAGCCAAAAGAGTGATTCCTTTGAGGAATGTGGGCAGAAACCTGGTGGCGACAACTGTCCAACAGCACAGAAAGCGTGTGTCAGATCTTGCACTCGCTTATGCTGTACGCAGGGGGGGAGTTCATTGTTTCGTTCTTGTGCCAGCAGTGGTGCACGCAGAAAGAACTCTCCAAACAGGGGTGACACGACCGGAGAGCAGCCTTCATCAGCTGGCCTGAGCGAAACACTGCGCTTTCGCAGGGATGTTGCTTACTTATATCTGTCCGACAGAAACGGTCAGTCGTCAGGGATGGACGCAGCACTGAACACGTCCGTCCTTTGTGTCGATGCAGACACCGTGGAGCAGATTAACCACCACTTCCTCAACCTCGACAACGCCTGTAGTGAACAACAGGATTGTTGCGATGACCTGGCCGCAGACGACAACAACAATGATTCAAACACCTGCTCCAACAGTCACTGCTACGTCTGCCATCCCAGGCAGACACAGGAACCACGGGGGCTGACCGCTGGAGTCGGCTGGTGGCAAGTGTGCACACAGCGCCACCATCGTTACTGGCACTGCCGACCCGTGCCGGAGGCTCCAGTTTCTACAGACCAGCACGCCCTGTCCTCCGTGACTCTGGCCTTCTGTGGGCTGAAGGAGCGTGTGGAGGAACTCCACGACAAGCACAAGGACGTCCCGCCACACAGCGGCAAGGTACTGCTCTGTTGTCGTTGTTGATGCTGTGTTGTTGTTGCTATGTCGCTTTGTTGCTGTGTTGTTGTTGTTGTGTTGGTGTTGTTGTTGCTGCTGTGTTGTTGCTGCTGTGTTGTTGCTGCTGCTGAGTTGTTGTTGTTGCTGCTGTGTTGTTGTTGTTGCTGCTGTGTTGTTGTTATGTTGTTGTTGCTGCTGTGTTGTAGTTGCTGTTGTTGTTGTTGCTGCTGAGTTGTTGTTGTTGTAGTTGTGTTGATGTTGTTGTTGTTGTTGCTGCTGTGTTGTTGTTGTTGCTGCTGTGTTGTTGTTGCTGCTGTGTTGTTGTTGTTGTTATGCTGTTGTTGCTGCTGTGTTGTAGTTGCTGCTGTGTTGGTGTTGTTGTTGCTGCTGTGTTGTTGCTGCTGTGTTGTTGTTGCTGCTGAGTTGTTGTTGTTGTAGTTGTGTTGATGTTGTTGTTGCTGATGCTGTGTTGTAGTTGCTGCTGTGTTGTTGTTGTTGCTGCTGTGTTGTTGTTGTTGCTGCTGTGTTGTTGTTATGTTGTTGTTGCTGCTGTGTTGTAGTTGCTGTTGTTGTTGTTGTGTTCTTGTTGCTGTGTTGTTGTTGTTGTTGCTGCTGCTGTGTTGTTGTTGCTGCTGTGTTGTTGTTGTTGCTGCTGTGTTGTTGTTGTTGTTATGCTGTTGTTGCTGCTGTGTTGTAGTTGCTGTTGTTGTTGTTGTTGTGTTCTTGTTGCTGTGTTGTTGTTGTTGTTGCTGTGTTGTAGTTGTTGCTGTGTTGTTGTTGCTGTGTTGTTGTTGTTATGCTGTTGTTGCTGCTGTGTTGTTGTTGCTGTTGTTGTTGTTGTGTTCTTGTTGCTGTGTTGTTGTTGTTGCTGTTGTTGTTGTTGTTGTTGCTGTGTTGTTGTTGCTGTGTTGTTGTTGTTGCTGCTGTGTTGTAGTAGTTGTTGTCGCTGTTGTTGTTGTTATTGTGTTGTTGTAGTTGTTGTTGCTGTGTTGTTGTTGTGTTGCAGTTGTTGCTGTGTTGTGTAGTGATTGTATTGTCCGGTTTGCAGACGTTCTGTCCGACCCTCCACCCCCACCTCTTCTCCCCTTTACACGGGCAATATGACGTGGTCATTTTACGTTGGAGTCCTTACACACACACACACACACACACACACCACACCACACACACAAAATTTATGAGTCAGACTGCGTGCGTTGACGTGTTCTTGAAACTGAAACGATAACATCACAAATTTTCCCCCGTGTTCTTACGCAGGGGACGGAATAGACGTGATGCATTGTAAGAGATAATAACAATTACCCCGTCAGTGACCCGGGCGGAGGGGTGGCGCTCCGAACACAACCTCGTGATAACAGTGGGGAAGGGCGACAACCTTCCGAAAAGTTATGAACGTGTGTTGGGAGTTTAGAGCTCCTGATTGACTAACGTGTTTTCGTCTTGGGTTTAGTTTATTTGTTCTAATTTCGGGGTGGGTCGGGGGAGGTTAGTTTATGTTTGCCAGAACTTCTCTCTCTCTCTCTCTCTCTCTCTCTCTCTCTCTCTCTCTCTCTCTCTCTTATGCCGTTATGTAGTATTGTGTACGCATGTTATGACTGTAAGTAGCACTGTGCATGCAGTGCATGCAATGACATATATATGATGTAGCATTGTGTAGTGCAGACCCCGTTTCAGGGTTGGGACTGGATGAAAAAAAAAAAGCGTGCTAGTGCTTATCTATTATCTTCGAAAATAAAGAATTTTGTCTTGTCTTGTCTTGTCTTGTTTTGTCTTGTCTTGTCTCTGTCAGATGGTGGTGGGTCCCAAGCGCCCAGATCCCAGATCGTACTCTGATGTTGTGTCAGGTAAACAAGTTACTGACGTGGACACCAGGCCACCGAAAGTCTGTCAGGAGGGGGCGGGGCCCGTCGACACAGTGCCAAAGTTAGCAGGGGGATTGGGGATTCCCTCATCTGAGGGTCACGTGACACCGGTCATCGAGCGCCCCGCTTCGCGGAGTGTGGGGGAAAGGAGAGGGTGGTGGTGGTGGTGGTTGTCACACTGCTAGCACTGCGAGGAGGGAGGGGGTGGAGGTAATTACAAGTAAGGGGGGGGGCGAGGGGGGGGGGAGGAGTCAGCAATGCACGGGGTGCACGTGGCGGTAAGGTGTCAGTACGAGGACGGCAACAACACGGTTTGCGTGGCTACCTGTCATCAAATGGGGACACACCTCCTTCCACTGACAACACGCGTGCTATGCGCTCAGGGTCCTGTGATCGCTAGGACAGGTGCGACCATTCAGTGTTGGAAATATAATGTGGGAATATCTATATGAACTAAATGAGTGTGTTTCGTGAAATATGTGAACAGTTTTGATTTAGTTTGTTTAACAGAAACTTTCATTGACAAATCTTTTGACTATAGCAGTGTTTTTACAGATTATATTAAAGTTAGTGCTCTTGCAAAACGCCTGTCCAGCCGTGGTAGGAATTCAGGTGGCGTGCTTCTGTTGATAAGAAAAAAAATGGTCACAGTATGTTAGACAAGTGCACGTAGAATGTGACAATTTAGTTTGTTTAAGAATGGACAAAAGATTGTTTGGTTTAAAGAAAGATTTATTAATTGTTTCATGTTATGTTCCACCTGAAGGCAGTCCAGTGTATGATATTTTACCTGAGAAATATGGTATTTAAATTATTGAAAATTGTTTGTCACCAATAATTGAGAGAAAAGATACGAGTATATCACTTTGTGGTGATTTGAATGCAAGGACGGGGCAGTGAACAATCAGGGTACGAGAATATGGCAAATTATGTGACTGATAATTTTGATGGTGGTGGTGATGATGATGACAATAACGAGACCAGGTCATCCAAAGATAATGTGCTGAATACCTTTGGTGATTCATTTTTGAATATGTATTTTGCATTTGATCATTCTACTGTGAATGGTTGTTGTGAGAGTGATCGCTATTGAGAATCTACATTTGTATTTCCACAAGGAGCAAGTGTTATCGATTATTCCATTGTTTCTCATGATCTGATTACATTGTGTGATGTAAAGGTTGGGGATAGACTGTATTCGTGGCATTTGCCGCTAGAATTTAAGTGGTGGAATGGTTGTACAGAGAATGTTAAATCTGGTGTGACCAAAAGTGAAAGTAAAAAAGAAAAGATTATGTGGTCGGACGAAAAAAATTGAGGTGCACAAGAATGAATTAGAATCGGTTGAATTTAAAGAGAGCGTGGAGAGAGTGTGTAGTAGTTTAGTTGACGACGTGAATGAAAGCATCGAACTGTTTGTGAAATCACTGTATGGAGCAGCTGCGTGCAGGGTGAGAACAGTGGGGAGAACGAGGAAATATGTGGATGAACGATTTGATTTGGAGTGTAGGAAGAAAAAGAGCGAAGTGAAGAGGTTATTGCAGAAAAAAAAGATATAGATTAGCGCAAAAAAGCATATACAATAGCAAGAAAAGAATATGATTCATTGACGAAGAAAAAAGAAGTTATTATAATCAAGCTAGACTGTTAAAGTTAAAAGAGTCAATACATGATCCGACTTTATTTTGGTCGACTATCAGATCTGTTAATAATAAAAGGGTGATTTATAATAACATTTCTATTCAGCAGTGGTGCGTTCATTTCTTTGATGTCTTTGATAATTTCGAAAAGGGTCGTTCGATTGATGATAAAATTGAGGAAATTGACAGTCAGAAGAACCGTTGTTTAATAATGATATAATCAAGAAAGAAGTAGAAGACCGTCTCAGGAATTTAGAAAGTGGGAAAAGTGCAGGCCCAGACAAAATTGTAAACGAATTATTAAAGCATGTAAATCAGTCTATTGTTGATTACCTGACAAACCTTTTAACTCACTCAGTACGGCCAGTCCTCTCTTCTCCTCTACACAGATTAAATGTGATGTTCAATAGAGGTATATTTCCATACACATGGTCTAAATCTGTTATAATTCCAATCCATAAAAAAGGAGATATAAACAACCCAGACAATTATAGAGGCATAGCGTTAATGGACGTTTTAGGAAAGATTTACACTGATATTTTAATTTAACGTCTTTCCAAATGGACAGGGGGAAAAAAAGAAAATCATAGAAGAACAGGCAGTGTTCAGAAGACGTTATGGCACAGTCGATCATATATTCACTCTGTATGCTTTGATTCAAAAGTTTCTAATGAGGAATACTAAATTGTATGTAGCGTTCATAGATTTTAAGAAAGCGTTTGACTCGAAATATGTTGTGGTACTTTTTGAGAAAATGGATATTGACGGTAAAATGTATAGTGCCCTTAGCGAGTATCTACGATTCAGTAAAAGCTTGTATTCGTAATAGTTATATGTACTCTGACATTTTCAACTGTCCACGAGGTGTGACGCACGGGTGTCTTTTAAGCCCTCAACAATTTCCCTATTTTCTTTTCTTTTTATTAATGAATTAGCTATTGAAATTACAAGACAGGGAAGACATGGCATACAACTTATTCCTGGTGCCCTTGAAATCTTTTTTTATTACTTTTTGCAGACGACGTCATACTGTTGTCCGATAATGTTATGGGTTTGCAAAATGAACTTAATGATTTGAAGCAAGAAGCTGACAGAATTCA
>NC_134910.1:15728432-15838432 GCF_041734735.1 Babylonia areolata | reverse complement strand
CATCCACACAAACACACATACACACACGCACAGAGGCTGCCACTGACTGGCCGCAAGAGGGATGGGAAAAGATCTCTGATGCCAAAAACGTGGCGTCTAGTGTGTTGCTCAGTCTATTGTCTGGAAAGGCCCACAGAGACTCTGTTCCGTTTTGAAGAAATTTGCGCAATGTTGGTTTGGAAATGATGCCGATATTTGTTTGATTTGCAAAGCATCGTGCTCTACCTTTCATGTTAGACTTGCGGCCGCTCCCTCTCTCTGCTTTTATTTCTTTGAGGCGATCGATGGTGTGATGCCCTTGTACCTGTTCTTTTTGGTATTCTTTGATTTTTCTGAGGATTTCCGATTTTCCTAGATGTAGGCCGCTCGTTGGTGTTGCGTTACCAGCAAGTCTGTCAGCTCGCTCATTTCCCTTAACAACCGCATGTCCCGGGCAGTATGACCATGTGAGTTTTTTTATCTGAAAGTTGCGCATTGCCTTATGCCACTCTGGGCTTCCCATTCCGTTTTCAATTTTCTGTATGAGGTTCATTGAGTCGGTTAGAATCATGGCATGTTGGTTTCCGGGCGTATGGATGGACGATAGCCACTGGAGGGCATGTGTCGCAGCTTCAACTTCCATCGTTAGGCTGGAGGTTGTGACTTTGTAGGCAGCATTCTCTTCCCAAATTGTTTTCCCATTTTGTTTCGCAGTGAATCCCCAACCAGACTGGTCTTTGGTGACTGAGCCATCTGTGTATATGATGATGTCCTCTTCTTTACTGTTTTCTTCTATGAGTAGCTTCACTTCCGCATCAGTTTTGCCCTCTGGCCATTCCCGACAATGTCTTCCTAGAGTGGGTGAAATGACTGTGTTGAATAGATGGTTGAGGTTTTGGGGTTTTTTCTCCCATTCTTTTGTTAAGACAAGACAAGACAAGACAAAAATAACTTGAATATCTTGATTAAGAGAATGTTTTGTCACGTGCGTTTTCACAGGTAAATGACAAGGAAACATAACTGTAAATGATGATGATGATGATGATGATGATGATGATGATAATCATCGTCATCATAATAATGATAATAATAATAATAATTTATTTCTTTTAACAAAAAAATCCAAACAAACAAACAAACAAAACAAAGCAAATCAGATACCAATAACGAAAACACGAAAAACATTACATCGATTGTTCCATACATTCATTCCACACGTGGCATGTAATATCTGGAATGTGAAAGCATACAAAGACGAACATCATTTCCAATATATGAGCATAGTATTCTGTATTACACATTGGTTATAGACAGAGCAATCGCATGCACACTTTTAGATAAAAGCTGAAACAATGATTGCTGCGAACGTCTTCGCGCACACACACACACACACACACGCACGCACGCACGCACGCACGCACGCACACACACACACATACACACACGCACGCACACACACACACACACACACACACGCACGCACGCACGCACGCACGCACGCACACACACACACACACACACACACACACACACACACACACACACACACACACACCTACTCACATATATGAGTACTCGACTACCCCCCCCCCCCCCCTCTCTCTCTCTCTACAATTGCCGAAGCGAATAACATACGATGAAAAAAAAAAAAGTATCAGGTGTTGTTCATTGTGAAAATTGAAATCTGTGTTGTCATTCTCATACGGAAAATATTTATGTTATACATTTATATATGTTTTTTTTTTATTTCTCTCTACATCACATTACTTTGAATGGATGGTCGAACTGCACTTAGTTGCACAGACTGATGGATTTCGTTTTGGATTTAGTTTTCATCAATATTATTACTATTGATGGACGTTGGTATTTGTATTATGAACCCCCATGTCATTAGGGCTGTAAAGCTATTGACATTAAAGTGTTCAGTGTTCTCTCTCTCTCTCTCTCTCTCTCTCGCACTCAGCCCCTTTTGGGTTCAAGCAAACATGCATGTTTCACGCCGATGGCGTGTTTCACGCACTGTCTAGACAATTTCCCCTTCACCTTCACACACATCACACTTCCCGATCCCCTTGACACGGGCAAAATGACCTGGTCATTATAACGTTGGAGTCCTTACACACAAACACACTCACATAAACACACACACACACACACACACACACACACACACACACAATTCATGAATCAGACTGCATGCGTTGACGTATTTCTTGAAACGGAAACTGTAGTCTAAAAAAAAAATAATAAAAAAATCAAAAAAATCGCATGCTCTTAGCAGGCTGCGGAATGGAACGTGACGCACATTAAGAGATATTTATAACAATCACGACTTCAGCTGACCCCATTAGCGAGAGTTTCTCTTTCGTTGTCACAACAATAAGAGCGCGCGACAACCTTCTGCAAAGTTATGAACGTGTTTGCAGTTTGCTTCTTATTTACCGACGTGTTTTCGTCTTTAGTTTACATTAGAGTTTGTTTGTTTGTTGTCGTTGTTTTAGGGGTTTTGTTTTGTTTTTTGGGGTGGTGGGAGGGATGGGGTGGGGGTGGGGGGCGTGGGGTGGGTGGGTGTTAATTTATATGTTTACTGGTAGAACTGTTCTTCACCCCCACCCCCCCACCCCTCTCTCTCTTTATTTGTTCTCAACATCTTTCATTTTCTCTTGTGCTACCTTTTATACTAGTCTTCTTCTACTTCTTCGTTCGAGGGCTGCAACTCCCACGTTCACTCGTATATACACGAGTGGGCTTTAACGTGCCATGTTGGCAGCCATACTCCGTTTTCGGGGTGTGCATGCTGGGTATGTTCTTGTTTCCTTAACCCTGCGAACGCTGACATGGATAACAGGATCTTTAACGTGCGTATTTGATCGTCTGCTTACGTGTACACACGAATGAGGGTTCAGGCATAAAGCAGGTCTGCACATATGTTGACCTGGGAGATCGGAAAAATCTCCACCCTTTACCCACCAGGCGCCGTTACCGTGATTCGAAACCGGGACCCCTTTAGTACTATAAAACCTTGCTTTATGTTCACGTTAAAAAATCTGGTTGTGTCTTTGTTTGATTGCCAAGAGGACGAACGACTAGTAAAAAAAAACAACAACAAAAAAAAAAAACAACAACAACAACAAAAAAACCCAACCAACAACGGGTTTTTCTTCTGGCGCGCTTGTGGGGTTAATTTTGATATGCTTTAGATAGCTGAATGCCGTGCATGCCAGGTTAGTAGAATGCTTTCCAGTGGAATTAAAAGAATGGAACAATCGAGCCAGTTTTGCAGCGTAGATATAATTATGGTAGTTTCCCTTTGCTGGGTGGCCCAGATATGTGTGTGAGAGAGAGCGAGAGCGCACGCGCGCGCGCGAGACACACACACACACACACACACACACACACACACACACACACACACACACAGAGGGAGAGAGAGAGGGGAGAGAGAGAGAGAGAAGTGTTTTGATTGTCAGATCCATAATTACGGAGTTCAAAAATACAAGAAGAGACAGACAGACAGACAGACAGAGGTCGAAGTGTTTAAATTGTCAGATCCATAATAATGGAGTTCACAAAGACAAAAAGAAGAGAGAGACACACACACACAGACAGAGACACAGAGAGACACACAGAGAGAGAGGGAGAGCGAAGTGTTTAAATTGTCAGATCCATAATAATGGAGTTCACAAAGACAAAAAGAAGAGAGAGACACACACACACAGACAGAGACACAGAGAGACACAGAGAGAGAGAGGGAGAGCGAAGTGTTTAAATTGTCAGATTCATAATAATGGAGTTCACAAAGACAAAAAGAAGAGAGAGAGAGAATGAGAGTGAGAGGGAGAAAGTGAGAAGGGGAGAGAGAAAGAGAGGGAGAGAGAGAGAGAAAAATAGGGAGAGTGAGAGAGAAGAAGAGAGAGAGTGAGAGGGAGAGAGAGAGAGAGAGAGGGAGAGAGAGAGGGAGAGAGAGGGGAGAGAGGGAGAGAGAGGCTCGTTGTGACAGACCTTTTTCCTTGAGGAAAGAGCGTATGATGGGTATTCAGGTGCAGAGAAGTGGATAGTGACGGAGCGTCATGAGGAAGACATATCCCTTCCTGTCTGCTTGTTTGTCACACACACACACACACACACACACACACACGGCGCACACACACGCGCACACACACACGCACGCACGCACGCACGCACGCACACACACTAACTCACTCGCCCCCCTTCCCGCCATCCCCTCCCACACACACACTCACACACACACACACACACGTACACACACACACAAACACACACACACGCACGCATACACGCACACACACACGCACGCACGCGCACACACTTACTCACTCGCCCCCCCCCTCCCGTCCCCCCTCCCCCCACCCACTCCCCCACCCAGACACACACACACACACACACACACACACACACACACACACACACATGCACATACACACTTATTCACTCATACAGACACGCGCACACATACACACACACACACTCTCTCTCTCTCTCCCTCTCTCTCTCTCTCTCTCTTCTCATACCCACATAAAGAGACAGACAGACAGACTGGCAGATAGATGGACGTACTTACAAAGGCAGACAGTGACAAGAGACACAGACATTGCTTTATTGCCATTGACAATACTATCCTTTGGCAAAGTGGACAGTATATGAACAAAAGAATAACTACGGTTCACAGAGAAATTGACACATTGCTAAGAGTAAAAAGAAAATTAACGACATACAACAACAGCAAAATCATAAAATACAACATATTGTTAAGATTGAAAAGGAAAATAAAAAAGCTCGACCATCCAACATTCTACAAAGTCATTCAGAATTATAAACTGTGGAACTTTTTTTTCGATAACTATAAGGCTCCCGACAATCCCAAGCTAGGGCGATAAATTTCGCTAGTGATCTTATTCTTACTTCATCATCTATCAAAAGCGTACTGGTAAGGTTCATGTTCTCTAAGTTTTCACCGTTGAAAATTAAGCATTTCTGACGATTTTCTTCATAATACTCACACATAAAAAAGAAATGAGTTTCATCTTCAACTGAAGCACCACACATTGGACAAGCGGACCGTGCAGACGTGTCAGCAGAGAACCGTTTTTCGTTAGCATTCAGGCCGAAAGTTCTAAGTCTGAATCGAGCCAGGCTTGTTCTGTGCCATTTATTACTTATTACTTTTATGCATTTTTCTGTCTGAAAAATGTTCTCAAAAGAGAGGAACCAACTGTATTTTTCTGACTCTTCAATGTGGGTATGCCAATCATGTTTGTAGGAATTAATTAACCTGTCTTTGAATTCTGCGAAAAAGATTCGATTATTGCCAACGCCCTGACACATCCAGACAATCCCAAAGCTCTGTGCGGTTAAAACATACTTTACAAAAAAGCCCAATTTTCTTTCCCAGAATCTAATTGATTTAGCATCACTCCATAAGCTTGTCTGCTTATTCTTGTCAGTGGAAGCTGTATTAATCTAAGCCAGTATCTAATACATTTGATCTTTGTTTTTATATAGATAGGTATTGACCAGTTTCACCATATGACATTTTATTGGACGAATGCAAAGGCACCGAAAGGAAGCGTTTAATTGCATATGTATGAACTTTTTCCATTTCTTTATTATCATACAGTCCCCAGATTTCTGCACCATATGTTAGAATTGGTTCAATTTGTGAGTCAAACAGTTTCCAGAATATAGAGAAATCGATACAGTTAAGTTGGGTTTTTTTTCAAAAGATCTTATAATCTCCATTACGCCCTTCTTTCATTTTCTACAACTTCCTATCCATGCACTTCGAAGACTCAACTTAGTTGTAAACGGAAGACCTAAATATCTATTTGTTACTTTAACCTCACAGTCTCCATAGAACCATTTTTCGTGAATAGAAAGATGCCCTCCCTTTCGAAAAGCCATTCCATTCGTTTTTTCCAGATTTACCGTAAATCTAACCTATCGGCCTCGAACTTTAGTGCATCCAATTGGTTTTGTAGCCCTAAATTTCAGTTCCAGTTTTAAAAAATATCATGAAAAAAAAAGAAAAAAAGAATTAGGCAGATATAAACAGGTCAATATATGTGCAGACCTGCTTTGTGCCTGAACCCCCTTCGCGTGTATACACATGCAGAAGATCAAACACGCACGTTTAAGATCCTGTAACCCATGTCAGCGTTCGGTGGGTTATGGAAACAAGAACATTCCCAGCATTCACATTCCCGAGAACAGAGTATGGCTGCCTGCATGGCAGGGTAAATAAACAAAACGGTCATACACATAAAATGTTACATGTCTGTCTGAGCGTGTATGTGTGCGTGCCTGAAATCTGATTGAATGACACAGGAAACGAATGATGAGCGCCCAGTGGCAGCCGTCAGTCGGCTCTACCCAGGTAGGCAGCCTTTTGTGCAAATGACCCTGTATTTGTAAAGCGTTTTGAGCTTGGTCTCTCACCGAAGATAGGTGCTCTATATAAGTATCCATATAAATCAATATAAGCCGTCTGAACCATTCATGCTCGCCTTCCAGAGACAACGTCAGAAGAGGACATCAACGTGCTCAGCACGCACTTTTCCTTCGACTGTCTGCTGATTCTGCTGAGCTGCCAGCACTATGACCGCAAGAGTCAGCGGTTCCGACGACTGTGGATGTGGTCCCCAGAGGACAGCGGACCGCTGCAAGGGTTCCAGACCAGACTGCTGGAAGTCGCCGGAGCTCTCAGTGCCATGGCTTTGGACCAGGCGGAAACGGCACTGCTCTGTGCCATGGCTGTCTTCGGTACAGGTCGGTGCCGGGAACCGTTGAGGGTTGAGAGGGGGGGGGGGAGAGAGAGGGGGGGGGAGAGGGGTGGAGAGAGAGAGAGAGAGAGAGAGAGAGAGAGAGAGAGAATGACAATGACAATGACAAAGTTTTTAATGTCCACTCAGCGTTTCAACGCCCTTCAGACAAGTGGGCGAGAAAGAACAAGAAATACTTGTGAAAACATCTCAAATAATTTGCATGGTCACTTCTCTGACGGGCGCAATAGCCGAGTGGTTAAAGCGTTGGACTGTCAATCTGAGGGTCCTGGGTTCGAATCACGGTGACGGCGCCTGGTGGGTGAAGGGTGGAGATTTTTACGATCTCCCAGGTCAACATAAGTGCAGACCTGCTAGTGCCTGAACCCCCTTCGTGTGTATATGCAAGCAGAAGATCAAATACGCACGTTAAAGATCCTGTAATCCATGTCAGCGGTCGGTGGGTTATGGAAACAAGAACATACCCAGCATGCACACCCCCGAAAACGGAGTATGGCTGCCTACATGGCGGGGTAAAAACGGTCATACACGTAAAAGCCCACTCGTGTGCATACGAGTGAACGCAGAAGAAGAAGAAGACTTCAAGCACAGACACGCACGCGTGGTTACAATCAGAGAGAGGGGAAACGAAACGAAATCTTATTTTACCAGGGCAATGGGATAAGCAAAACATGCTTTTTCCATCCAGTCCTGGAGAGAGAGAGAGAGAGAGAGAGAGAGAGAGTCGGAGGATCCCTTGATTTGTATTTGAGAGAGGGGGGAGAGAGAGAGAGAGAGAGAACTCAGAACTCAACACGTTTCTACTCAATAATCAAGATTTTAGGCATGGCCTGTTCTTCAAATCTGTCCTTGCTAATCTTCATCAGTTACAAAAGAGTGGGAGAGAGAGAGGGGGGGAGAGGGGGAGGAAGCATCGTTGAGAGGCACTGGTGGGGGAGGGGGGGGAATGCTGAGGAAAGTGAGAAAGTAAAGGACTGGTGAGAGATACGGGGTTGGAGGGGGGCTGTTTGGGGGGAGGGAGCTGGTGTGTGTGTGTGTGTGTGTGTGTGTGTGTGTGTGTGTGTGTGTGTGTGTGTGTGTGTGTGTGTGTGTGTGTGTGTGTGCGGATGGAAGGGTGAGTTCCAAAGCATGTGTGTGCATTTGATATTCGTTTTATTAGTGCTTTACTGGAAATCTGTTCGAAGTTCAGGTCATGATAGTTGCTTTTTGTGGGAAAATTATTTTTATGACATGAAAGGAAAAACTCTGTGTGTGTGTGTGTGTGTGTGTGTGTGTGTGTGTGTGTGTGTGTGTGTGTGTGTGTGTGTGCGTGCGTGCGTGCGTTTTATGTTAACACAAGCGGATTATCAAAATACGCGCATGCTGTTATCTCCTCAGTCTGTAACATTCATGGCAAGATACTCCGGTGGTTAAGATCGGCGGTTTCAACCCCGAATCCATTGCACCATTAATTAAAAGAAGCAAGGAAGGGGATGGAAAAACAGGAAGGAACCTGAACACACACACACACAAAATATTTTTGTTCAGTTTCAGGCTGTTGACCATATTGAACTCTGTGTATCGTTTCGATGACGTTTTTCCATGACCAAAGGAAAGTGAATCTCTGTCGACAGACTTCTCATTCTTCTTCTTCGTTCATGGGCTGCAACTCCCACGTTCACTCCTATGTACACGAGTGGGCTTTTACGTGCATGACCGTTTTTACCCCCGCCATGTAGGCTTGGCAGCCATATTCCGTGTTCTTCAGTTTCAGGCTGTTGACCTTATTGGGTTCTGTGTAGCGTTTCGGTGACGTTTTCTATGGCTAAAGGAAAGTGATGAATCTCTGATGACAGACGTCACAGGCCTGCAGGACCAGGGCTCTGTGGAGGAGGTCCGTACGTCCCTGCTGGAATCTCTGCAAGCGTATATCTCTGGTAAGCACACTGTTCGCTCTTCAGCCAGTCCTTCGTCATAATGACAGCACGATTTATTTCAGTGCTGCCGACTGCTCTGTCATGTCGCATTGTGTGTTGACGATTTTAGTCATAGTGGATTTTCAAAATCCCTGACGACCCCGGTGTATTACCCCAGATTGTCCCCCACCCCGGAAACGTCACCATGGAACAATTTCACAGCTGGAAATGTCCGCCATGGAATTTTTCACCATTCATCATGTCCCCTGCGGACATTTTCAGCAGCCAGAATGTCCTTTCTTGCGTTTTAGCCTCGTTCTGAAATGTCAGCCCCTGTGGGGATGTAACTTGGGCAAGACGAGCTCCACTATAATCAAATTCTAGCCCGGATAATCAGGACAGCAGATACCTTCTCCCGTGTTCTGGTGGTCATAGTCCGACACGACTATTATATACATATACATACATGCATACATATATATATATATATATATATATATATATATATATATATATATATATATATGGGGGGGGGGGGGAGGGGGTATAAATATCCAGAAGAAAAAATACTTTAACCCTTTAACAGCTGCTGAACAATGCCTTGTCAGTGACGGACTGTCCCTTAAGGTGACCATTCTGTTTGAACCTGTTCCTCTTAACTTTGTACCAGTTTTGTCCAGCAACGTTGACTACAGCACTTGATTGAAAAAAAAAAATCAATTGTACTTCAAATCCATGCATGCAACAGTAGTCTCATAATCATCATCATCATCATCATTATCATCATCATCATTTTCTTCTTCTTCGTCGTCGTCGTGGTGTTGGAGCAGAAGTAGTATTGTTGTTGTTACTGCCATTATTATCCTACTGATCGTCGTCATCACAGTGACATGGACAATAGTAGCAGCAGCAGCTGCAGTAGTCGTCGTAGTAGTACTAGTAGTAGCAGCAGTATTGTTGTTACTGTCATTATCATTGTCGTAATTACATTGATATAGTGTTATCATCATCACCATTCTTCTTCTTCTTCTTCTTCTTCTTCTTCTTCTTCTTATTATTATTATTATTATTATTATTGCTGTTGTTGTTTTCGTTGTCGTTGTCGTTGTTCTTGCTATTCTTATCATTATCGTCGTCACCATCACCATGACGTGAGCCATTGTGTGTTCCAGCACGTGACCAATGGTGCAACGTTCGCGTCAGACGTCTCTTCGGCGTCATGCCTGATGTCAGGCTTCTGTCTGCATGGTACTCCGCCCTCCTCCACCCCCACCCCTACACCCCCACCCCCACTGCATGTTTGACCTCCCCTCCACCCTGATAACACAGTGTTTGACCTGCAGTTCACAGATACCTGTTTGACCTGCAGTTCACAGATACCTGTTTGACCTGCATCACACAGATACCCTCATGACCGATTGTTTGACCTGCAGTTGACAGATACCTGTTTGACCTGCATCACACAGATACCCTGATGACCGAGTGTTTGACCTGCATCACACAGATACCCTGATGACCGAGTGTTTGACCTGCAGTTCACAGATACCTGTTTGACCTGCATCACACAGATACCTGTTTGACCTGCATCACACAGATACCTGTTTGACCTGCATCACACAGATACCTGTTTGACCTGCATCACACAGATACCCTGATGACAGAGTGTTTGACCTGCATCACACAGATACCCTGATGACAGAGTGTTTGACCTCCATCACACAGATACCCTGATGACAGAGTGTTTGACCTCCATCAGAGATACCCTGATGACAGAATGTTTGACCTTCATCACACAGATACCCTGATGACCGAGTGTTTGACCTTCCTCACACAGATACCCTGATGACCGAGTGTTTGACCTTCATCACACAGATACCCTGATGACCGAGTGTTTGACCTTCATCACACAGATACCCTGATGACCGAGTGTTTGACCTTCATCACACAGATACCCTGATGACCGAGTGTTTGACCTTCATCACACAGATACCCTGATGACAGAGTGTTTGACCTTCATCACACAGATACCCTGATGACCGAGTGTTTGACCTGCATCACACAGATACCCTGATGACAGAGTGTTTGACCTTCATCGCACAGATACCCTGATGACCGAGTGTTTGACCTTCATCACACAGATACCCTGATGACCGAGTGTTTGACCTCCATCACACAGATACCTGATGACAGAGTGTTTGACCTCCAGTTCACAGATACCTGATGACAGAGTGTTTGACCTCCATCACACAGACATCTTGATGACAGAGTGTTTGACCTCCATCACACAAATACCCTGATGACAGAGTGTTTGATCTGCATTACAGATACCCTGATGACCGAGTGTTTGACCTTCATCACACAGATACCCTGATGACAGAGTGTTTGTCCTGCATTACAGATACCCTGATGACAGAGTGTTTGACCTGCATTACAGATACCCTGATGATAGAGTGTTTGACCTGCATTACAGATACCCTGATGACAGAGTGTTTGACCTCCAGTTCACAGATACCCTGATGACAGAGTGTTTGACCTGCATCAGATAGATACCCAGATGACAGAATGTTTGACCTGCATCACACAGATACCCTGATGAAGATACCCTGATGACAGAGTGTTTGACCTGCATCACACAGATACCCTGATAACAGAGTGTTTGATATTCATCACACAGATATCCTGATAACAGAGTGTTTGACCTTCCTTCACACAGATACCCTTATGACAGAGTGTTTGACATTCATCACACAGATATCCTGATGATAGAGTGTTTGACCTCCTTCACACAAATACCCTTATGACAGAGTGTTTGAGTTCATCACCCAGATACCCTGATGACAGAGTGTTTGATATTCATCACACAGATATCCTGATGACAGAGTGTTTGGCCTCCATCACACAGATACCCTGATGACAGAGTGTTTGATATTCATCACACAGATATCCTGATGACAGAGTGTTTGGCCTCCATCACACAGATACCCTGATGACAGAGTGTTTGATATTCATCACACAGATATCCTGATGACAGAGTGTTTGGCCTCCATCACACAGATACCCTGATGACAGAGTGTTTGATATTCATCACACAGATATCCTGATGACAGAGTGTTTGGCCTCCATCACACAGATACCCTGATGACAGAGTGTTTGGCCTCAAATTCACAGATACCCTGATGACAGAGTGTTTGATATTCAGCACAGAGATACCCTGATGACAGAGTGTTTGACCTTCACTTCACAGATACCCTGATGACAGAATGTTTGACCTGCATCACACAGATACCCTGATGACAGAGTGTTTGACCTCCAGTTCACAGATACCCTGATGACAGAGTGTCTGACCTCCAGTTCACAGATATCCTGATGACAGAGTGTTTGACCTCAAATTCATAGATACCCTGATGACAGAATGTTTGATCTGCATCACAGAGATACCCTGATGACAGAGTGTTTGATCTGCATCACAGAGATACCCTGATGACAGAGTGTCTGACCTCCAGTTCACAGATACCCTGATGACAGAATGTTTGACCTCCAGTTCACAGATACCCTGATGACAGAATGTTTGACCTCCAGTTCACAGATACCCTGATGACAGAATGTTTGACCTCCAGTTCACAGATACCTTGATGACAGAGTGTCTGACCTCCAGTTCACAGATACCTTGATGACAGAGTGTTTGACCTCCAGTTCACAGATACCTTGATGACAGAGTGTCTGACCTCCAGTTCACAGATACCTTGATGACAGAGTGTTTGACCTCCAGTTCACAGATACCCTGATGACAGAATGTTTGACCTCCAGTTCACAGATACCCTGATGACAGAGTGTCTGACCTCCAGTTCACAGATACCCTGATGACAGAATGTTTGACCTCCAGTTCACAGATACCTTGATGACAGAGTGTTTGACCTGTATCACAGAGATACCCTGATGAAGATACTCTGATGACAGAGTGTTTGACCTGCATCACACAGATACCCTGATGACAGAGTGTTCGACCTCAACCACACAGATACCCTGATGACTGCCTGTTTGACCTCAAAGCCATAGTTACTCTGGTAACATCATGCTTACCCTCCAGCGTGTAGATACCTCGGGTATCTGAAGGTCTGTACATCTGGTGTCCAGTTGTTCTCCTTTTTCCTCCCCCCAACCCCCAGAATACCTTTGACTTCTTGATACTATGGACAGGTGCCTGATATTCTGCGAGTCGCCTCTGACAGCTCAAAGATACTTTAGGCACCAGCTCATCACGTATTCAGATACCAAAGGTGAAAATCGCTGCCCCCCCCCCACCCCACCCCTCCCGCCCCCCTGCCACCCCCTCCTTCACTGAAAACGGAGTATGGATGCCTACATGGCGGGGTAAAAGCGGACGTACACGTAAAAGCCCACTCGTGTACATACGAGTGAGCGTGGGAGTTGCTGCCCACGAACGACGAAGAAGAAAAAGAAGAGAACCGCACAGCAAAATATCACCAGAGTCGTCGTCATGCTGGCTCGTCCTTGCGATATTGACACTCTCTGGTTCAGATGGTTTTCCATGGTTACAGCCCCAAATGAGGGATTTAATTTTTTTTTTTTTTTTTTTTTTTTTTTTTTTTTTACTGTAACTGATAGTGATGGCGTCTCCCAGGTTTTAGTCCTCGGACGGTGCAGGCTTAGTTTGGAGGCGTGGCGTTCGTGGAGACACAGTCTGTAGGAGTGTGCTACAGTCACACAGAGCAGGAAAGGTTGTTTTATTCGGTATGACGATCTTGTGTACATTTCATGCTCTCTATGATAATTTCTATTAATGACGATTAATTTTTTTTTTAATGATTTCTATTGATGATTAACAATCTTTTTTTTTTCGTGTGAGACTGCCTTTATACAACCCTGCCATTAAACAATCCTATCATTAAACAATCATATAAAAAAGCAATCATATCAAGAAACAATCATGTCATTAAACAATCAGTCATTATTTATCAGCTACGAGCAATCACACTGGGATTATTTTGTATCTTTTTTCTTACGACATTTTGCATGAGAAAAAATCGGTTGATATGATTTATTACTGACCAGCGATGAACGATTATACTGAAGTATAAGGTGATAATAATCATATCTTATAGATCATCCTTACGTGATTATACATTTATCTATCTATCTATCTATTTATCTACCTACCCATCAATCAACCTATCTATATAGGAATAGGAAGGCTATTTTGACTTCTTTTTTGTTTTTTGCCAATTACAGAAGCCATGTGTAATTTTTTTCAGGTAACTGATATCTTACGGCAAAAAACAACACACACACACACACACACACACACACACACACACACACACACACACACAAAACAATCACCATAAAATATAGCACCGTCGAAAAGAATTGTTAAACGCTCACTGGAAAAGAATATCTGAATATGGAAACATACAGCAAAAGGTTTCCTGTACTAAGAATCGAAAGTTTGTACCTACTTAGTCTGCTTGTATATTTTGGTAGTGTCTCCTGTGTTAATTTTGCTGAGAACGGTAGTGAGAAACCACACAAACGTACAAATAAGTTCAAACTTTCGAAGAAGGTTCTTTACTCATTCTTTAAAGAGTCTGCGTTCCCTTGATTGTATTAGAATGAACATCCTCACAAAAGTATTTATAACAGACGTGATCACTAAGCTGTATTAGTTTCAGTAGTTTTACTGTCACTGGGCCTATAAGCTGACTTTGTTGTCAATTGATTCAAAGCTGAAATAATGCAATTCAGCAAACTGTAAGTTCAGTGTTAGATCATCATTTTGGCGTATCTTTGTACTATTTTATTCGCTATCACGTATAATTCAGCTTGTTATTTTTGTTAAAAGATGTAGTATTCTTTCTCTTCTGTACCTCCTGTGTAATAAATGATAGCCAGCTTTGTTTTTCATCGCAGCAAAGGTTTAATTTGCGAAATGTATGTGCTCCTCTTGAATTCTATATTTGTAAACTAGGCCATCATTGATATCGATACTAAATGGAAAACAAGTATCGTCTGGGACTGGGTGACAGAAGGGGTATGGACGGATATCATGTTGATATCATGTAAATATCTGTGATTTGATTTTGTATAAATGTTTGTGATTGTACATTTTGATACAAATTTTAACGATATGTTATGATTATTATCATTGTTGTTGTTCTTGCTGCCCCATCATCAGTTGCATTATCCCCACACCGCTCATTCCAAGACCCCCAGACACAGCCACACCCGGGTTCGATGTGTCACAATCCCGGCGCTTGCGATCGACAGGGAACTATCAAAGTCAGGCTGTCATGCGACCACACAACAGAGCAGACGCTGCACTGCTGCTGAGTCACTTTTGTGGTGTTCAGTAGTGTTTGTTATTAGTCTGATATATGCGAGACACCATCCACTAACCCTCTCTATATTGCCGACAATGATCGCTTAATCGCAGAGCCATACTGAAAGCGCCTATCCAAGAGTGAAGAATGCCACCAGGTCCATCCAACGAACCTGCTGACAGGCATGACTTGGGCAGGATCCCAACAAAGGTATGGAAGTAGAGAGGAACTTGGAACTGATGATCGCCATGAGAACAGACAGGCCACAGAATTCGGGACTTTTTGTTTTTTGTTTGTTTGTTGTTTGTCTGCATTTGGTGAATGAGGACGAGGATGATCAGTCTGATAACGATGCTACCACAGGGGTCTGTGTAGGAATGGGGACTCCGCGACAAATCTTCACTCTGCGCTTCCTTTCATAGTACATCCAGGCGTCAACTGGACCCGTGAGAAACAGTCACCTGCAGTGCTGGTCAGGATTTTTTTTTTTTTTTTTTTTTGGTTGCCCCATCATCAGCACCGTTTCAGTGGCATTACTACCACGCCGCTCATTTTAGATTTTCCCATACACGGCCACACCCGGTACGTCCGTCGCAGTTCCAGCGTCGGCAGTCAACATCGACAGGAGGCCACACACCAGAGGAGACCCTGTACTGCTGCTGAATCACTTCGGTGGTGTTCAGTGGTGCCTGTTCTGTTTTAACGTACTTAGGACACCACCTACTAAGCCCCCTACTAACGACAATAATGGCTTAGTCGCGGAGCCAGACTGAGTGAGCGTCCCTCCCAGAGTGGTGACCGCCACAACGTCCTTCAAACAACAGCCCCCCATGAATCTGCCGACACTGACGACATTCACAGGACTCACCCCAAGCACGGAAGTGGAGGGGTATCGAAACTGAGGTCACCATGGGACTGCGAGACAAGGCTGTACTCTAAGCTTCCTGTCATAATGATATCCCGTCGTTAACCAGGCCCGAGAGATACAGACACTTGCAGTGTTGGTCAGGTAATTAGAGCAACACACCCAAAGACGCATCCTTGAAGTGGATGACACTCGACTGTGTAGTCCAAGTCTCCCCATTTAAGCCCACAGCACACTCAACTCTGGGTAGGAGCCGGCCACTAGCCGAAAAACCCACCTCCGCTGGGATTCGAACCCGCGTCCTCTCAGCCGTCAGTCCGCGACGCTAACCACTTCGCCACGGAGGCTGGTTGGTCAGGAAGATTTCATCAACATTCCCAAAGACGCATCCATGCTGTGGTTGTCCACCAGCTGTGTGGCTGGGACACCCGTCTTTAGTCCGCGACCATAAACACTAAGATACACAAGTCCCCAGCATTTTTTTTTTTTTTTTAATCACTTGACGTTTTTATTACATTTTACTATATCTATGTACAAAATGTGTATGTACGTGACAGTATGGGGTGATGGGCAGTGTTTGTATCGTTTTTTTCTTTATTTTATTTTACTTTTTTTAGATTCATTTATCCGTATATTTTTAACAGTTTTTGCAGAGTCATAGCCCTCTTGCTCAGAATGGACAATCATTCACTTCAGACATTTTCTTTTCAATTATGCTTCACAAATAACTTAGATGTCAACGCCTTTTCAAGAATACCTACTTGTTTCTTTGGGGGGGGGGGGGGGGGGGGGGGTTGTGTGTTTTTGTGTTGTTGTTGTATGACCAGAGTAATACTGTGCAGAATGGATGGTCACAAATTCCTGCACAATTCGTTTCTGGGATGTTTTGGACACCGAAAGCCCTTTTGTGCAAGCTGGACAATCAACTTTTCCTGCACAATACACAAATGACCCAGATTTCAACACCACTTCAACAATCACGACTTGTTGCTTTCATTTGTATGTTTTTAGTTGATGGGTTTTTGTTTTTGTTGTTGTTGTTTTGTTGTTTTTTGTTGTTGTTTTTTTGTTGTTGTTGTTTTGTTTTTTTTTTTGTTTTTTTTTGGGGGGGGGGGTAGGGGGGTGTTGTTGTTTTTTCAGAGCGTGAGTCTTCTTGCGCAGACTGGACAATCATCAGTTCCTGCACAATTCGTTTCTGGTATGTTTTAGGAATTAGTGATGCACAAATCACCCAAATTTCAACACCTTTTCAACAATCACTCCTTGTTGTTTTTATTTTATTTTTTCTTAACAGTTATTGCAGTGCCAGAACCCTTACTGTCCAGCAGTCTGGATTTAAACAATCAGTACTTGGCAGTCGACAGTAAATCGGAACAGGAAATGATTGGTACACATGTTTTAACTTTGTTTTGTTTTGAGCGTGCAAGACGGAAGTTGAGAGGACGGTTTTTCTGGCCTGTGGTCTTTGTTCAATGTATAAAAAAAATATTGAAAAAAAATAAAATAAAAAGTTTTTTTGTTTTTTTTTTTAAATCAACGTTTTAAAATGTTCGCGATCACGATAATCACAGTTACAGACTTTCTGATACGTTCTGGATTGTCACCAGTATAATTTCTAACAGACCTTGAACACATCAGTGATTGTAGTATGGTTCTGTTGTTGTTGTTTTATTGTTGTTGTTGTTGTGCTTTGTTGGATTCTACACTTTGCTTTGAGAGAGGTCGGTTGATAATTGGTCTTTGACCACCGCCACAGAAAGCAGCTCTTGAAAAACGCCTAACGATTTAATTTACGGTGAGACAAATATTTATCCGATATATCTCAATTCCGCAGTAAGATGTATTTGCTACTGGGTTGAAAATAACATTAATGGAAAATTTACTGTTTCCGAAAAAAAAACATATAACATATTGTAAGATCTAGACTCTATGGTAAACTGGGTGTCAAAGGTTACGGTTAAATTATATGAACTGGGATTTGATTATGTTTGGTTACAGCAAGGGGTAGGCGACATAAATGGATTTATTGGTGCATTCTGAACAAGATTAATTGACTATAGATGGCAAGAATTATTATATCATGTTCGAGACAGCGATCGATTTCAGTTTTACAGACAGTTCATGTATATGTATTTTATTCCTACTTATCGATCAATGAATATGAATATGCGTTTCAGATAATTTTTCACAGCCAGGTTCGGATTATGGACATATTTCTTCATCATTATCTTTATCGAAAGTCCAATGTCTCTGATCTTATTTGTCCCTTATGCAGACGTGCTGAAGAAACTGAACTTCATTTTGTGTTGTGGCACCCTGCTTTGAATAACCTTAGACATAAGTTGATTCCACACAAAAATATTATAGACACCCCACTTTATTTCGACTTGCCATGCTTATGTCATCAACAAACGAAGCTATCATAAAAACAGTTTGCTGTCCACTTGTATAAGGCATTAAATTTCCCAGTGTATTGTGTAGTTAATCATCATTGTTTGTGCGTTCTCAAAATTGTAGATTATCATTTGCAGTTGATCATTTACGTTTGTCGTTGGTAAGATTTTTGTTATGGAATGTTGGTTCACTGTTCCCGTTTCATAAGGGGCCATGGCCTTTATTGAATAAACTGTCCATATCTCCTCCCCCCCCCCCCCCCCCTCTCTCTCTCTCTCTTTGTCTCCGGGTTTCTATCTCTCTCTATATTTGTCTGTCTCTGTCTGTCTCTCTGTCTCTCCCTCTGTCTCTGTCTGTCTGTCTGTCTTTTTTTCACATTGTATCACACTTTTTCTCAACAATTAAGCTTATAATTCAGTAATTAACAGTTTTTCTTTTTCATACATAGTAAAAAGGTCACTGTTCAGTTACATCTTATGTATTTATGTAAATACATGTATAAAATGTAACTGAACTACATTTATCATTTGAATTTGACTTTCATGTGTGAGCATGTAATGCAGCCGCAAAATACCATCACAGATGAACTGAATGTGCCTGCTTCTTGATTACTTTTTTTTCTCAGATAAGAAGGCAGTGTATGGCTTGCAATCATTATCACGGCAGATTCACTTTCAGGCAATTTTAACAGATAAACCTACTCAAGTGGGGTATGAAACTGAGTATTGGCTGACTTCTCAGATAGATGTATGTATGACTTTAAAGTTTACACTAGAAAAAGAGTGACTATTTAAAAAAAAAAAAAAAAAGATTATGAAGTAATTATGTATATATGTTGGGTCTTACTGAATCAGGGTTATCACAAAAATCTGTAATTTGATGAAAATGTGTTGTGAGTGTCATTTTTTTCTAATACTAATTGTAATCGTAAAGCAGACAGGCACATTGTTGATACCCATATTGAGTTTTTCACATTGTGCTTAATTTTTTTTAATCAATAGTTAAGCTTATAATGCATTACTTGATATTAAAAAAGAAGAAGAAAAAGGTCGGTTGCATCTTATATATTTATACATGTATAAAATGTAACTTAACTTTATTTCCTATCTTGTGTGTGTGTATGTGTGTGTGTGTGTGTGTGTGTGTGTGTGTGTGTGTGTGTGTGTGTGTGTGTGTGTGTGTGTGTGTTGGCCACACTTAAGTGCATTTCCTCTTTCATTTAAACAAAAGCAAGTGTGAGTTAGAAATGATTTTTTTCCTTTATAACTTTTATTTTGAAAAAAATAAGTGAAAAAAAAGATAAACAGTGTAAAACCTAACACAATTTTGTGTGGTCTATATTTTTATGTTGGGGGTGCACATGACTTTTGTCCTGCAATTGATTTTTTGTGTGTTTTGATTCAGTTATGTAGTAAGTGCGTGTCACAAGTGAGTCTTGAAGACCTTGTCTGTCTGTGAACTCTTCCTTTCTTGCCAGTTAATTTGCCTTTCTTTTGCTCTTTTTTTTTCCCTGTAACATCTTGAATGATAATGTCTTCCTGGACTTTATGATTTGCAATTTGCAACTCTCACTGTTCCGCTTTTTTTCCTTTTTTTTTTTTTTTTTGCTTCCATGACGTATGGATTCCTCGCTGGCTTTTTTGGAGGTGAGTGTGTGTGGGAGGTGGGGGGTGGGGGGAGAGGGTGTTATGACTGATTTTATTCAAATTTGTGTGCATTATATACGATCATTTTAGTTTTCAGACACCCCGCCCCCAACCTTTTTTATGTATATATATATATATAATATAATTCTCTGGCGAAAACCAGCATGTCAGCAAGCTGGTTGACAATCAACCGTGAAGCGGAAACGTCACAGCACAGTAACCACGCCTTCCTTCCGCCGACGATGTGTGCGTGCGCAGAAATTATACGTAACATAAAAAGATATATACATATATATATATAACAACCATGATTTATATATGAAGTAAAAACCGCTGAAGCACGTTCATGGACGTCACTGCTGTCGACAGCAGGGAAAGGACCATAGATTTTCCAGCGTAGATGAGCTGCATGTAAAGAGAACAGCCCGACTTCACACACACACACACACACACACACACAGATCTGCCGCGACAAAACTCGGTGCAGTACAATAGAACGCGTTATCAAGGAGAAGAGAAAAGACAGTCTACTCTTTTGTTGTTGTCTTTTTTTTTTCTTTTTTTTCTGTTAACAAAAACGTAAACCACAAACACCACCACCTTCCCCGCGCCCAAACTCCCCAACCCCTTCCTGCAACACAGAGAGGTGGGGGGGAAGGGGGGGGGGATACTTTTGAGTAAGGCATGGAAGTGACATCATGGTTCACAAATGCTACACGTACAAAAGTCTAAATTAGGGATGGTGTGTGTGTGTGTGTGTGTGTGTGTGCGTGTGTGTGTGTGTACGTGCGCGCGTTCGTACTTGTTGAGAGATGGGTGGGTGTGAGCAGAGTATGTGCGTGTATATCTATGTGTGTGCCAGTATGTATGCATGTGCGTATATGTGTGTGTGCGCGCACGCGCGCGCGCGCGCGCGCGCGTGTGTGTGTGTGTGCGTGTGCGTGTGTAAGAGTGAGACGATAAACCGAGGTCCCGTGTGCAGCATGCACTTAGCGCGTGTAAAAGACCCCACGGCAACAAAAGGGTTGTTCCTGGCAAAATTCTGTAGAAAAATCCACTTCGATAGGAAAAACAAGTAAAACTGCACGCAGGAAAAAAAAATGTGGCGCTGAAGTGTAGCGACGTGCTCTCCCTGGGGAGAGCAGCCCGAATTTCACACAGAGAAATCTGTTGTGATAAAAAGGAATACAAATACAAATAAAGTGCCCGTAATTGTATGCAATGAATAAAAAAAAAAATCATTGTACATACAAAAACCATAAAAGTCATCAAGCTGATGTAATCTACTGAGGTCTCAAGACATGAAACTCGGTTGATTTGATCTGACTGATTTTGTATCGATTATTTTGTTGTTGTCACAGGTGTTTAACAATCAAAATGATTTCTTCTTGTTCTTTTTTTTTCCTTTTTTTAATTTTTTGTTTTGGTTTTTTTGTTTGTTTTTTTTTACAGAATTTTGCCAGAGACAATCCTATTGTTGTCGTGGGTTCTTTTAATGCGCGCTAAGTGCATGGTACACATGGAACCGGTTCATCGTCTCATCCGAAAGGCTACCACCCAGACCATCACTCAAGGTCTAGGGGCGGGAGAAATAGATATCACGGTCCGAATATGAGACTCGAACCCAAGTCGGACGCATTAGCACAAGGCCACAGTGTCTACTGGTCAGGTATTCAAGATGATGAAGAATGTTGCGGTGATAAGAAACTTTGGGGAGAGCTGGACAGTCCAAGGACTTCAGAGAAGAAGCGCCCCTCAGTCAAGTGTTTCGGCCCTTAACACCTTACACTCTGAGGGGACCAGGCCACAGCCAGGTCATGACTCGTGGATGCCCTTGTATTGCCGCCTTTTTACAAAAAAAATCCCTGGTCCTCAGCAGGTTCCAACCCGCGCCTCCACAGTGGTCGCCACTTCAGGACCGAATCACCTTTTCTGGCAGACGTTCTAACCACTGAGCCATTGTACGCCAAGGAAAATTTCATTCCTCCTCGACCAGATCCAGCTGGAACTCTTTTCTGCTGCTTCTGCCATTGCCTTGAGAGCCCGTGTCCTCTCTCTTCCAGAAATCGACAGCTGTTTCATGAGGCTGTAGGCAGATGCACTCACAAACCCTCTTGCACCAATCTCTATGTGAGGACTTTGGCTTGGAAACCATATTCTCTCAGGCTGCTGGCCAGACTAGCAAATGTGCGGCTTGACTTTTTTTTCTTTTTCTTTTTTTTGAGAGAGAGTGGTAGGGAGGGGTTAATGCATGCTTAAAATCTTTGTTGCAGTGTAAACTTTGTATATCTACATACGTTTCAGCTCCTGGTGTCGTGTGTTCAATGTTGTTTTTTCTGACCTGAATATTTTCATTTAATTAGTAATCAAGGAAGGGTGGACAGGGTTATTTGTGTGTCTCTGTTTCACTTACTTATCTGTTGACGAGCATCTGAATGAGTCGAAAGTATATATATATTTAAAAATTCTGTTTATAACTGTGTTTGAAGCAGACATTAAAGGCCTTTGAATTTGGCTTTGGTTCTTCTTCTTCTTCTTCGTTCTTGTGCTTGTGTTCACTCGTATGTACACGAGTGGGCTTTAATGGTTTTTACCCCGCCGCGTAGGCAGCCATACTCCGTTTTCGGGTGTGTGCATCTGGGTGTGTTATTGTTTCCACAATTCACCGAACGCTGACATGGATTTCAGGATCTCTTAACGTGCGTATACGAAGGTGGTTCAGGCACTGCACATATGTTGACCTGGGAGATCGCAAGAATCTCCACCCTTCATCCACCAGGGGCCGTTACCGAGATTCGAACCCGGGACCCTCGGATTGAAAGTCCAACGCTTTAACCACTCGACCATTGCACCCGTCTGACTTTGGTTCAAATCAGTATCTTTGAGTGGAAGTGGAAGCGGAACAAGAAGTCCAACTTTACATACTCCTTTCATGGTCGTGTACTTTGTGGGTTTTTTGACTCATTTGTGTAAACAAAGTGAGTCTATATTTTAACCCGGTGTTCGGTTTCAGTGTGTGTGTCTGTGTGTCTGTGTGTCCGTGGTAAACTTTAACATTGACATTTTCTCTGCAAATACTTTGTCAGTTGACACCAAATTAGGCATAAAATAGGGAAAATTCAGTTCTTTCCAGTCATCTTGTTTAAAACAATATTGCACCTCTGGGATGGGCACAACAAAATAAAAAATGAAGCCTAATTATATGCAAACTGCATTTACTGTTATATTTATATTTTTTGTATTCTCTAAACTTGGCACTTTGATCTGATATACTGACCCAACAACAAGAGCAGTTATTAATTATCATTTTTTGTTCAAACAGGAACTTCTTTTGCTAAGCATGGAAGTTTTATTTATTTTGCAAACGTTTTGGTGCAGATAGTAAAAAAGGGAAATTACTCTGTAATTAATGCTAGGGGACTTAATTCGCTTTAAACTGATCTTTCTCATCTTAAACATTACATTTTGAATTTATACACAATACATAAAAAGCTTGGATTTTTTTTTTCCAGTGCATCACAAGTGAGTCTTGAAGGCCTTGCCTCTCTTGTGTGTGTGTGTGTGTGTGTGTGTGTGTGTGTGTGTGTTTCCTATAATTTTATACAGCCTTTTCATCCCCTTCCTCTGAAACAGGACTGAATTTTTGTTCGATAGTTATGACGAGGATCTCGGGGCTTTTCTTTCTTTCTTTTTTTTTTTTTTTTTTTTTTTTTTTCCAAACCATTTTCAACTAATAAGGTCGTACTTAATGGCATGCGCACGCGTGAGTAATAAATCATCAGAGGATGTTGTACTTTACACATGAAAAAAAAAAACATGTCTTGGGTAATTGTAATTCTGACACTTCTTTTGTATTCAGTGGTTTCGTTTCGTTACTAGAATTATAATGAGTGGGGGTGAAAGAGAGGGGGTTTGGGGGGTAGGGGTGGGGGGAAAATGAGAGGAGGGAGGTGTACATGATCTCTCTCTCTCTCTCGTGTGGGTGTGTGTGTGGGGGGGGGGGGGGGGGATTCGGAACATGAGTGACATGATGGTCGGGGTGGGAAGAGTGTGACCTCACACCCTCACATCAAACGACTTTAACCAAAGTTTTTACTAGACTCTGCAGCGCGTCATACAACTCAGATCATTCCCATCTGAACCTCTCAAACTAGATGGCAGAGGTATTTAAACAAAACTTTTTGATTAACAAAAAAACAACAAAAAACAACAACAAGGCTTCGGTCTTTAAAAAATAAATAAATAAGAAAAAAAAAACACATACAGAAGTGACATTAATTTTCAAATTTTGTGTATACGCACGCAGAAGATCAAATACGCATGCTAAAGATCCTGCTATCTATGTCGGTGTTTGGCGGCTTATGGAAACAAGGACATACCCAGCATGCACACCTCCGAAAACGGAGTATAGCTGCCTACATGGCGGAGTAAAAACGGTCGCACACGTAAAAGCCCCACTGGTGTACATACGAGTGAACGTGGGAGTTGCAGCCCACGAACGAAGAAGAAAATGGCAGAGTTGTTAAAAAATAAACTTTTAATTTGAAAAAAGAACACACACACACACACACACACACACACACACACACACACACACACACAAAACGAGGCTTCGGTGTATGAAAAAAATATATTAAAAAAGACCTGCAAAAGTGACATTAATGTTCAAAATTACGTCAAATGCAACCCACTCACCCCTATGTGGCTATCTATGCTTTTTGTTTGTTTGTTTGGCTTTGAAGATTTCTTCTTCTTCTTTTCATATTTTTTTGTAATTTGGGGATGATAAATTAAGTGGAAGGGCTGACGTCTTGAGGGCGGCCTTGTCTTGTTGGCCCTGAGGAGCTAGCTAAACGGTTAATATGATGAGTCATGACTGTGTTTGGTTTTGGTTTTGTTGTTGTTGTTGTTTCGGATGTTGTTGTCTTTCAGGTGTGACAGTTTTTGTTGACACGGATGAGCATTTGCATGGTTTCACAGTAAACAAGTAAATCCAGATGCTGACCTAGGCACATGAACACAGGATATGATCGTTTATGACTCCCTCACTGACAGTCACCATTAAGGGCCCGTGCCGTTCCAACAGTATCACTGCAATGCCCCGCAATTCCTACACATCAATAAACACACAGGACAGGTAGAATTTCTTTTCCGATCTTCCAGGTCAACACATGTGCAGACCTGCTAGTGCCTGAACCCCACTTCTTGTGTATACGCACGCAGAGGATCAAATACGCAGATTAAAGATCCTGTAATTCATGTCAGCGTTCAGTGGGTTATGGAAACAAGAATATAGCCAGCATGCACACCCCAGAAAACGGAGTAGGGATGCCTACATGGCGGGGGAAATAAACAAAACGGTCATATACATACGTAAAATGTTACTTGTCTGTCTGAGTTTATATGGGTGCGTGCCTGAAATCTGATTGAATGACACAGGAAACGAATGATGAGTACCCAATGGCGGCCGCCAGTCGGCTTTGCCCAGGTAGGCATCCTGTTGTGCAAATGACTCCGTGTTTGTAATGCGCTTAGAGTTTGGTCTCCGACCGAGGATCAGCGCTAAAGAGAATCCATGTCAAATCAAAACTAAACCGTGCATCATTAAAAGGGTAGCCTACATCCCGATAGCATTGTATCTGGGAGACACCGTGACAGATTCGGTCAGGCGTTGGATTTCATGATCCAGTGTTCACCAGTGATCAGGGTTCGAGGCCCCGTTTCAGCATGGTGTTGTATCCTTGGGAAAGACACTTTAACCCTCCTTCCTATGCCGACGACAGTGGCAGTCACTGTTCCGGCTGCCGTAAAGGCTGTAGGACTTTTACAGAATATGTTGATCTTTTTTTTTTTAATTTCTATTTTGTGTACGTAAAATAAGATTGAATTTTAAAAAAACTGACCCCATCTCCCTCTCAGTTTAGAAAACTCGTGCATGTGTGTCTACAGCATGCTGTGGTGATCTATAAAATTGCCAGGAATTATAATTCAATGAAAGAAAAACGTAACAATAATCACACGACTCGTCCCCTCCCTGTGACGACACACTTCTCTCCTCTTCTATTCTGTGTGTTCTTGAACTGCAGCTCCCGCGTTCATTTGCATGCACGCCCTTACGATTGGACTTTTTAGATGCATGACCGTTTTTTCCCCCGCTAATATACAGCCATAGACATAGACATTCGCTTCCTGGGAAACTGATGCCATTGATCGCTCACGCTGGAGGATGCTGTGCTCTAGTGGCATAAAGACGTCTGAAAACAAGAGAACGTTGGCCATTAAGGAGAAGCGTGAGCGAAGGAAGCAGGTCTCAACTTCTGGAGACGTTTTCCCTTGCAACACCTGTGGGAATTGCTGCGCATCCAGAATCGGCCTCTTCTCCCATATGAGGACACACACCGACAGATAAGCCTGCCTGCCTACTCATCCGTCGGTCCGACGGGAGACTCCATCATCAGACAGCCATACTCCTTTTGGGGGCTGTGCTTGCTGGACGTGACCTTGTGGAATTAACAGGCAAACGAACGCTAGCATGGATTACGGGATCTTTGACTTACATTTTGATTTTCTTGTCTGCTTTTTAAACACAACTGGAGGCGTGGGGTGAAGGGTGGAGGTGGGGGATGGAGGTGAGAGAGGGGTTTGAGGCACTAGCAGGACTGCACAGCTGCTGACCTGAGCAGATCGGGGGGGAGAGGGTGGGGGTGGGGAAGTATCATCCATCTTTAACACAACATCAAGTGGGGGCGGGGGTGGGGGTGGAGGGGTGAAGAGGGGAGGAGGGAGCGGGGGCGGCAGGGATGTAGACACAGGGGTGAAACCCAGGACCCTCAAAAGTCCCGACGCTTTCACTAAACACTCGGCCTGTTGCGTCCATCTCATGACGCTCTTAAGCTTTTCAGGACGTTCATCACTGGCTGTTCAGACACCCTCCCCCCCCCCATCACCCCCCTCCCGCACTCCCCCCCCCCCCCCCTCCGCCCCCCACTCACACCCTGACCCCCTGACCCATAC
The DNA here is from genome assembly GCF_041734735.1 of Babylonia areolata. Classification (NCBI taxonomy): domain Eukaryota; kingdom Metazoa; phylum Mollusca; class Gastropoda; order Neogastropoda; family Buccinidae; genus Babylonia; species Babylonia areolata. Next base: position 15,811,501 of record NC_134910.1, on the reverse strand, counting down.
AATGACACTCTCGGGGCGGTGGGAGGGGTTGGGGGGGGGGGGGGTATAACCACTTTACAGACGTGACACAGATTCAGCGAGGAAAGTGCTTTCCTCGTTTTAATGGGGAGGGGGAAGAGGTGGGTGGGGGAAAGCGGAAGTCGTGTACGTGCATTAGCCATGGCCCAAATTTGTGACAACTGTGGTATGGGGTGGGGGTTGAGGGGGTGGGGGTGGGGGTGGGGGTGGGGGCTTAGCTTTATTCTTTGTCCTTGGAACATATTAAGTACTGACCTTCAGTGGCTTTTTCTTCTTCTTCTTCTTCTTCTTCCAAGAGGAAAGTCGGTTTTGAAACATCTGTGTTTCGGGTAGAGTGGACCAAACTGTTCGTGAGCTCGTCATTATTTGGTGACCTCATGCTTGTATTTAGTGGGGGGGGTTTATGCAGGGTGCCTTGCTTTTTACAGGTAAAAAAAAAACAACAAAAAAACAACAACAAAAAACAACAGCAGCTGAACATTGATACAGTGTTCATCAACATGAAAAAACAAGAACACCCAGATGGCACCCGGTGTGGGGCATGCTACCGCTGAGAGCGACCATGCATCTTCATACTGGTCCATTCCTGCCTCATGATCCAGCGTTTCAACAAAGCATGATGGAAATGTATGTATGTTTTGTGGAGATAGGCCTGTCACTTTTTGAGCTACTGGATCTTTTCTTTTCTTTTCTCGGTGGTAAAAAGACTTCAAAATTCAGTGCATCGGGAGAAGAAGAAGAAGAAGAAGAATGGGACATTGGGTTTGCCCAATCTAATAACACAAAAAACCTGAGCGTTTACAATCAAACAGCACAAACCGGTTCAGAATATCAACTCAAATCACCAACAAAATCTAAACCATTGGTCTTTGGCCTATATGAATTTAAAGCTTCCTATATCCTACTTTTTTGACTCACTTGTGTAAACAAAGTGAGTCTATGTTATAACCCGATATTCGTGTGTGTGTGTGTGTGTGTGTGTGTGTGTGTGTGTGTGTGTGTGTGTGTGTGTGGTAAACTTTAACATTGTCATTTTCTCTGGAAATAATTTGTATGTCAATACCAAATTTGGCTTAAACATAGCAGGAGGAAAATCTTCACAGTCATACAAACGATAGGTTCTAAGTCTTCCGAATTAAGCCGTATTTCCGGATTATTAACGGTTTATTTCGTTGAGGCTCGTTCCGGAATCCGAAAACACCATATTACCGCTTCACAGTTGCCGTAACATATGGGCTACGCTTGGTAAGAAAACGGCATGACTTCGTTTTTCTTGTTTGCAATTAAAAGAAAAGAAAAACAAATTCTGGACAGAACACATACAGTGACAATAACTATATCATCGACGCGTTTACTGCTTATAAATATTCTAATGTGGATAATGAATTAACTACAATGAACATAAAGGAAAACCTTATTTGACCTCTTCACTGAGTTTCGGTCAGCCTTGTCTAGGCTGATCTGTGCAGATGATTTTTTTTTCTTATTTGCAATAGAAAGAAAAGAAATACAAATTCTTGACAGAACACACACAGTGACACTAAATACATCATCAACGTGTTTACTGCAAATGAACATTCTAATGTTGACTCTGAATTAACTAGAATGAACATGAAAGAAAAACTGAATCGTCCTTTCCACAGAGTTCCAGTCAGCCTTGTCTAGGCTGGTCTGTTCAGATCTTGTTTTTTCTTGTTCATAATTGAAAGAAAATAAATACAAATTCTGGGCAGTACACATACAATGCCACATACTACATCGTCGACGTGTTTACTGCATAATTATGAATATTCTAGAGTGGATGCTGATTTAACTAGAATGTACATAAAAGAGAAATTTGAATGAACCGTGTCGTAGTTACCGAGTGTAACTGAGCCTGTCATCACGAGTCTCCACAGATCTAGAGAAAACGGCTACATGTTGCCATGTGCTCGAGGCGATGACAACGTCTCCTGTACTGCGGACTTCAAATAATGTCCTAAATGCCCGAGATATACCAAATAACACGATTTAAATGCCGTTATCACCTCGAACACCGTAACCGATTAATCACGCAGAAAAAAAAAAGGGCAACATGATTAAGTATTTTTGAACGTCATTTGTAGACTCAGGTTAGTGCTGTGTTGTACGACTGTTTCCTTTCGCTCAAACATACTTGGTTCGAATCTGCTTTATGGCTTTTTTTCCCGGAGCTGTATAATATCAAATACAGAACACTAACGATTTTTTTGGAATAAATTTTATTTCATATTTCTTTATCATTTTATAAGTATCACAAGTGAGTCTTGAAGGCATTGCCTCTCTTTTTTTTCATTTTTTTTTTCAAGTGCATCAAGGCATATAGGGCATGGTTTAGACATTTCATGAGACGACACGTGTCTTGCTAAATTTATGCGGTATGTGAACTTTTTTTTTCTTGTGTGTGTGTGTGTGTGTGTGTTTACCAGACAGACATGAGGAATGCCTTAGCGGTGAGTGACAAAGACCATAAAAACGGTCACACGTCGAAAAAGTCCACTGTAACAAATCGCTTTGTACATGTGTTGTCTGGCTCCAATGAATGGACGGCCACCTGTGACAGTCACTGTGACATTGTGATACCTTCAGATGTTGGTACATCAGATTGACATGTCAACAAACAGTACTGGCACAAATGTAAGTACTATACCAACTGTTGAAGTGTCCTGTTCAGCAAGTGCATTGCTCGAAGTTCACCCGTTCAACTTTTAATAATTCCCCTTGCCCTACCTCATGTTCCCTTTACCCTACCCTCCTTCCTTTACCTTCCTTTCTTCCACTGTCCTACCCGACATTATACCAAGAATATACCAGTTGAACAACGTTACGGTGTTTACATTTTGTGCAACCTCCTCTTCTCAACGAAGATAGAACTCTTCGTACTCATCGAGTGTCCCCCGTCTCTAATAACACATGGAGTTGCTGCAGTACCACAAGGACTTTTGGTGTGCAGCCAAGCCTGGACAGAATCTCCCGGAAAATCATGGAATACCTGAATTTGACGTCATCGCTAAGTTACGTTACGTCATGTACTATGAGGTCATGGTTTGACCAGTGGGGAGGAGAACGAGCGGCTGGCTGGACGTTGTTAATGTGCGCAGGGGTGAAACATTCTTCCAGGAGGTTGGAGCGGTGTCGGGGTGGTGGAGCCGCCCATGGACGTTGACGGGACGGGGGGACCCACTGAGTGGAGGGGCCCCCTGTTGGAACTGCTGCTGTTTCGGTTCGATGTTGGAAGAGGTGCCCAAGCGTCGGAGCGCTGTTGCACGCCGGATGATGCTGGGAGCTGGAATGGTGATCCACTGAACGGTTCCGCAAGCCACTGGAAAACTTTTGAGGTGTTTTGTTTGCGGCCGTCATTGTGGTGTGTGTGTTAGTTACTTTTTGTTTATATTTTTTTTCAGTGAGTTGAAGGAAGGGAATTATTTATTTTTGAGTGAATTGGAATAACGAGTTTATTTTTTTGATTGAGTTGGGAAATGAACACTTATTTTCTTTCTTTGATTTATTAATATTATTGAGTTAATCAAAAAGTAAAAGAAAATGTGAGTTTGCGTTCTTCTAAAAATAAAAAAACTTAATTCGCGTTCGTGTTGTGCTTTTTTTTTTTTGTTCGGATGGAGTGCCGGTTGAAAGTAACACAGGCCTACGGATTTAAGAAAAAATAATCCGTTACATCCACTCGTAAGAGCCTGTACACAAATGAACGTGGGAGCTGCAGTTCACGAACGCAGAGAAGAGGAGCTCACTTCACTCTCCGTTTCTCAAGGAGGCGTCACCGCGTTCGGGCAAAAAATCCATATACGCTACACCACATCTTCTAAGCAGATGCCTGACCAGCGGGCCTAACCCAACAGGTTTAGTCAGGCCTTGAGCGGAAAAAATGCACAAGTAAGTAAATGGATACATTATTAAATGAATGAATGAATGGATAAATGAACAAATATAAAATAAATAAACGAATAACATTAAAAAAAAAAAAAAAAAAGAGTAGCAGACAGATTATGAAATAAAATGAAAGGGAAAAATGAATGGAATAAAGAAATAAATTAGTAAATAAATGAATACATTAATAACAAAAAACAACAACAAAAACATAGAAATTAAAAAAAATAATTAAAAAAAATGAAATAAATAAATTAATAGATAAATGAATAAATACATGAATAAATAAATGAATGAATGAAATGTAAACTGACATACAGACACACACACAGGCACACGCACACACGCACGCACACACAGGCACACACACACACACACACACACGCACACACACACACACATGCACAATAGATATACAACAAACATGCAGTTTCACAGATATGAAGCGCAAACAAAAGTGCACATGCCCAACACTACACATAAAAGCATCGACTCAGAACCACAAGGCTATGAACCACGCCAAATTAAAAAGTACTAGAGTAATAGAACAAGCCAAGAAAACATACTGGACAACATTTTGTATCACCGAAGTCTCAGACTATAAAGATACTAAAAAAGTGTGGGATCAATTAAATATCATGAAGAATGAGATAAAACTTTCAGAATATCCTGTCACTTTAGGAAACAACAAATCCCCTTCGAAATCAGAAAAAGCTGAAGCATTTGTCAGCTTGTTTTCTAAAGTAAGCAGACTAGATGGACTACCACAGGTACAGAAAGCACTCAGAGAAAAAGCAGAAAAAACTCAAATTTATAACGATCCTGCTCCTGATAATCAACATTACGTTAATGCTCCTCTAACACACCAAGAAATGAAAGATGCAGTCTATTCCATTTCAAATAAGAAAACATCGGTAGGAATTGATGCAATTTCTAATGAAATGGTTAAGCATCTACCAGATAAATGGATGAACATTCTTCTTAAGGAAGGAATCAATAATAGTTCCAATCCACAAACAAGGCAAACCAAAAACACACATTGGCAGTTACAGACCAATAGCACTCACTTCTCATGTCTGTAAGTTGCTAGAAAAAATATTAAACAGACTCGTATACTACTGTGAAAAGAATACTGTCATCGCTGTAAATCAAGCAGGTTTTAAAAAAAGAAGACCCACAATTGATCATTTAGTGAAATTAACCACTCATGTTAAGCACCAATTTGCGAGACGAAAATGTTTGCTTGCAAATTTTTTCGACATTACTAAAGCCTATGACCAAGTGTGGCATTCACGTCTAATGTTAAAACTGAAGACGACTGGATTATCGGGACATATGTATAACTTTATAAAAGACTTCTTAGAAAACAGAAAAATTCAGGCTAAAATAGGGAATACGTATTCATCTACACGAACATTGCAGACAGGTATTCCTCAGGGCTGTGTAATTGCTCCAATATTGTTCAACATTCTAATGAATGATCTACCAAAAAAACTAACAAAGAATGTTGTAATGGTTCAATACGCTAACGATATATGCATGTGGATGAAAGTTACAATCAAAAAGAATATGCCTGCCCGATATATGAATTACACAAAAAAGCTATATCAAAATGAATTAAACACAGTAGCAAATTATATGAGCGAGAATGGTCTGCAAATATCAACCGAAAAAACACACTTGATGCTTTTTAATAATGGATCAAGTCCAGCAACATTGCCTTCCTTTAAAATTTACGATAACACCCTGGAATATAAAAAAAAGTAGTTAAATTCCTTGGAGTACACCTTTCATCAAAATTAACTTGGAATCATCATATCGATTACATGTTAACAAAGGCCAGGAAAATATTAAACTTCTTGAAAATAGTATGCAAACAACCATGGAGCCAGGACATATTCGTTCTACTACACCTTTGCACATCACTTGTTCGGTCAAAACTGATATATGCACAAGAAGTATACTTCAGAGCACCGAAATATTTATTGAAAAAAATTCAAAGCATAGACTGCAGAGCATATAAACTGGCACTTGGCTTACCAGTCCATGCTTCCAGTAAGAAAACGTACAGTGCAGCGGGAGTATTACCATTAGAGGATCAAAGGGAACTTGCGTGTAGTAAATTTGTCTTGAGAAGTTACGGACGAAAATGATTTGGAATCAGAAATAACTCTCAAATCCGACCGCGATTTTCCAAAGAGAGCTAGATCTATATCCTCTCATACCACACTGGGAACATACACGTCAAGTATTTTAACAAATTCCGGCGTGAATAAAACCCCACATCTTGCTAAAAGGTCTGTAGTATCACCTACACCTGTATGGGAACTTCAAAGAGCGCAATTTGATATCGATCACACTGATCTGACCAAAGATGACAACATAAATTTACTTACATCGCATGTACGAGTCCATTTGGAAGAGAAATACCTTAATCATCTAAAGATATTTACAGACGGCTCTGTTGTAAATGATAGAGCTGGTTCTGCTTTCGTTATTCCAGACCTTAACTTTCAAAACTCATTTCAACTGGGAGAGAATCATCTTCACAGCTGAACTCATAGCAATTCTAATGGCGTTAAATTTCATGATATCCTTTCCGAAAACTATATTTCACATTCTATTTTGTGTTGATTCTAAATCAGTTCTTCACGCTATTGAACTTATAAAGGAAACGGTTAGGTATGAACTCATTATTGAAATTAACAATTTGATTCACGAACTCTTACTAAGACGCTCTCATATAACCTTTTGCTGGATTCCTTCTCACTGCGGTTTTTACTATAATGAAAAAGTTGACATTTTGGCTAAAAAAAAAGAAAAAAAGAAAAGGAGCTAGAAGCTCCACGAAGGAGTTAGATTTAAATATTTCGCTTTCAATACAGGAATGTTACACCATGGTAGAAAAAGTCCAAAGGTCAAAATTTCAGTTTGAGGAAAAACACGCCGATAACTCGGAGTTAGCCTACATATGAACATACAGAAAATGTATGGTTTCATGGGAAAACATTACCATAATGATTTTCATAAGAGGAAAATCATTTCTCTAATCTGCAGATGGAAAATGGATTGTTTTAGGACAAAATATGTCAGTAATGTTTCTTGCATCTGTGGTGCTCACATAACAGCCGATCATATACCAACTTGCGATATGTTACAGTCTCAAATCCCTGAACTGAAATCATCTTCAGTGTCGACGATCTTCAGCAGTCCATAGCTAATGTATGACATTTTCAACTCATTAAATAGTCCAGTTGGTTCGCTGTTATAGTTGTTAGTTTTTCATTAGAAATATGTTATATTGTTATGGGTTTTTTTGTTTGTTTGTTTGTGTTTTTTTTTTATGTTTGTTTTTTTTTTTAACAAAACTTAAATCAATCATTTTCTATATGTAACACACACACACACACACACACACACACACACACACACACACACACACACTCACTTCCTCGCATGCGTACCCAGTAAGGAAAAAAAGAAAAAAAACAATACATTCACACGCGCACAAACGCACACGTACACACATGCATAAGTGCGCGTACACACACACACACACGCGCGCGCGCGCGCACACAGATACAGAAAGACAGCCAGCCAGACAAACAGAAAGACAGACAGACAAACACATACATACAGAGAGAGAACAAGAACAAGAACAAAAACTTTAATCTCCAGGCCTCCGGCCCCTAGAAAGAGGTCAAAAGTACACAATATGGTGATCACGCCGCGACAACAAAAGTGCTTCTTGTGCATAGTAAATTAATTCTAACTTTCATCATTGTTGTCACAGAGTTCCTGTCGTATCTTCAGGGCATTAAATATATAAACGCAGAATTTACGAATACTGTAAACAGAACCATTCTTCAGCAAGTGAACATACGATTGACCTTCAGAGTTCAGATGTTTTTTGCCGCAGGTTACTGTAAAGGACACAATTGTTCATAAAAATGGTTTTCATCTTCGACCACATTATAACGTTTACATGCGTAATTTGAATTATATTTGAATGTTCTCCTAAAAAATGATCCATTTATTGGGAGCAACCCAAGCCATAATTTTACCAAACAGTCCTTAAAACACCTTTTATCCACTAAGTCAAAAATATTGCTCACACTGAAAACCAGTTTTAAACAATCTGTAATTATGATATATATCTTTAGACATTACTGACTCGTCCCACTCTTGCATAAATATATCTTTCATTCTTTGCTTAAATAATTAATGACAAAAACGTTTGCTCACAACCAACGTCTTGTTGCAACCAGACATATCCAAACCCAAGTCTAAATAAAGTTGTTGTTTTTTTACCAAAGACACCCAGCATTTTTCCCCTTTCGTCCAGGTTAAACAACATCAAATATGCCTGTCTGGGTAATCGGTGCACATTCATATTCAGCAACCTTAACCAGTACTTGATATACCTTATAGCACTATTTATATACAGTGGATAACGTCCTAGTTAGCCGTATGCAAACTTTTTTGGTACTCTAAGTGGTATGTTCAAAAAACGTTTACATGCAAAGGAATGAACCTTCTCAATATTATCAAGTCTGTTAAGACCCCACATCTCAGAAGCGTACAAAAGAATGGGTTGTACCTGAGCATCAAATATTTTGAAAAAAAATATCCTTTGGAAATATCATTCAGCTTCGTTATATATATTTATACAGTCAATGCATGCATGTTTGCCTTTTACTGCTAAAATCCCTACTCCTTTGTTTATACTAATTTTTGTCGTAAAAACAAACCCTAGATAATTACATTCATTCACTACTTCTACAGCATTTTCATCGGGATTCCACTTTTGATATCTTCCCAAAAAGCCACCTTTCAAAAAACTCATCACTTTAGTCTTGTCAGTATTTACATTCAAGAAGAGTGTTTTACATGCATTATTCAGAATATTAATTTGATTTTGCAGACCAGTCGCAGTGTCAGCAATACTATATCATCCGCGAACAGAAGAGTGTACAACTCTAATAAATCCGGCAAAAACTGAATTCCATGAATACCACTGATTTAAACTGCTGATGCAATTTCGTTAACAAACAACGAAAACAATATAGAGAGAGGGGGGGGGGGGGAGGCAGCAATACAAAGGCATCCAGGAGTCATGACCTGGGTGCGGCCCTCAGAGTGTATGGAGTTAAGGACGAAACGCTTGACTGAAGGGGGCTTCTTCTCTGAAGACCTTGTACCGTCCAACTCTCCCTAGAGTTTCTTATCACTTCATTTCTAAACCCACCTATCTTCCACCACCAGAGGGCGCTGCACTGTGGCGGTTTGCTCTCCCTGGATGAGAGGAGCCTGAATTTCACAGAGAGAAATATGTTGTGACAAAAAGCAGTACATCAAAGAAATGCAGCAAAGCTGACCGAATTGTTCAATTCCCCCCTATTATTTGGCCTGAGGGTAATACGCGCGTTTTCATTAAGATTTGTCGTACAACTATAGCAAGCTTGTGAAGGTAGGATGAAAGTGGTTCACGGATTATCTCCCTTGGTCACACGGCTGTCGAATCACACAGAAAGCACAGGGATAAATAGATATATTTTTTGTTTTCCTTCTTCTTTTTTCCGTGTGTGTGTGTGTGTGCATACGTGCTGTGTGTGTGTGTGTGTGTGTGTGTGTGTGTGTGTGTGTGTGAGTGAGTGTGTGAGTGAGTGTGTGTGACAAACAACCAGACAGGAAGGGATATGTCTTCCTCATGACGCAGAGCACGAGTTACTTCCGCTCCGTCACTATCCACTTCTTTGCACCTGAATACCCATCATGCACTCTTCCCTCAAGGACATGGGGCTGTCACAACGAGCCTCTCTCTCTCTCTCTCATTCTCTCTCTCTCGCAATATTTTGACTTTGTGGATAAAAAGTGTTTTAGGGACTGTTTGGTAAAATTACTGCTTGGTTTGCTCCCAATAAATGGATAATTTTTTTTTAGGAGAACATTCAAATGTAATTCAAATTACGCATGTAAATGTTGTAATATGGTCGAAGATGAAAAACATTTTGTAAACAATTGTGTCCTTTACAATAACCTGCGGCAAAAACATCTGAATTCTGAAGGTCAATGGTATGTTCACTTGCTGAAGAATGGTTCTGTTTACAGTATTCGTAAAATCTGCGTTTATATATTTAATGCCCTGAAGATACGACAGGAATTCTGTGACAACAATGATGAAAATTAGAATTAATTTACTATGCACAAGAAGCACTTTTGTTCTACAGGTTTAAGTTAGTTCGTATTTCACATTTTGTTGTCGCTGCGTGATCACCATATTGTGTACTTTTGAGGCCTGGAGGTTAAAGTTTTGTTTTTGTTCTTCTTGTTCTCTCTCTCTCTCTCCCTCTCTCTCTCTCTCTCGCAATAGTTCTATGCGTCGTCATCCTGTCGGTAATCGTGTGAACTGTCATGCCTTCAGCACCTCTAGTTTTCAGGGCTTCCTGTGGCTGTTTTCAGCCAGTATTTCAAGTGTTTATGGAGAAGAGAGCAAAAGAAAAGGCAGCGATGCGCATCGCCATGTTGACACCGCGCTGTAGAACAGACGGTGTCACGTAAGGATTGCTCCTGACGCTGATGTTTTGGGGGAGTTTATTGTTGAGGTGCGGCGATGTAGAGCAGAACCCCGGGCCTGGACCTTCCAGATCGGAGAGCCTGAGGCAGAACAGACTGACCAGCGGGGGACGGAGAGCCAGCGCGGACAGACTGGGCAGTGCGTCGGACAGCAGCCAGTCGACACCCCCTTCTTCCCAGGAACCGCCCACCCTGACCGACATCATGGCCATGTTGCAGTCGATGAACGGTACCATGAACACGAGGTTTGGTGACGTGGACAGACGTATGGACACTATTGGGGAACAGTTTGGTGCACTGCGGGAGGAGGTGGTGGGGCTGAGGGAGGAGGTGAGCGTTCTGCGACAACAAAACCAGGAGCTGACAAAGACGAACAATGATCTGATGAACAGAGTTGACTCACTGGAAAAGAAGACTGATGACTTAGAAGGAAGATCTAAACGTAACAATCTGATCTTTTACGGCATAGAGCGACGAACATCTGACGGTTATGAAGATTGTGAGGGCATTGTACAAGACCTTTTGACAGACACACTGGACATGACAAAGGACATAGAGTTTGACCGGGTGCATTGGCTTGGCGGAAAACCAGACTCTCCTATTATTGCCAGATGTTCTTTGTACAAAGATAAGGTGCTAATCCTAAAAGAAAAACGTAAGTTGAAAGGCACTAATATTTTCATTGGCGAAGATTTCTCCTCGCGTGTCCGTGAAATCCGTCGCAAATTGTCGCCACACTTAAAGAAAGCAAGAAGCAATGGTCAGAAATCATTTATGGTCTTTGACCATCTAATCATTCTTGGCAAAAAGTTTTTTTCTTGACGAGCATGAGCAGCTCAAAGAAGTGAAATAGGTATTCGGCCGGCCTTTTTCTAGACACCGCATTCATCCACAGAATCTTGGCACTTCTTTGGGGGGCCACAAAAATGACACGGCACCGCTGGAGTGTCACTTTGAAATGAAGGCACGTGCATGCACGACTTCTGTTCAAGGCAGTGGATTTGGGTTGTCGACTCCCGTTGAGCAAGTGGAGTTTAATGTTGTAGAGCGTGACACAGAAGTTGACAGCCAGCGTCTGTCATGTCACAATGCGAGATCCCAGTCAGATGATGTGTCAGATTGTGTAAATGAGGATTTGTGCAATGATGATTTGTCGGCGCTTGTAAATAAACGATTCTTTTCATTTTTATTATGTAATGTCAATGGTTTGTTCTCTAAAATCAGAGATTGTGATTTTCTTTCATTTATTTGTACATTTGACTTCGTATGTTTCGTTGAAATCTTTATGGATAACTGTGACTCCGACATATTTGTCGGTTACAAAGTTTTTTGTAAATCTGCAATCAAACTTTCAAAACAAGGAAGACGTTCTGGCGGTGTTTTGTGTTTACTAAGAAATAGATTTGTTCCATTTATAAAAGTACTTCACGTTGAACATACTAATTTTTGTGTGATTCTTATTGACAAAAAATTGTTTGGAACACCTAAAGATGTACTTTATGTTTGCGCTTACGTTCCACCAGAAGGGTTTCCTTTTTATACCTATTTTGACTATGATAATGATATACATTTACTTGAAGAATGTTTGACTGATATTTTGTTGAAATATGATGCCTATATTGTTCTTTGTGGAGATCTGAATAGCAGGACATCAAACATTTCTCATGATCATTTCGAAAATTCTGTCCTTGACGTGCAACATAAGAGTCAATCACTTAATGCTAAACGCTCTTCGGAAGACCGTACTCTGAATAATTATGGGAAAGAACTGCTCAGTATGTGCACTACTTTAAGTTTAACTATTTTGAATGGAATATGTAATGGCGACCTTGAAGGTCGCTCCACATATATTTCTGATACAGGGAGTAGTGTTGTTGATTACTTTATTTTTTCAAACGAGCTTTTTTCCATTGTGTGTGATGCACGTATGCTGAATGTTTGCGAACGGATAGATTCTGATCATAGGCCTGTTACTGCAAGTGTTACTTTTCCTTATGAAAATGTATGTGATACAATATGTAGTGATCAAATTTTGGAGAAGTTTGTATGGAATGATAACAATGCTCGTATATTTAATGATCTTTTACGCACAGAAGGAATAAGTACTGAAATTGATAAGGCGATAGATTTAATTGATGTTGATGTTAACGAAGCTCTTGTCAAGTTTAATGAATGTATGAGAGAATGTGCTGACTGCATGAAGAAACGTATCTATATCGGTAATAACAGAAAGTTTGATGATTGGTTCGATCAAGAGTGTAAGATTGAAAAAAGAAAAGTAAGAAGACTATTAGCGAAATGCAGACGTTCTTTGGAATGGAATGTTTGCCATGAATATAATCAAGTCAAACGTGAATACAAAAAAATGTTGAAAAGAAAAAAGAAACAGTTTAACGATGCATTGTTAGATCAACTTGTCACATCTATACAGAACCAGAAAGAGTTCTGGGAAGCTGTTCACAAAACCTCATTTAAAAGAAAACAACCAAGAAATGACATCAGTATCGACACATGGTTTCATCACTTTAAATCGTTGTTAGAAAAAGATACAGCTAGTGGTAATGTAAATGGGGATGTTCAGTATGTTGAGTCTAATGACTATATGAACCGTCCTTTTCAGTGAGGAAACTGAAAAATCGTAAAGCTGCTAGGCCGGATAGTATTACTGGTGAAATGTATAAGAATTCAAATGACCATGTTATACAGTTTTTTGTTAAATTATTTAATACACTATTTGACAAGGGTATCTTTCCTCAAAGCTGGACAGAATCAGTTATTTTACCTCTTTTAAAGAAAGGAAATATCAACAATCCAAATAACTATAGGGGCATTTGTTTTAGTGATATAAGTAGCAAAATGTTTAGTACAATATTAAATAATAGAATACAAGAATGGGTACAAGAAAATGACATTACCCGAGATCACCCAGCCGGCTTTAAGAAAGGATATTCAACAACAGATCATATATTTGCCCTTTGGCACTGGTACATAAGCAATTTTCTAATAATCGTAAACTTTATGTAGCCTTCTTTGATTTCGAGAAAGCCTTCGACTCCATAAACAGACATCTGCTATGGCCAATATTGTTGAAAAATGGTATAAGAGGTAAATTGTATAAGTGTATTCGGAGTATTTATGATACCGTAAAATGTAGAGTTAGATGTGGTGCACAGTTGACAGATTATACAGCCTGTACAGCTGGAGTAAAACAAGGTGATGTGTGCAGTCCAGTGTTGTTCTCCCTTTTCATAAATGAACTGGCCATTGATGTTATTAATAACGGAAGACATGGTACCACTTTTCTTTTGATGCATTTGAATTATTTATCTTGTTATTAGCAGATGACGTTGTACTTTTGTCAGAAACTATTGTTGGTCTACAGACTCAGCTGAATTACTAACAACGTGCAGCAAGTTCCCTTCAACTGAAAGTCAACATGTGTAAGAGTAACATCATTGTATTTAGAAAGGGGGGATATTTAGGTTCACGGGAAAGATGGTTTTATGACAGTATTACAATGCCTGTTGTTAATGTTTATAAATATTTGGGGATAAATTTTACTACACGTTTGAGCTTTGTTTCTGCTTGTAAAGATCTTGCTAGCAGGGCCAAAAATGTCTTATTGTGTGTTATAAAAAGATTATCTTCGTTAAATAATACTTCTCTACAATAGTTTTTGAAATTTTTTTATGCTCAGGTACAACCCGTCATGCAATATGGTTCTGAATTATGGGGTCTGCATAAAGCCGCATTGGAATGTGAATCTGTGCACTTGTTTGCGTTGAAGAAATTTCTAGGCGTAGATCTGTGTACACCTAATGATCTTGTTTATGGTGAAACACATAGACATCCGATATATATCAACTCTGCTATACAGTGTATACGTTATTGGCTTAAGTTGTTACAAATGGAAGATTATAGAATACCTTTTAGAGCTTACAAAATGTTGTATGAGTTAGATATTAGGGGAAAGAGAAATTGGGTCACAGATGTACGTATTTGTTTATTTAGATATGGATTTGGTGATGTATGGTTGAATCAAGGTGTTGGTAGTATAAATCAGTTTGTAAGACTTTTCCGGCAACGCTTGATTGATTGTAGATGGCAGGACTGGAATTACCATATTCAAAATAGTGAAAGATTTAGTTTGTATAGAACTTTTGGACATATGCATGATGTTAAACAGTACTTGGTATGTAACATGGACATGTATTTGAAGTATGTAACAACAAGATTTAGGTTAGGCGTGTCAGATTTAGCTACACATTACTTAGATACAGAGATTTTACAGACAATGATTTAATTTGCCCACTATTTAACTCACTCAGTACGGCCAGTCCTCTCATCTCCTTTACACAGACCCCTTGGATGTCCAGTGGGTGTCTCAGTGACCCAACCTGTAGTTTCCGTCGTCAGAATTGTGGTTATTCTTTGTCAACATTCACGTCTTCAGTATAAGAGCCCTCCGCTTGCAATATTTTGATGGTGGTAATTGGGATGAAACACTGTTAACGTCGTCTCTTTCGCCGTTCGTATGGAGAGAGTTAAAGAAGACAAAGAAGACGAGGTACATTTTGTTTTTCGTTGTCCAGCTCTTTGTAGAATTAGAGAAAAATATATACCACCTAAGTACTATCGACAGCCATGTTTATTCAAACTGAGTTTATTTTTGTCATCCACGAGACTTGCTGATATATGGAATCTGGCACTGTTTTTTACACCAGGCATTTAAATTTCGGGATATCGTGACATCTTAAGATGCTGTACTTCATTGCAGCGTTTATGTAATATGTGTACTTATTATGGTTGGTCATATATTTTCATTTTGTTTGTTATTACTTATATTGTCAATTACCCCTTCATAAGGGGCCTTGGCCTATTAATGAATAAATAATCTGAATCTGAATCTCTCTCTCTCTCTCTTACTCATTCAATACAAACAGTAACTACCACCTTCTGGAAATTATGTGCCTTGCTTAAACAATGCAGATACAATACATCACAACAGGTTAGTGCATAGATAAGAAAAAGATCTGTAATAAGACATTGGACATAATTACATATAATGATACAGAATATACATGTTGCATACCCTACACCCTTTCCCTCGTTGTCTGCACAAACTACAAAGGAAAACAAAAATAAGCGCTACAATTTCTCGACGACAGTATGTAAAGGACAGACACAGACAAAACAAACAAACAAAAAGAAAAAAGAAAGGACAAAACTAAGGACACTTTCTTTATATGAACAAATAAATAATATCTTTTCTAGATGTCTATACTTCATTTTTTTCGTTATCTAAATAGGTTATTATGATACACTCAAGATGCAAGCTGACACATCACCACAAGACATAGCGCGAAAAAGGCAGAGCTAATGTCAAAACATATATATATATCAACTGAGTAATAACAGATTAACCTTCGCCGCACAGAGTGGGTCTGTCAGACCCACAGCCGCATAAAAGTCCCCATATCTCCGGAACTATTAAAGCTACAGTTATGAAATTTCCTGACTTTTCCTGACTCGTAAGTCCCTTTCCGGTGACAAAATTTGGAATTGTTACATCATAAAAGAAAGGAGTAATTAATGATGTAATTTCATTATCCTGATTCATCCCAAGGTGGGCCTTTCAGATCCACATATGAGAAAGAGGAGCAAAGGCCAATACCCTTATTCGTCCAATGGTGGGCCTCTCAGACCCACATATGAAATAGAGAGGAGCTATCCTTCTTCCCTGTCATCTTTCTGTGCCATCTGTTCTTCTCTGCTATCCGTTCTTCCCTGTCATCTTCTGTGCCATCTGTTCTTCTCTGATATCCGTTCTTCCCTGTCATGTTCTGTGCCATCTGTTCTTCTCTGCTGTCTGTCTGTTCTTCCATGTCATGTTCTGTGCCATCTGTTCTTCTCTGATATCCGTTCTTCCCTGTCATGTTCTGTGCCATCTGTTCTTCTCTGCTGTCCGTTCTTCCCTGTCATGTTCTGTGCCATCTGTTCTTCTCTGATATCCGTTCTTCTCTGTCATGTTCTGTGCCATCTGTTCTTCTCTGCTATCCGTTCTTCTCTGTCATGTTCTCTACCATCTGTTCTTCTCTGCTATCCGTTCTTCTCTGTCATGTTCTGTGCCATCTGTTCTTCTCTGCTATCCGTTCTTCTCTGTCATCTTCTGTGCCATCTGTTCTTCTCTGCTGTCCGTTCTTCCCTGTCATGTTCTGTGCCATATGTTCTTCTCTGCTATCCGTTCTTCCCTGTCATCTTCTGTGCCATCTGTTCTTCTCTGCTGTCCTCCTTCTCTGCTGTCATTTCTTCTTGAGATTTTATACTCTGCTGCCAGTCGTTCTCTGTCAGTTTTATTATTTGCTTTCTACCCTTCTCTGCTTGGCAAATCAATATGGTCTTTGATAATGCCTTCCAGAAATACCTGGAATCAACCACTAAACGTGGGGGTTGCAACCCATTGGAGGTAGGGCGTCACTTGCAGAGGGCTATAATGAAGGCCAGGGGCAGGGAACATGCACGGCTGTGCCACTTCACCACCACCAGCGCCCACCCAAATACACATATAAACACATTTCCACCCCAAACACACACACAATCAATCATACATATCTTAGCTCCCACAACACACATGCAGAGCAATCTGTGCACTTGAGCTCGCATGATACGTACATCATATGTAAACATATAACAATAGATGCAAAAGTGTCATTTTTAAAAACTAATCCCCCAAAAGCGTTTTTGTTGGAAAAGGCTTTTTTTGAAAGGGGATCCAAATTTACTGTAAACGTGGCACCATCGCTTGCCTGCAGACAACCAGCTTCACAATGCATATTGTTAGGGCGCAAATAGTTTAGATTCAATTTCGATAAGTTGCTGCAGCCATTGCTAGCCATAGACACAATGGATATTCATAAACTAGTCCCCTATAACACACAGAGCGTAATAGAGCGCTAGATCTATGTGTGTTGCTATGCTGCCTCCTGAAACTCGGCAGCAGTTCATGCAACTAACTTCACAACACGAAAAGTATTTAAAAAACGGGCAGGATTTCTTAAATGTTTCAAAAGTGTACACAAATAAATAATAACAAGGATGCAACATGGGCGATCGAATTACTTACCCCAATACACCCAAAGCAGCGCGAAGTTCTCGCTCTGCTTCTTCCACCATGGATGCTTGTGATGCCATGCTTGTTTCAAGATACACCGGTGACGGCTGAATTCAGCCCTACGCCCTATCGCTCGCTTGCCTGCTTTGCAACCCTGTGGGTCTGACAGGCCCACGCTGGGATTATTAAGGGGTAAACCACCCATTGCTTCTTTGGCGGTATGTGGGTCTGAGAGGCCCACCTTGGGACGAATCTTCGAGTCAGAAGCTCAGTGCGGCGAAGGTTAAGGTAATAAGGTTAATTAGACAGAGGGTCTTTCTCTTTTTCTCTTTTAAGTAAAGACTTTGACAGTACTCATCAAAAGCACAGAAGTGGAGGGGTATCGAAACTGAGGTCACCATGAGAGCAGCGCATGAAAGGCTACCGGCAGATTTTATTTGGGACTGTTTTGTGTATACTGATGATGATGAAGGAGGAGGAGGGTGACGATAACGATGTTGCTATGGAGGTCCATTTTGGTTTGGGACTACATGACAAGGCTGTACTCTACGCTTCCTGTCATGACATCCCGGCGTCAACAGGGCCAGAGAGATACACTGAGACACTTGCAGTGTTGGCCAGGTAATTCAGAGCAACACACCCAAAGACGCATCCGTGAAGTGGATGATACTCGACTGTGTAGTCCCAGTTTCCCCATTTAAGCCCATAGCACACACTGAAGTCAGGGTAGGAGCCAGCCGCGGCCGAAAAACCCACCTTGTCCGCGCTGGGATTCGAACCCGCGTCCTCCCAGCCGTCAGTCCGCGACGCTAACCACTTCAGTCAGCCACGGCGGCTGGTTAAGGGCTTATGGAGCAATAATGTTTTATTGCATGTCCGTCAGTCACGGTGTGACTTTTTCACTTCTTGGAAGCACTTAACTGTCAAAAATGATAAATTCAGACTTTAGCCGGCCGAGTTTTTGCTTGCTGCGTCACATATCTTCCACGAAGCCATGACTGACGTAAGTAAAAGGTCACACGGCACACACACACACACCGTCACACACACACACTGACACACACACACACACACACACACACACACACACGCACCGGCACACACACACGCACCGGCACACACACACACACACACAC
Source organism: Babylonia areolata (assembly GCF_041734735.1). Taxonomy (NCBI): domain Eukaryota; kingdom Metazoa; phylum Mollusca; class Gastropoda; order Neogastropoda; family Buccinidae; genus Babylonia; species Babylonia areolata. Next base: position 15,792,757 of record NC_134910.1, on the reverse strand, counting down.
ACACATTGACACACTGACACACACTGTGACACACACACACACACACACACACACACACACTGAGTGTTTAGTACTTGGTAGTCGTAGTAATGGGTGGTGGTGGTAATAGTGGTATTAGCAACAGTGGTCTGGGTTTATGCGATAATCAGGTATCTGCCCTTTTTTCTACAGCAGACTGGCATAGCGTATACAGATCAGTCCGCGTGCTTTACCTCTGCAATCTTTAATTGACACTTCCTTGAAACTGAAATTGAAACTGGGCTGTCGAACGATACTAACAGAACTCTCCCGAAGACCTTACAAAATATTAATGAGTCCTCCCTGAAGGAACGAACCGGAAATAGAAGAGCACCGACGTGGAGAAAATTTCAGACGTCGCAAAAGTTACCACTTGTGATCAATTCCTTTGTTGTTTTTCTAATTGTTTCTGTACCTGTCTAAGCACCAATGCCGATTTGCTTATGCGTTGGTCCAGAACGGATGCAAGAATAAGATAAAATAGGTATGTATCTTTCGAAAAGAAGTTAATAATTTACCCGATTCGTAGGCATTTCGAGGATACTTCAGTTCGTTTGTACTGGACGCAATCTGCAAGTGAAAGTTCGTAATTATTTAAAAAGCTGCCAGTTCAGCAAACGAAACAAACCGGATTAAGACGAAACAGAGGCCTTTGTCTGATGAAACTCTCAGCGAGTTCCATTTGTCTTTCACACTGACAAAAGAGAGAGGGGAAATAAAAGATAACTACATTTTAAAAGTATCCTCCTCCCTAATTAGGCAAGGTTGTCATAAGACATACTACGAATGTATGTTTCATTTTTCCACCTCACGTCTTGAGTGGCAAAGTTCGCCTGTTCTAGGCTAGGTAGTCTTCAGAGCAAGGTAAAAAAACAACAACAATCTACTTCAACTATTACTTCCCACCTCACGTCCATTCCTTTTTGCATGTACTTTTCACCCTTGCCACTCGCTGTCTCGCCACTAGCTTGCTCTGATTCTGAACAGGATACACATCTAAGATGACACAGTTCTTACTTTTTTTCTTCATAATGTTTATGTGCATGGCATGCCGTGTTTTGCCTTGAGGAAATGTCAAGCTGTCGGTCTGAACAAAGGCACCAGTGGACCATCAGCTGCATAAAAACTTTCTGAACTTGAAGCATTTGAATATCTCTGACTCTTGAGATTGAGAAATTCTGTCAGATAAGATCTGACCAGTCTGTCCAAGGACAAATCTCATTTTCACACATTTTGGTTCATGTTCATACTGGTTTTGGGGTTTTGATTATGCATATCATGAGGAGGTGGTGGATTCCTGTACTGGGGAAAAAGAAAGGTTTAATTACACATACTTAACCATGACCGAACTAGTGCAGACTCCAGCAGGGGCAGGACATTCCTGTCCTGTGCAAACTACTATCCTATATATATATATATATATATATTTTTGTTGTTGTTGTTGTTGTTTTTTTTTTGTTGTTTTTTTTTTGTTTTGTTTTTTGTTTGTTTGTTTTTTATGCAGAAGGGGGTGCACGAAAGTGAGTAAAAATGAAATCATAAGTGAAATGTTTAGAGAAAGGTTGTGACTGCCACAGGTAGTACCAAAAATTAAATAAAAATTACTGACAATAATGTGTCATATGGAAAGGTGACAAGTGGCTAAAGACAGTTTCTGTATGCATTTGTTTTGTCTTGCCATTTTCTGATGTTGATTTAGGCAGCCATACTGTTTTCTTTGGGATGGGTGAGGGTGTGTCTTGGGATTGTTTTCAGTTAACCCCCTTGTCTGCAGGGGAATTAATCTGTAGAAATTAGTGTTTCATGTCATAATCAGCATCCAGAACAATCGGCCAAAAACTGAGATAATGGTCTGAAGATATGCCACTCCATATCAAATTGGATTAGCTGTGTGAATTTTCAGCCTTCCAGAGTTATTTCCCTGCTTTTGAGAATGTCATCAGTGACTGTACCCTTGAATTCTACAGGCATGGCAGTTGAAGGGTTAATGTTCTGTTTCTATACATCCTGCCGAACATTTATTTTGTATGGATTTTACTCTTTTTTTAGGGTCTTTAGAAACAACTGTTCATTTGCATAGTTCCTTTTTGCTTTCATCACTCCTTGGTTTGGGCTGACAAGTGAAAGAAATTAAGGATAGCTTGAATTGTAGCTGGGGGGAATTAAAAACAAAACAAAACAAACACAAAAAAAGGCCTTTGGGCAGATTGCTTTATTATTTGTGCCTTTTCTTGTGTTTGGCAGAGTCAGTTTATAATACCCCCAGAGAACATTGGTCTTAAAATTAAATAATGATTACTGCTTATGCTTTTGGAAGAAAAACTGGTGATATTTTTCCTGAAAATATGAGGTACTGTTGTTGTTTTTGTTGTTGTTTTTTTAACACTGAATAAAGATGCCAAAATTTCGCTTAACAACACAAGTCTTTTATAATTGATGGTCACCTTTTTTTTTCTTTTTCTTAACACTTTGAAATGTTCTGTTTGTTGGGCAGACGCCGGCCTACACTGAGACCGATGATACAACAGTGACAGGACAGTGACCAGGCTGTGTGAAGATTGATCTGACCAGTCAACGACGAGACAGCAGTGGCCATGGGTGCTGCAGGCAGCAGTCTGAGCGAGCTGGGCAGCAACGAGTACCTGAAGCGTCTGTCCGGGCTGGAGCCCATCAACCCGATGGACCCCTTCTGGAACCAGCTCTTGTCCTTCTCCTTCCTCATCCCTGTCACCAGGTAAGTGACTTGATGTTCGATCTGCCTGTGTGGAGTTGTGGCCAAGCGGTAACTCACCCTGACTCAGGATTGGAAGCTAGTGTCCATGGGTTTCAGTCCCCATTTATCTACAGACCAAATTTTGGGTGTTTTTCGTTGTTTTTTTGTTTGTTTGTTGTTGTTATTTTATGCAAAGAACAATACATACATGAACACAAGTTCAAAACAAAGAAAAGAATCTGAGAGAGATTTATAAACAAAATACAAGTAAGTAAACAATACACAAACAAACAAACCAGGAATCTTACCCCCATCCCCCACCCCCCACCCCTCACCCCTCCTCTCCCCATCCATTCCACTAGAACTTGAGTGGTGGTCTGGGTGCCAGTCATTTAGATGAGACAATAAACCAGAAGTTACGATAGCAGCAAGCAGTTAGCACGCATGAAATGACTTTCAACAAAATAAGGGCTAAATTCTGTGGAGAAATGCTCTTTTGACAGTAAAATGTCGTGCAGAGAAATTTAGTATTAGGATAAAAAGTAAAACAATAAAAATTACAATACAATACATTACATTGTAATGTAATACAATGCAGTGTAGCACCTGGTTTTGTTCTTCCAAACATTTAATGTTTCCTTTTTTTTCTTTTTTCTTTTTGTGCCTTTTAAAAAAAATATTTTTTAATAATTTTGTTGAAAGGGTTAAATAAAGTCACCAAATACTGATCTTTAGTTTGTTGGTACTGAGTTTGAGACACGTAGATGGCAGTATTCCTCTGTAACAAGGATTTCAGTATTGGCAATTTAGAATCTCACCCCTCACCACCCACACCCCTTTATTTTACCTTGGTTTGGTTAACTCACTCCAGACAAAGGGCTTCGATCGGGGCCATACTGTTCACAACCGTTTCAGACCAAGGGCCTCAATTGGGGCCCTACTGTTCACAACTGTTTCAGACCAAGGGCCTGTTTGGGGCTGTACTATTCACAACCATTTCAGATCAGGGGCCTGTTTGGGGCCGTACTGTTCACAACCATTTCAGACCAAGGACTACAGTCCGGACCATACTATTCACAACCATTTCAGGCCAAGGGCCTTGATCAGGGCTGTACTGTTCACAACTGTTTCAGGCCAAGGGCCTGTTCAGGGCCGTACTGTTCACAACTGTTTCAGACCAAGGGCCTCGATCAGGGCCGTACTGTTCACAACCGTTTAAGACCAAGGGCCTGTTTGGGGCCGTACTGTTCACAACCGTTTCAGACCAAGAACTCCAGTTGGGGCCGTACTGTTCACAACCGTTTCAGACCAAGAACTCCAGTTGGGGCCGTACTGTTCACGACTGTTTCAGACCAAGGGCCTTGATCAGGGCTGTACTGTTCACAACTGTTTCAGACCAAGGGCCCCGATCTGGGCCTAGTTTGATAGTTTTGAATTTTTGGAGTGGCACCTAATTTCTGTGATGACATGAGCTAAGAATATTTTAACTGACCTTTTCACTCTCCACTGCCATGAATAAATGTAGTGTGTGTTGCTGTGCTTGCGAGCAGGAGAGTTGTTTTCATGGTGACTGGTTCACATGAACAGTGCATGTCAATGGCATCAGTCCCAGTTTCGTCTCAGCCACAAGGCTGACAACAGAATTGGATGAAGTGGCCCTACTATGGTTAAATAACATTCTGAATTTAATCTGTTATAAACTCTTTGTGATCTCCTGGATTCATTTGCATGTCATCGATGTGTACAAATTTTGAACAAAAAGTATGGATACTTTCATCATCTTACTGTATGATAGCATGAGATGATAGTATGATAACTTGAGAAGGGAGGAAGTTTTATATTTTGTCCCCAACTAACTCGTTATGTTACCAATCAGTTTGTACGTTTATAGTTCATAGATTATTCTTTTTTTTTTCTTCTTTTTTTGGCAATTTTATTTTGCACCCATACAAACGAGTTTTCTTTGGGGAAAGTCAGGGGAGCTAACTGGCAGTACTAAGTGAGTTGATATCAAGACACACTTGAGATAACCTGTGCAGTCCCTGGACCCTGGCTGTAAACTGTAGAGTGTTATATTTATAACAATCAGTCGCTCCCAGTCCTATGGATTTTCCCCCAAAATTGTGAAAATGTGTAAAACTAAAATCAGTAAAAACCTATAAAAATTTATGGACCATCCTTATTTCATCACTGATTGTGTGTTTTATGTTCAATGTTTACCTGTATGTGTATATGGAGGTAGGGGTGGTGGACAGAAGGGCGCATAGGGGTTAAACTACGACAACAAAAGTCAGAAAAAAGATGGGAAAAGAAGAACACTCTGACAAACTGATATCTCAATGTCAAAGAACATCAAAAAAATAAAATAGGGAAAACAAAACAAAACAAGACAACAAGAGTGTTTCCTGTCAAATTGACATCTGAATTAAAAATATATAAAGTGGGAAATGATTAGATAAAGATAAAATACAACCTTGATGATATTGTCTGTAAGTCCACAGGAATTTTTCTTTGGGCTCAAGTACATTTCATTTAATTACACATACTTAACCGTAACCCAACTAGTGCAGACTCTGGCAGGGGTCTGACATTCCTGTCCTGTGCAAACTACTATCCGCCTATGCAGAGAAAACGAAAGCAACTACGGCCGATAACCTCCCGTAAGTAGGTAACCTCCCCTTTGTCCCGCTAGCTAGTGCCATCTTTTTCCGGCAGCCATCTCGACACCTGTTCCTGTGCATTGCATACGGCTAAGTTTTTTTTCGTATTTTTGTTTGTCTAATTATGTCTTCAACCAGGTCGCATAATTATGTGGCTTGATTGGGCGATCGGGCTAAAATTAAGGCGTGATCGCAATCGATTTGCAGACACTCTGGGCCCTCTGCTTTGGGTTCTCTAAACCACAACACCAACCCGCAGCCTCCACTTCCTCCACTACCCAGCTATCACTGGCAACCTCGGCGTCTGCCAGGGAACTTGCCTCTCTGCTCGGCTTCATGGAGTCCCTCGCTGCACTAGTTCCACTAGGGAGACTACAAAAACGCCCATTTCAGTGTCACTTCCAGGACAGGTGGTCCCAGTCTTCACAGGCATGGGACACCCGTATACCTCTGGGCACATGGTTCTCACAGTCGATGGACATGCAATTGCTCAACGCCGGGGTTCCAATCTCAAGCCCAACACCGGATGCAGAACTGTACACAGATGCCTCCAACATGGGCTGGGGTGCCCACATGGATGACCACACAGCATCGGGGACTTGGAACCCACAACAGCAGTTGTAGCACATCAACAAACTGGAGCTGGAGGCGGTCTTCCTCGCCCTCCACCACTTCCTCCCCCACGTTTCGCACAGGTCGATCATGCTATGCACGGACAACACGACGGTAGCATGTTATCTGAACAAACAGGGGGGAGCTCACTCACACCAGCTGTCCCTGCGTGCGGAGACAGTCCCCCTCTGGTGTCAGAGCACAGCATCCACCTGACAGCACGACATGTCCCAGGCAAGCTCAACATTCTAGCAGATTACCTCAGCAGATCCCACACTGTGCTCCAAACAGAGTGGACCCTGTCACACTCAACTCTTCAGCCAATCTGGGACCATTGGCACAAACCACAGGTGGACCTCTTCGCCACAAGGTCCAACTTCCACAGGCCTGGGCCATAGACGCCCTATTGATCAGCTGGTCCAACCTTTCGGGGTATGCCTTCCCCCCACTTCCCATCATGGGAAAAGTCCTCAGAAAGGCAAGGCTGGAGAGTGCCGCCCTGATACTCATCGCACCCCACTGGCCAGCACAGCCGTGGTTCCCTGACCTTCTCCACCTCACTCACGTTCCCCCACTCCACCTTCACATCGGCAGACGCTCCCTAGTCCAGCCACGCTCGGGCATCCCCCACGGAAACCCAGAGGTTCTCAACCTATACGCCTGGCTACTGTGCGGGAATCTCTGTCAGCACTAGGCGCCTCCGATGACACAGCTGACCTCGTGTGCAGGTCACATCGCAAAGGCACTCAAGGTGTTTACTCTGCACACTGGAACCGCTGGCTCTCCTGGTGCTCAACCCACTCATTCAATCCCACACACCCATCTAATATGGATCTCGCCAACTTTCTTGCCTTCCTCTCCTCCTCCAAAGGCCTCTCTGCCTCTGCAGTACGCGTCCATTGTGCTGCAATCAGCTCCACTCTTCGGCAACTGGGCGGGCCCTCTTTCTCAGATGACCCCCTGCTCAGACCACTGGTTCGAGGGCTTCCCTCAGCCACACACGTACATCCCCCCGGACCCCTTCTTGGGACCTTTTTCTGGTCCTGCAATACCTCCGCAAGGCCCCATTCAAACCCCTTGCTATAGCTCCTTTCAAACTACTCTCCATGAAGACGCTCTTTCTCATCTCACTTGCCTCAGGCAGGCGGTGTAGTGAGGTTAATGCCCTCAGTGGCATCACACAAGATATAGCCTTTGAGCCAGACGGATCTATCTCACTTAGATTCCTCCCTGAATTTCTTGCCAAAAATCAAACTCCCAGTACACCCTCTCCCATTCTTTTCATCAAACTGCTCTCTGGCCCATGACGACGAGGACAGATTCCTCTGCTCGGTCAGGGCCCTGTGCATAGACCTTAAAAGGTCGCGTCCTTTCCGATCGTCCAAACAATGCCTCTTCATTAGCTGGAACCTGGACCATCCGCGTGACATTAGCAAGATGTCTCTGTCTCGATGGATAGCCAATGCGATTAAAGGCGCGTATGCAGACGTAGGATTGAGACTTGATGCCTCCTCAGCCAGAGCACATGAAGTCAGAGCATGGTCCTCTTCTCTTGCCTTAGCCCACTCAACATGGCTGCAAGACATCATGGATGCTGCCTGCTGGAAAAACCCTGCCACCTTCATCGACTTCTACCTGAGATGTCACACGCCTGCAGGATGATGGCTCAAGAGGCATCGCTTCTGTGGTAGTTGCACAACAGGCCATCGCAGCACACAGACAGTAGAACAGGCGAGCCCTCCACCTTGTTGTGTTCTTCTGCACTAGTTGGGTCACGGTTAAGTATGTGTAATTAAAAGGAAATTTTCTATCTAAAATTACGTTTAAATAACATACTTACCATGACCCAAATTTAAGACCCTCCCATCCTCCCCGCTTCCTGTTCTCCCTGCTCGCTGCGCTGGTGATGGCATATTGCCGTCAAAAGAGGGCGCTAGCTAGTGGGACAAAGGGGAGGTTACCTACTTCCAGGAGGTTATCGGCCATAGTTGCTTTCGTTTTCTCTGCATAAGCAGATAGTAGTTTGCACAGGACAGGAATGTCAGACCCCTGCTGGAGTCTGCACTAGTTGGGTCACGGTAAGTATGTTATTTAAACATAATTTTAGATAGAAAATTTCCTTTCTACCCCACAGCTACATTCTTGTTGCAGCCCCACTGATCCAGCACTACATGAGACCACTGCAGAAAAAGTGGGTGGTTCACTGAAACAGCGAAAATCGATAAGGAATTGTTGATCTAGTCGGTCAAACAATTCATTTTCATGCTTCCGGAATCTGTAAACATTTCAGTTTGCCAGCTGCACCAAGCAAGAATGAATGAAATTAGAATAGTGTGTTGGTACAAGAATACTTGAACCTAGTCCACAGGGGAAGTTATCATGGTACGAGTTAACTGGTACTTGGAGTAGAATGAGTTAACTCACTCCAGACGAAAGGCCTTGATCAGGGCCCTGCTGTTTACGACCGTTTCACACAAAGGGCCCAGATCGGGGCTTTAAGTAGTTGCCAATTTTTGGAGTGGCACCTAATTTCCATAACGATGTTATGAGCTAAGAATATCTTAACTGACTTTTCCAGTCTCCACTGCGACCAATAAGTGCAGTGTGTGTTGCTGTGCTCACAAGCAGGAGAGTTATTTGCACGATGACTGTTTCATGCGAACAGTATATGTCTGACCCAGTTTTGTCTCAGTCACATGGCAGACAACAGAATTAGGTGAAGGGGTCCTATCATAGCATATAATGTTCTGAATTTAAACTGTTTCAGACTCTTTGTGTTTTCTAGGATTCGTATACAATCGTCAGTGTGTACAAATTTTGATTAAAAAATATGGATACTTCCATCATCTCACTGTATGATAGCATAAGAAAGGAGGAGGTTTTATATTTTGTCCCCAACTAACTCGCTATGTTACTGATTGGTTTGGAAGTTTTCAGTTAATAAATTCTAACATTTGTTATTTTGGCGATTTTATTTCTTACCCATACAAATGGGCCATCTGTGGGGAAAGTCAGGGGAGCTAACTGGCAGTACTAAGTGAGTCAAGAAAATGAGATCACGTTGCCTGACAAAAAGCGAACATGTGTGTGTGTGTGTGTTATTGTGTGTGTGTGTGTGTGTTATTGTGTGTGTGTGTGTGTGATTGTGTGTGTGTGTTCAGCGCTGATGCCAGGCTGCTGGAGGAATCAACGGCGCAGATAGCACGGACCTTTGCCATCAACAACTGCCACACGGGCAACCTTCAGGCACTGCTTCACAACTTTCTGATCCGCGCCACAGAGCTGAAGGCGTCCGCCCAGTGCGAGGAGTAAGTGGGGGTGGGTGGGTGGGGGAATGGAGGTGTTTTGTGGTGGTGTGTGGGTATGGTTGTGATGGGATGTGTGTGTGTATGTGACTGCAATGTGTGTATGTGTGGTGTGTGTGTTTTTCTCTGTGTGTGTGTGTGTGGCAAGGTGGGGAGCGGTCATTGTGTGTGTATGGTAAAGTGTGTGTGTGTGTGTCACCCTGTGGGTGTGGGTTGTAGGTGTGTGTGTGCATGCATGGGTATGTGTGTGTGTATGTGTGTGTGTATGCATGTATGTGTGTGTGTGTGCATGTGTGTCTGCATGTATGTGTGTGTGGTGTGTCGCAGTGTGTCACACTAAAGTGTATGTGTCATTGTGTGTGTGTGTGTGTTGAATGTGTCACTCTGTGTGTATGTGTTTGTCACTGCAAGTATAATTACTAGAAAGTGTCCAGGCACACAGACACACCCCCCCCCCCCCACCCCCCCCCCCCCACACACACACACACACACGCATGCATACACACACACACACACACACACACACACACTGTTCATGCACCACAGTTCTTTCTATGATCTCAGCGATGTTACAGAGATGGACAATTTTTTTGCCTTTTATAGTTTTGTTTTGTTGTTGTTGTACTCTTGCTACAACAGCATTGATCATCAAAAATTGTGTTGTTTGTTGTTTCTCCCAGCAACATCTTCATCTGGCAGACGTACAACTCGCTGTTCATCATCCGCTGTCTGTGCAAGTACTTTGTGGAGCACCTGTCGGAGGAGCTGCTGGTTCAGCAGTTTGATTGCCGACCCCCGAACCCTGACGGTACAACTGATTTTAAGTCAAACTAAAAAGAATACTCAAAATTATATACATGTGTGTGTGTTTTCATTGTTCTTTTGTCCACAGTTGTGATTTTGGACGGACAAACATCCATTATCTTCCCCACCCAACCCATGCCTTGAATTATCACTACTTTCCCTGTTTCTCCTGATCTTGCATAAAAAAGAATATAAAGAAAATAAAACAAACTAGTCAACTGGTAAATTTACCACAAAGAGCCAGTTGGGCTCCTAATTAAACTCGTGTGTGTGTGTGTTTGTGTGTACACACGTGTGTGTGTGTACACGTGTGTGTGTGTATATGTGTGTGTGTGAGTACATTGTGTGTGTGTGTGTGTGTACACGTGTATGTGTGTGTTTATGTGTGTAAAGATTTCTTGTCATTTTCATTAATTTCCCTTCCCTCCTCTCACTTTCTCATCTTGCTTGTAACCCCTACTCTCACCTGTCCCTCATTAAATTTAGATGAATAGCTGTCATCAAGTTGAACTCAAGATCATATATATATATATATATATTATTGTATGCATTACAATGTGATCACAAATTTACTGTGATGTTGATGGAGCAATGCCCTTCCTTCCCTCTCCCCCCAACCCTATCTTGCCTTGTTGGTGTGAGTGTTTTTTATTTGATGGTGGAATGAATGTCTTCTTTAGAAATGACTGTATCTCTTGAAATAAGTTTTTATTTTCCCGCCTGAAGGCGAATTTCTTACTCTGTTTCAGACGATTGATTGATTGATTGGTTGGTTGGTTGGTTGTTGATTTATTGATTGATGTTAACATCAGATCTGGCTTTAATGTGAGTGATGACAAACGTTGAGTACAATCAGGGAATGTTGACATTTTTGACTCACTTGTTATTATAGCTTGCATTCTGATGGTAGGAGTGACTCAGACTAAAAAAAAAGACAATCTTAAAATTATGTAAATGTCAGGCCTCTGGCCTACAACGTGAGTGTTGACATATTCTTTGCTGTGTGCAACAAGGGAATGGTGACATTTTTATCACAGCTTGCATATCTACATTCTCATTGCTTTGTGAATAAAACTGCACAACTTGACTGGCACAGATTGATCAGTAATGGAAGACATGGGAGAGTGAGAGTGTTTCACAGGTGTGTTTATTCTGAGAGAGAGGGGAGAGTGTGTGTGTACACATTGTGTGTGTGTGTTTTGGGTTGTTTTTCTTTTGAGTGCTGATACTTTTTGACTCACTTGTGTAAACAGAGTGAGTCTATGATAAAATAACCCAGTGTTCAGTTGTCTGTGTGTGTGTATCTGTCTGTCTGTATGTGTGTCTGTGGTAAACTTAAACATTGCTGTTTTCTCTGGAAATACTTTGTCCGTCAATTGATACAAAATTTGGCTTAAAAATCGTATGAAAAAAAATCTTCACAGTCATACCAATAAGAGTTTGTAAGTCTCCCAAATATAGCCGTGTTTCCTGTATCATTAATGGTTTATTTCATTGAGACCATTTCTGGGATTCTGAAAACATTGGCATTGGTGATGCTTTGTGAGTAGACGGCGTGACCTCAATTTTCAGGTGCGCAATTAAATGGAAAGAAATACAAATTCTGGGTAGAACACATACAGTGACACAGACTACATCATCGACGTGTTTACTGCATATGGATATTTTAAAGTGGATACCCAATTAACTAGAATGAACATAAAAGAGAAATTGAATCAACCGTGTCATACTTTACCAGCGGGTTTAACTAAACTTGTACATCTATCTAGATCCAGAGAAAAACAGCTAAATGTTGCAGTGTGATTGCGGCGATAGCCACGTCTCCTGTACTGTTGACTTTAAAGAATTCTTAATTGCCCATACAGAATTTTTAAATGCCCGAGATACACCAAAATAATATGATTTGAACAGCGTTCTCACTTTGAATGCCACAGTTGATTTATCGCCCTTTAAAAAACATGCTTAATTGTTAATTTTTTAATGTCATTCATGGATCCACAGTAGTGCAGTAAGTGAGACAATTTCTTCCCCCCCGAACATGCCAGGATCGAACCTGCGCTTAGGTCCTTTTTTTTTTTCTTTTTTTTTAACCCGAAGTTTTATGATAACAAATACAGAACACATTATAATGATTGATTTTGGGGGGGATATTTTTTTTATTACTTTAAAAAAAAAAATTTTAAAGTGTATTTCAAGTTAGTCTTGAAGGCCTTGACTCTCTTGTTTTTTTTTGTTTTGTTTTTTTGATAGAAAGTCTTGAATAATTTTTATTGTTTTGGGTTGTTTTTTTTGTTGTTGTCTGGACTTGATAATTGGACCTTCTTACTGTGTTGCATTATTTTGTGTATAAGACCTGCGAGTTGCCTGCTGTTTTTTTTTGTTTTTTTTGGTTTTGTATACCTGTTGTTAAAGTATGATATTGTTGTATTGTTACGTATGAGTGATGTTTTTTGTGTTCACTTTTCCTTTTTTCTTTCTTTCTTTTTACTTCTCCGGCAAGAAATTGACAGAATGGTCAACATCTGTGCAAGGTTTATGTACAGTACAAGAGTATTACCATACCTGTGCCTGATTATTTTCTTTTCCATTTAAAAAAAAAAAAGTTTTTCTACGGGATCGACATTAACTCGTTCAATCCCACAGCTACATGCCTCCCCTGGACCAGCGCTGCATGAGACCACTGCAGTGAAAAGACTGGTTTGTTCACCAAATTGGCAAAAATCAACAAAGAATTGTTGACATGATTGGTCAAACAAGGCTTTGGTTTTGTGCTTCCAGAAGCCATGAACGGCTCAGTTTAGAACGCCAACTGGACCAAGCAAGAGTAAACGGAATTAGAACAGTGTGTTGGTACGAGAATACTCATGCCATGTCCACAGGGGGATTCATCATGGTACGAGTTAACTGGTACCTGGACTAGAATGAGTTAATCATTTTTTCAGCCCAGATGTGGACCTGCGTGGTTGGCTGGGCTATTGTATAAGCAACAAAAATAGATAAATGGTTTGTCCTAAACGGTCTATCCTCACACATGGATTTGTTTCTTGTTTTGTCTCTTTGCAGGAACCCCGGCTGACGACACAGATGATGAGATCGGTGGTCAGATAGAGAAGTTCATCTCCGCTCTTGTGGAGTTGCTGGTCGACGTTCCAGTGTTGTAAGTGTATCATGCTTATACTTTTTGATTGATTGATATGGATACTTACGTGTGTGGAACCTATCCTCAGTCAGAGACCAAAGTGTGAGTGCCTCACATGCTGCAGACCTGGGTAGAGCCAACTGAGAGCTGCCTTCAAGCACTCAGCGTTTGTTTCCTGTGTCATCCAGTCAGGCTCAAGTTACACGTGCACACACACACACACACGCGCACGCACACACGCACATGCATGCATGCTAGCGTGCATGAACGCACTCAACAAACATGTACTCGATATAGGTACGTATAGAGTAGATTTTCTTGCAAAAAGAGTAGATTTTCTTGCAAAATTATGCCAGGGAATAACTCTCTTGTTGCCATGGGCTCTTTTACATGTGCTGCACACGGGACGACTTATCCGAATGAGTGATACTTCACATTGATTGAGAGCGCCACATGCTGAAAGACAGTCGTCACAAGATCAAATCCTTTCAGGATAAGATCAGATAGGTCTTATTTACTCAGGTAATATTCTGCCAGTTGATTGATTTCAGCAAGTAAAAAGTTTAAAGTTTCAGTTTCAAGGAGGTATCTAAAATGTTCATTATGATTCATGTATGCTGCACCACATCAGCTTAAAAAACACAACTTGTAATGAAAGTAGAGAGAGCGTATGCAGGTGCGCACGAGAGAGAGAGAGAGAGAGAGAGAGCAATTCTTGCATAGCTTCAGTGATACTGATTACAAAACAAATTTTGTTTTTTTTTAAATCACATCATGCTCTGTATTTTGCCAGTAGGAATTGCATATACACTATATATTTTGCTCGCAGGAAATTCGCATACTCTACATATTTTGCATGCAGGAAATTCACATAGGCTATGTTTTTTTGCCTGCAGGAACTTACTCTGCATTAAACCTGCAGGAATTTCACATATGCTCTGCATTTTTGCCTGCAGGAATTTCATACATGCTCTACATATTTTTGCCAGCAGGAATTTTCGCTGTATTTTTGCCTGCAGGAATTTCACCTATGCTTGCCTGCAGGAATTTGCTCTGCATTTTTGCCTGCAGGAATTTGCTCTGCATTTTTGCCTGCAGGAAAAAAAACTTGCCTGCAGGAATTTGCTCTGCATTTTTGCCTGCAGGAATTTGCTCTGCATTTTTGCCTTAGAAATTTGCTCTGCAAAAAATCTGCATTTTGCCTGCAGGAATTTACTGTTAATCCTGCAGACAGAATACTACACTATATGGACAAAATGCAGAGTAAATTCCTGCAGGAATTTCACCTACGCTCTGCATTTTTTTCCTGCAGGAATTTCACCTATGCTCTACATTTGCTTACAGGAATTTACACTGTATTTTGTCTGCAGGAATTTACAGTTTCACCTACGCTCTTCATTTTTTCCTGTAGGAATTTCACATATGCTCTGCATTTTTTCCTGTAGGAATTTCACATATGCTCTTCACCTGGAGAGCCTGAACATGCTGCTGGTGCTGCTGTCCATCCAGATGTTCCAGCCTCAGCCGGCCACCCAGTTCAAGATCTACCACTACCTGATGCACGGCAAGTGGTGGGTGCCTCTCTGTGTGCTCGTGGTAATGAGAGTCATGACTCTGGCTTCGTGTCGCGAGTGCCCATGAGATGTTGATGATGCACGCATGCCTATCATTCATGAATAGCTGTATTTGTTGTTGGAAAAAAAATTTGAAAAAAAGCAAACAAAAAAACCCAAACCTGTTAGTGATTATTCCAGACACTACGGCAGCAGATTGCATGTAATAGGAAAAAGAAATCAGATTGGGGTGCTTTTTTTCATGGGTGGACAGATTTCATGGCGGGTGGGCAGTTGTAACCCGACCAGCGTGCACTTGTGCATAACTTCATAACAAGCTTCGGAAGAGCTGAGACAAAGAGAAAGCATGCTCAACTGAAAAGATGGTTAGTTGTCACAGGTGAATGTGTCATACTGATCAAGAAGATGGAGAGTGAACGTCGCTGCAGAAAAAAACAACCCAACAACAAGAAACAAAAGAAAACAATAACAAAACAATATTGATATCGCTAGAACATTGGCCATGTTTACAAGTAAAGGAAAGAATAGGAAAAACTAGTTTGTGCATTTTCTGCAAGTGCAAATTCTCCATTAGTCTGGTGGTCATGATGACTTATGTCGTCACATTAAACATAAAGATTAAGCAACAACAACAACAAAAACAGGGACTTTGAAGCTGCATGCCTGCACAGCATTACATTTGTATGAATGCAGTTTATTCCTGATAATTCCTGAGAATTTCAGTTTGTCCCTGATTTTTACATCATCTGCTCCTGACGGTAAGATTTTGGTGCAGGCATGCTGGCATGTGATGAGAGTGATTTTGGCTTTGTCAGGGTGCATACGGTTTTTGAAAGTTTTTTAGAATTTGTAAAAGAATGATCTGCCATTATTTTCAGTCCTTAAAAGTCTTTAAACATGACCCAGGTTTGTAAAAGGCTTTAAGTTTTGCTCTCTTTTTTTTTCTTTTTTTTTTTTTTTTTTTTACACAGGAAATGAAATAACTCATTTAGAACCAGCGCCTGAGCATTGCTCTGGCGTCAAAATTTGTCTCATTAGAACGATTTTCACAATCCTACATCAGCGTAAACCACAGAGAAAGGGAACTAACTGCTGCAGCATTTCCACAAGTGTCCACAGGTAATCTGGATGGAAAAACAGTTTGTTGTCAGCGTTTTTCTGCACTAATGTGGCATGGAAGCCAGCTGAGGGTGAAAACATTTCAGGGTTGAATAGGTTAAAGAAGTAAACCACAGTTTATGTCCAAGCTCAGTAGTGAAATATTCCACCTGAATTAAAAACTTTTTTTTTTTTTAGTGAAATAATGTTTTAGAACACTGCAGTCACTGATTGCACAGGGGTGGGGTTGGGTTGGTGGGGGAGTTGGAGGTGGGGGGGGGGGGGAGAGTGTTGCATCCACTGATGGCACAGTAGGTATGGTGTGTGTTACTGTTGTCAGGAGGAATGTGGCTGAACGGTTCAGATGTTTTCCTGCCAGTACAGTGTCCTATGAGGACCTGGGTTTGAATCCATGCCTCACCCTTTCTCCCAAAGTTTGACTGGAAAATCAAACTAAGCGTCCAGTCGTTCGGACGAGATGGTAAACTGAAGTCCAGTGTGCAGCACCTCTTGGTGCACTGAAAGAACCCATGGCAATTCAGCATTGTCCTCTGACAAAATTTTAGCAGAAGTTCACTCTGATAGGTACACAAATATATAAGCATGCACTCAAGTACTGACTGGGCGCGCACTGGTCATGCATCTTCCCAGCAGACGTGATGAAGTGCACATGGATTTGTCCAAATGCAGTGAAGCCTCCTTCAGTAGCTGAAACTGAAACTGCTCCATTAGTTAGCATGTGTCATGGACAAACAAACTGCCCCTTTAGTTGACACGCATCGCGGACGGACACAGTTTTGGCTGCTTTGTCTCCAAACTGCTTCATTAGTTAACAGTAATAATACTCTTTATCTCCAAACTACGGCATTAGTTAACACGCATCATGGACAAACACAGTTTTGGCTGCTTTATCTCCAAACTGCTCCAGACGCGTCATGGACACACACAGTTTTGGCTGCTTTATCTCCAAACTGCTCCAGACGCGTCATGGACAAACACAGTTTTGGCTGCTTTATCTCCAAACTGCTCCAGACGCGTCATGGACAAACACAGTTTTGGCTGCTTTATACACGTCATGGACGAACATAGTTTTGGCTGCTTTATCTCCAAACTGCTCCAGACGCGTCATGGACACACCGAGTTTTGGCTGCTTTATCTCCAAACTGCTCCAGACGCGTCATGGACAAACACAGTTTTGGCTGCTTTATCTCCAAACTGCTCCAGACGCGTCATGGACACACACAGTTTTAGCTGCTTTATCTCCAAACTGCTCCAGACGCGTCATGTACGAACACAGTTTTGGCTGCTTTATCTCCAAACTGCTCCAGACACGTTATAGATGAACATAGTTTTGGCTGCTTTATCTCCAAACTGCTCCAGACCATCATGGACACACACAGTTTTGGCTGCTTTATCTCCAAACTGCTCCAGACGCGTCATGGACGAACACAGTTTTGGCTGCTTTATCTCCAAACTGCTCCAGACGCTTCATGGACACACACAGTTTTGGCTGCTTTATCTCCAAACTGCTCTAGACGCGTCATGGACACACACAGTTTTGGCTGCTTTATCTCCAAACTGCTCCAGACGCGTCATGGATGAACACAGTTTTGGCTGCTTTATCTCCAAACTGCTCCAGACGCGTCATGTACGAACACAGTTTTGGCTGCTTTATCTCCAAACTGCTCCAGACGTGTCATGGATGAACACAGTTTTGGCTGCTTTATCTCCAAACTGCTCCAGACGTGTCATGGATGAACACAGTTTGGGCTGCTTTATCTCCAAACTGCTCCAGACACGTTATAGATGAACATAGTTTTGGCTGCTTTATCTCCAAACTGCTCCAGACACGTTATGGACGAACACAGTTTTGGCTGCTTTATACGCGTCATGTACGAACACAGTTTTGGCTGCTTTATCTCCAAACTGCTCCAGACCATCATGGACACACACAGTTTTGGCTGCTTTATCTCCAAACTGCTCCAGACGCGTCATGGACGAACACAGTTTTGGCTGCTTTATCTCCAAACTGCTCCAGACGCGTCATGGACACACACAGTTTTGGCTGCTTTATCTCCAAACTGCTCCAGACGCGTCATGGACACACACAGTTTTGGCTGCTTTATCTCCAAACTGCTCCAGACGCGTCATGGACGAACACAGTTTTGGCTGCTTTATCTCCAAACTGTTCCAGACGTGTCATGGACGAATATAGGTTTGGCTGCTTTATCTCCAAACTGCTCCAGACGCGTCATGGATGAACACAGTTTTGGCTGCTTTATCTCCAAACTGCTCTAGACGCGTCATGGATGAACACAGTTTTGGCTGCTTTATCTCCAAACTGCTCCAGACACGTTATAGATGAACATAGTTTTGGCTGCTTTATCTCCAAACTGCTCCAGACACGTTATGGATGAACACAGTTTTGGCTGCTTTATCTCCAAACTGCTCCAGACGCGTCATAGACGAACATAATTTTGGCTGCTTTATCTCCAAACTGCTTTGTTAGTTAACACGCATCATGTACGAACACAGTTTTGCCTATTTCATCTCCAGTGTCCTTTAGAAAATGAAACTGCTTTATTATTTGACTTTTGCTTTTATCTCCAGACTGCTCCTCACGCATCACGGATGAACATAATTTTGGCTGCTTGGTCTCTGGTTTCCATGAGAAACTGAAACTGTTGGTGTTGGTGTTGTTGGTGCAGTGCCATCCACGCTCCACTGCTGGTGAAGGTGTTGCTGTGGAACTACATCAACCAGGAGAAGTGTCCCCCCGAGCTGTACCGCGCCAGTGAGGAGGCCGGCTTCCTCTCCTCCGTCACCTCCACCCTCGCCTGTCGGTCACTCTGCTTTCTTTTTTGGTTTTCTGTTCATTTATTTTTCTTTGAATATGAATGAATAAATATGTAATGAGTAAATGAATAAGTAAATTAATAAATGAATATATTGCTATCTATCTGTGTATCTGTCTGTCTGTCTATCCATCTGTATCTCTGTATCTATCTCAAATGAATATATAGATCTCTCTCTCTCTCTCTCTCTCTCTCTCTCTCTCTCTCTCTCTATATATATATATATATATATATATATATTGATGACTTTGTGTGAGCCCAACAGGTCGTGGTGTGGTGTCCAGTATTTAAACTTGGAATTGACTACCAAGAGTTTCTCTCTCTTTATATACACACACACACACACACACACACACACACACATATATATATATATATATGATGGACGCAACAGCCGAGTGGTTAAAACATTGCAGTTTCAATCTGAGGGTCCCAGGTTCGAATCTTGGTCACAGCGCCTGGTGGTCACAGGTGGGTTGAGGGTCAAGATTTTTCCAATCTCCCAGTTCAGCAGATGTGTGGACCTGCTCAGTGCCTGAACCCCCTTCGTCTGTATATACGCATGCAGAAGATCAACTTAGCACATTAAAGATACGGTATTTCATGTCGGCGTTTCGTGGGTTATGGAAACAAGAACATACCCGCCATTCATCACCCCTCCCACCCCCCTGAAAAACAAGAGTAGGACTGCCTACATGGCAGGGTTAAAATGGTCATACACATAAAAGCCCACTCATGCATACAAGAGAATGTGCAAGCCACAACCCACGAATGAAAAGAAAAGGTTTTTAGGGGGTTGTCATCAGTACAGTAACTTCTTCAATAGAAAAGTTAACTTTTTCTCGCACATTTCGCTCAGCTTGGCTTTTCCTCGATCATGTCCCTGATGCACGCACACACACACACACACACACACACGTACACACACACGCACGCAGATGTGTATATCACAGTAGATCTTAACCGTGTTAGTTGTCAGAAGGGATCCTGGATCGATGACTTTGTGTCCACAGCCAGCCTGTGGTCGGTGATGACGCTGGGGATGGGGGGCAAGGAGAAGAAGGAGGAGGGGGCGGAGCCCGGGGAGACGCTGCTGGCCAATCAGAGCCTGCTGCTGCTGCTGGTGCTGACCAATCACTGCACGCTGGACCGGGGGGGCGGGGCCAACCCCTTCCGCCAGGCCCTCTTCTCCTTCACCGACTCCAACTGTGAGTGGGGACTGCTTTGGGAGGGAGGGGGGTGTGGGGGGGGGGCGACTGCTGGGGGGAAGTGGGATGTGTGTGTGTAGTGCTGTCTGTATGCATGTGTTGTGTGAGTGTGTGTGTGTGTGTGTCTTTGCCTCTGTGTGTGTGTGTGTGTGTGTGCCTCTGTGTGTATGTGTGTGTGAGTGTGTGTGTGTGTTGTGCTGTCTGTATGCATGTGTTGTGTGAGTGTGTTTGTGTGGGGGTTTTTGTGTGTGTGTGTGTGTCTTTGCCTCTGTGTGTGTGTGTTTGTGTGTGCCTCTGTGTGTATGTGTGTGTGAGTGTGTGTGTGTGTTGTGCTGTCTGTATGCATGTGTTGTGTGAGTGTGTTTGTGTGTGTTTTTTTTTTTTGTGTGTGTGTGTCTTTGCCTCTGTGTGTTTGTGTGTGCCTCTGTGTGTATGTGTGTGTGTGTGTGTGTTTTGTCATGTGTTTGTGTGTGAGTTCCTCTGTGTGTATGTTTGTGTGTGTGTGCCTCTGTGTGTGTGTGTGTGTGTGTGTGTGTGTGTGTAGGTGCCTGCCTCTCTGTCTGTGTGTGTATGAGTGTGTATCTGTGTCATGTCATGTTATTTTAATTTCATTATCTACTGTATTATCATAATTATTAATGTTATTATTATTATCATCCACCACCACCATCATCACAACCATTATTATTATGATTATTATTTTCCACAATCATCATCCATCATTATCATCATCATCATCATCATCCATCATCATCATCATCATCTTCCATCATTATCATCATCATCATCTTCATCCATCATCATCATCGTTCATCATCATCACCACCATTATCAGAATCATCATCCACCATGATCATCACCACCATCATTATCATCATGATCCATCATGATGATCATCACCACCATCATTATCATGATCCATCATGATCATCACCACCATCATTATCATCCATCATCATCATAATCATCCATTACCATCACCATCATCATCATCCACCGTCATTATCATCATCATCTTTGTCACCATCATCATCATTGTCATCATCATCATCCATTATCATCATTATAATCCATCATCATCATTATTATCAGCATCACCATCATCACCATCATCATCGTCACTCACCATCATCAAGATCATCACCATGCTATACGTTGTTTCACCCCCCCATCATGATGTGTAACAGCGGACGTGGGGGCAGGGCCGAGTCAGGTGACAGCCACCTTCCGACTGGACTACGGGAAGGTGTACGGGACGCTGAGCTCCACCCTGCACGACGACCAGACCACGCTGCTGCTGTACCTCCTCATCCACCAGAACACCGGCATGAAGGCCTACATCCTGTCCAGGACCAACATAGACATCCTGGTCAGTGGCTCTCTCTCAGTTTGTGTCGGCATGTGTGCATCAAGATGTTTGTTTCTGATGGCGTTGAGAATTTTGAACAGTTCCAAGATCGTTTCTGTTAGCGTTGTTGTTGAACAGTACTGAGATCATTTCTGATGACGTTGAGAATGTTGAACAGTACTGGAGAATGTTGAATGTTGGGTTACGCTGCTGGTCAGGCATCTGCTTGGCAGATGTGGTGTAGCGTATATGGATTTTTCCGAATGCAGTGACGCCTCCTTGAGCTACTGAAACTGAAAACTGAAACTGAACAGTACTGAGATCGTTTCTGATGGCATTGAGAATGTTGAGCGGTACCAAGATCGTTGCTGGTAGTGTTGAGAATGTGGAATGATACAGAGATTGTTTCTGGTAGCGTTGAGAATGTTTGACAGTACTGTTCAACATTCTCAACGCTACCAGAAATGATCTCGGTACCACTCAACATTGTAACGCTACCAGAAACGATATCAGTACCATTCAGCATTCTCAACGCCATCAGAAACAAACATCTCAATACACATCTGTAGACATTAGCCATGTCCATGACAAGTCATGTAACAGTATCAGTCAGTTTCCCACTGTTTATATCTCAGTTCCGGAATGGAGAGAACAACGTGAAAGGTAACAAAGGAAGTATATGGTAATTTTACTTTAAACCTGTCCATATCATTAGACCTGGAATGAAATCATAAAAAGAGAAACAAAAAACTAAATTCAAATTCTGATGCGTGAGATAAGAAAACCCGATTTCCACAATGGTGTACTTTTGTCTGTCAATTATACTAATGGTAGAAAATCTTTTTTTTAATATAATTTTTGTTTTGTTTTCTTTATTTTATTTTACTAAAAAAATTCTTTTTCCCTTGGCACACATGCCTTCCTCATTCATGGGTTTTTTTTTCACATAATTTTATAGGTTACATGTCTGTTTGACTCCTAAGGATGAGCATTTGGTTATTTACTTTTATTGCATTACATATTATATAAGATAAAGGTACATTTTATATAGTACATTTAATCACAGTTGATGATCTTAGAAGCGAAAAGCTTTTTGCTGTTAGCTTCACAGAACTGACAGTGTTGTGAGCGTTGTCGGCTGCCGATTCAAGATTGCTGACAATTCCTTGAAGACAAAAAAAAATCTCGGTGCTTTTTCTCCTATCTTGGCACAGTGGTACGGAACAAACTGCCCTTGTCAGTCCGTCACATGGATTATTCAGTCATTCTCATGAAACAGGAAAACAGGAAACTGAGGTCCAGTGGCACACTGTAAAAGAACCCATGGCTCCAAGGTTTGTCCTCTGGCAAGATTCTGTACAAGAAATCCACTCTAAGTACACAGATAAATTATATACGCATGCTGTTCAAGCTCTGACTGGCACGTTGAGTCATGCAGCTAGTTAGGCATCTGTCTAGCAAGGTGTGGTTTAGCGTATATAAGGACTTATCCAAAGGCAGTGACGCCTCCGTGAGCAGCGAACTGAGACTGCACACGCTTGTTCGTGTATGGTTCTTGATGCATGTTTGTGTATGTGTGTATAGCTAGATGTGAGCATTGATATCTTCATCATCATTATTAATGTTATCATTATCATTATTATTACTATCATCAATATTGTTGTTGTGTGTTCAGTTATTGCGGATCCTGTACTTAGCCCAGGAAAGAAATGCTCACCATTTTTCTCATCTGTATTATTGTTATTGTTAGTGGTAGTAGTAGTATATTTATTATTAGTATTAGTATTGTTGTTGTTGTTATTATTATTATTAGTGTTATTAGTGTTGTTGTTGTTGTTGTTATTGTCATCATTATCATTCTGCTTATCATAATAATGGTACTGCCACTAGTACTACTACTACTATTATTATTATTACGATTATTGTGGTGTGTATGTGTGTGTGTGTGTGTTAAAGCGTTGCTATTGTTAAGGATCCTGTACCAAGCCCAGGAGCCAGTTGCATTGCTCGGACGGAAGAGCCTAGTATGGTCGGAACCCGCTACTAACTGTGTGTAGTATGGAACTGACCAGTGGCATAGTTCGGTCAACATAGGCATTTAGTCACGTGTAACTGTCAAAAAGTTAGAACCAAGCAATGCAGCTGGCACCAGGGGCAGAACTCTCACCATGATGATGATGTTATTGATATAATTATCATTATTGTTATTATTGCGGTGTTTCCATGTCCAGGTGTTGCCGTTGGTGCGGATCCTATACCAAGCCCAGGAGCGGAACTCTCACCATGATGATGAAGATGATGATGATGATGATGATTATTACTGTTATTGTTATAACTATCATTCTGATGATGATGATGATGATAGTGGTGTGTGTGTGTGTGTGTGTGTGTCCAGGTGTTGCCGTTGCTGAAGATCCTGTACCAAGCCCAGGAGCGGAACTCTCACCACATCTACATGGCCCTCATCATTCTCCTGGTGCTCACAGAGGACGATGTCTTCAACAAGGCTGTCCATGAGATTGTCAGTCACTGGATTGTCCTGTCTTTGTGTGTGTGTGTGCGTGTGTGTGTGTGTGTGTGTCTGTTGTAATTACTGTTGGGGTGTGTGGATGCGTGTGTGTGTGTTTGTATTTGTGCTTGTATCACATTTGCTGTAGGGGAGATATGTGTAGGTGTGTGCATGTGTTGTCATTACTGCAGGGTCTGTGTGTGTGTGCATGTGTGTGCGTGCGCATGTATTGCAATCACTGTAAATGGGGGCGTGTGGTGTGTGTCACGGTGTGTGTTAGTTTGTGTGTGTGTGTTGTGATTACTGTGTGTGTGTGTGTGTGTGTGTGTGTGTGTATCGCAGTTGGGAAAGGGGGCAGGGGTGTGTGTGTGTGTGTGTGAGAGTGTTGTACTTGCTTATGTGTGTGTGTGTGTGTGCGCGCATATGTTGTAAATACTGCAGGGGATGTGTGCGTGTGTGTGTGGGTTGTGTGTGCATGTATCACGATTGCTGTAGAGGGTGGTGTGTGGTGTGAGTTTGTGTGTGTGTGTGTATGTGCGTGTGTTGTAATTACTGCAGGGTGTGTGTGTGTGTGTGTTATACATGCATGTATCGCAGTTGCTGTAAGGGGGGGATGTGGGGTGGGGCGTGTGGTGTGTGAGATTGTGTCTGTGTGCTTGTGTTCGTGTGTGTATGTGTGTGTGTTATGATTACTGCTGTGTGTGTGTGTGTGAATGTATAACATTTGCTGTAAGGGTGGGCATGTGGTGTGTGTGTGAGTTTGTCTGTGTGTGCATATTTTGTAATTATTGCAGGGGCTGTGTGCTTGTGTGTGTGTATTTTGTGCGTGTATCACAATTGCTGTAAGGGTGGGCATGTGGTGTGTGTGTAAGTTTGTGTCTGTGTGTGCATATGTTGTAATTATTGCAGGGGTTGTGTGCTTGTGTATGTGTATTTTGTGCGTGTATCACAATTGCTGTAAGGGGTGGTGTGTATGTGAGTTTGTGTATGTGTGCATGTGTTGTAATTACTGCAGGGTGTGTGTGCTTGTGTGTGTGTGTTTTGTGCGTGTATCACAATTGCTGTGAGGGGTGGTGTGTATGTGAGTTTGTGTGTGTGTGCATGTGTGTCACTGTGTGTGTGTATTTTGTGTGCGTGTGTCGCAATTACTGTAAAGGGGGGATGGCGGGGGCCGCGTGGCGTGGTGTGTGTGTCACAGACCCTGAAGAACGTCAGCTGGTTCAAGGAGAGGACCCTGACGGAGATCACGCTGGGGGGACTGCTCATCCTGGTGGTGATCCGCACAATCCAGTTCAACATGACACGCATGAGGGTCAGTCAGTCAGTCTTCTTCTTCTTCTTCTTCTTCGTTCGTGGGCTGCAACTCCCACGTTCACTCGTATGTACACGAGTGGGATTTTTACGTGTATGACCGTTTTTACCCCGCCATGTAGTCAGCCA
The DNA here is from genome assembly GCF_041734735.1 of Babylonia areolata. NCBI lineage: Eukaryota > Metazoa > Mollusca > Gastropoda > Neogastropoda > Buccinidae > Babylonia > Babylonia areolata. The sequence goes on along the minus strand of NC_134910.1, from coordinate 15,767,474 downwards.
TACTCCGTTTTCGGGGGTGTGCATGCTGGGTATGTTCTTGTTTCCATAACCCACCGAACGCTGACATGGATTGCAGGATCTTTAACGGGCGTATTTGATCTTCTGCTTGCATATACACACGAAGGGGGTTCGGGCACTAGCAGGTCTGCACATATGTTGACCTGGGAGATCATAAAAATCCCCACCCTTCACCCACCAGGCGCCGTCACCGTGATTCGAACCCGGGACCCTCAGATTGACAGTCCAACGCTTTAACCACTCGGCTATTGCGCCCGTCAGTCAGTCAGTCAACTCCCCCTCCCCCCCCCATCCCCCATCCTCCATCTCTCTCTCTCTCCCTCCATTCCTCCATCCCTAATGACACCCCTGTCTCACTCACTCAGTCCTTTCATCACAGAGCGTCTGTCAGTCCGTACGGAAGAGGCGAACCTGAGGAGGAAAGTGGCGCTAAGCTGGCAAGATGGCTGGCTGTCAGACGAGAACTTGGGAAGACTGATTAAGGGGGTGGAGAGCGTAGCTCACAGCAAAAAAAAAAAAAAAAAAAAAAAAAGACAGAGAGAGAGAAAATGTATAAATGAATGAATGAATAAATAAATAGATAGACAGATAGATAAAAAGGAAAACAAATCTGCACAGTCAAACCTTCACAATGAGCAGTGGCAATGGTTACAGTGGGGACAGATAGGGGAGAACTGTTCAGTCTGCCCTTTCTGTCAAGTGCAGAAAAACTGTGCACTCTCTGTCAAGTGCAGAAAAACTGTGCACTCTCTGTCAAGTGTAGAACACTGTGCACTTTCTGTCAAGTGTAGAACACTGTGCACTTTCTGTCAAGTGCAGAAAAACTGTACACTCTCTGTCAAGTGCAGAAAAACTGTGCACTCTGTGTCAAGTGCAGAAAAACTGTGCACTCTGTGTCAAGTGTAGAACACTGTGCACTCTGTGTCAAGTGTAGAACACTGTGCATTCTGTGTCAAGTGCAGAAAAACTGTACCCTCTCTGTCAAGTGCAGAAAAACTGTACACTCTGTGTCAAGTGCAGAAAAACTGTGCACTCTCTGTCAAGTGCAGAAAAACTGTACACTCTGTGTCAAGTGCAGAAAAACTGTGCACTCTGTGTCAAGTGTAGAACACTGTGCATTCTGTGTCAAGTGTAGAACACTGTGCACTCTGTGTCAAGTGTAGAACACTGTGCACTCTGTGTCAAGTGTAGAACATTTTGCACTCTGTGTCAAGTGCAGAAAAACTGTGCACTCTGTGTCAAGTGCAGAAAAACTGTGCACTCTGTGTCAAGTGCAGAAAACTGTGCACTCTGTGTCAAGTGCAGAAAACTGTGCACTCTGTGTCAAGTGCAGAAAAACTGTGCACTCTGTGTCAAGTGCAGAAAACTGTGCACTCTGTGTCAAGTGCAGAAAAACTGTGCACTCTGTGTCAAGTGCAGAAAAACTGTGCACTCTGTGTCAAGTGTAGAACACTATGCACTCTGTGTCAAGTGTAGAACACTATGCACTCTGTGTCAAGTGCAGAAAAACTGTACCCTCTCTGTCAAGTGCAGAAAAACTGTACACTCTGTGTCAAGTGCAGAAAAACTGTGCACTCTGTGTCAAGTGTAAAAAAAACTGTGCACTCTGTGTCAAGTGCAGAAAAACTGTGCACTCTGTGTCAAGTGTAGAACACTATGCACTCTGTGTCAAGTGCAGAAAAACTGTGCACTCTGTGTCAAGTGCAGAAAACTGTACACTCTGTGTCAAGTGCAGAAAAACTGTACACTCTCTGTCAAGTGCAGAAAAACTGTGCACTCTCTGTCAAGTGCAGAAAACTGTGCACTCTGTGTCAAGTGCAGAAAAACTGTGCACTCTGTGTCAAGTGTAGAACACTATGCACTCTGTGTCAAGTGCAGAAAACTGTGCACTCTGTGTCAAGTGCAGAAAACTGTACCCTCTCTGTCAAGTGGAGAAAAACTGTGCACTCTGTGTCAAGTGGAGAAAAACTGCACTCTGTGTCAAGTGCAGAAAACTGTACCCTCTCTGTCAAGTGGAGAAAAACTGTGCACTCTGTGTCAAGTGTAGAAAAACTGCACTCTGTGTCAAGTGTAGAACACTATGCACTCTGTGTCAAGTGCAGAAAACTGTGCACTCTGTGTCAAGTGCAGAAAAACTGTGCACTCTGTGTCAAGTGCAGAAAAACTGTGCACTCTGTGTCAAGTGTAGAACACTATGCACTCTGTGTCAAGTGCAGAAAAACTGTGCACTCTGTGTCAAGTGCAGAAAACTGTGCACTCTGTGTCAAGTGCAGAAAAACTGTGCACCCTCTGTCAAGTGCAGAAAACTGTGCGCTCTGTGTCAAGTGCAGAAAACTGTGCGCTCTGTGTCAAGTGCAGAAAAACCGTGCACCCTCTGTCAAGTGCAGAAAACTGTGCGCTCTGTGTCAAGTGCAGAAAACTGTGCGCTCTGTGTCAAGTGCAGAAAACTGTGCGCTCTGTGTCAAGTGCAGAAAACTGTGCGCTCTGTGTCAAGTGCAGAAAAACTGTGCACCCTCTGTCAAGTGCAGAAAACTGTGCGCTCTGTGTCAAGTGTAGAAAAACTGTGCACTCTGTGTCAAGTGTAGAAAAACTGTGCGCTCTGTGTCAAGTGCAGAAAACTGTGCACTCTGTGTCAAGTGCAGAAAAACTGTGCACTCTGTGTCAAGTGCAGAAAAACTGTGCACTCTGTGTCAAGTGCAGAAAAACTGTGCACTCTGTGTCAAGTGTAGAACACTATGCACTCTGTGTCAAGTGCAGAAAAACTGTGCACTCTGTGTCAAGTGCAGAAAACTGTGCACTCTGTGTCAAGTGCAGAAAAACTGTGCACCCTCTGTCATGTGCAGAAAACTGTGCGCTCTGTGTCAAGTGCAGAAAACTGTGCGCTCTGTGTCAAGTGCAGAAAAACCGTGCACCCTCTGTCAAGTGCAGAAAACTGTGCGCTCTGTGTCAAGTGCAGAAAACTGTGCGCTCTGTGTCAAGTGCAGAAAAACTGTGCACCCTCTGTCAAGTGCAGAAAACTGTGCGCTCTGTGTCAAGTGCAGAAAACTGTGCGCTCTGTGTCAAGTGCAGAAAACTGTGCGCTCTGTGTCAAGTGCAGAAAAACTGTGCACTCTCTGTCAAGTGCAGAAAACTGTGCACTCTCTGTCAAGTGCAGAAAACTGTGCACTCTGTGTCAAGTGCAGAAAACTGTACCCTCTCTGTCAAGTGCAGAAAAACTGTGCACTCTCTGTCAAGTGCAGAAAACTGTACACTCTGTGTCAAGTGCAGAACACTATGCACTCTGTGTCAAGTGCAGAACACTGTGCACTCTGTGTCAAGTGTAGAACACTATGCACTCTGTGCCAAGTGCAGAACACTGTGCACTCAATGCCAAGTGCAGAAAACTGTCCTCTGTGCCAAGTGTAGAGCACTGTGCACTCTGCCAAGTGCAGAAAACTGTGTTCTCTGTGCCAAGTGTAGAACATTATGCACTCTGTGCCAAGTGCAGAAAACTGTGCACTCAATGCCAAGTGCAGAAAACTGTGTTCTCTGTGCCAAGTGTAGAACATTGTGCACTCTGTGCCAAGTGCAGAAAACTGTGTCCTCTGTGCCAAGTGTAGAACATTGTGCACTCTGTGCCAAGTGCAGAAAACTGTGTCCTCTGTGCCAAGTGTAGAACACTGTGCACTTTGTGCCAAGTGCAGAAAACTGTGTCCTCTGTGCCAAGTGTAGAGCACTGTGCACTCTGTGCCAAGTGCAGAAAACTGTGTTCTCTGTGCCAAGTGTAGAACATTGTGCACTCTGTGCCAAGTGCAAGACCTCTCGGGTTCTCTCGCTTCCTGTCAATTTCAAAAGCTGAAAACTAACACAGAATTATAGAATCATTTAACTTAAGACAACCTGCTGTTAAAATACTATTGGGTAGTGTGTGTGTGTGTTGTGTTTCTTGTGTGCCCGGTAATTTGGGACATTTTGATTTCTTTATTTTCGATGATGATGATGATGATGATGATGAATATTTATGGTGAAGATGCTGCTGTTGGGGCCTGTTTAGGCTTGGGACTGCCTGACAGGGCTGTGGTCAGATCGTAATCATGTCCTGGCATTGCCCTGTGTGTGTGTGTGTGCGTGTGTGTGTGTGTGTGTGTGTACGTGTGTGTGTGTATGAGTGTTTTTGTGTGTGTGGTGTGTGTGTGTGTGTGTGTTTGTACGTGTGTGTGTGAGTGTTTTTGTGTGTGTCTGTCTGTCTGTATGTGAGAGTGTGTGGTGTGTGTGTGTGTGTGTGTGCGCGCATGCTACTTGCATGTGTGTGTGTGTGTGCTGCGTGCATATGTATGTGTGTGTGTGTATGTGCTGATTTGTGTGTGTGTGTATGTGCTGATTTGTGTGTGTGTGTGTGAGCAGGACAAGTACCTGCACACCAACTGCCTGGCAGCTCTGGCCAACATGTCAGCCCACTTCACCAACCTGCACGCCTTTGTGGCCCAGAAAATCATCAGGTCAGTCAGTGGGCGATGCAGCGCACATGGCTCTGCCTCTCTCTGTCTCTCTCCCTCTCCCTCACTCTCTCTCTGTCCCTCTCTCTGTCTCTGTCTCACTCTCTCTCTTTCTGTGTGTCCTCTCTGTTGCACACAGCGTGACAAAGAAAATGGTCTTGAATAAAAATAAAGATAAAGTGGACCTCCCGTGCTTTCTGACACATTGTGAGAAAACATGGGAGCACCCTCCGCCTCACTCCTCAACACCCTCACCCCCACCCCCCGAGAAACATTGTCCCCAAGTACTGTGGTCTTGCCATTGTCCCAAGTACTGTGGTCTTGTCATTGTCCCAAGTACTGTGGTCTTGTCATTGTCCCCAAGTACTGTGGTCTTGTCATTGTCCCAAGTACTGTGGTCTTGTCATTGTCCCAAGTACTGTGGTCTTGTCATTGTCCCCAAGTACTGTGGTCTTGTCATTGTCCCAAGTACTGTGGTCTTGTCATTGTCCCCAAGTACTGTGGTCTTGTATCACCTGCTGTCATGGTGACCTCAGTTTCAGTTACCCTCCAATGTCTTCAGTGTCAGCAGATTCATGGGGTACTGTCGTTGGAGGGATGTGGTGGCGGTCTTCACTCTGGGAGGAGAGGGGGGGGGGGGGGCTACGTTAAATCAGAACAGGCACTACTGAACACCACCGAAGTGATTCAGCAGGAGTGCAGGGTCTCCTCTGGTTTGTGGCCTCCTAGCAGCCAAACATCAGTAGTTCCCAGTGGCTTTGATAGACGAACTCAGATGTGGATGTGTTTGGAGGAATGAGTGGTAGGGTAATTATGGCACTGGAACAATTTTTGATGATTGGGCAGCAAAATCGAAACAAAAGAAAACAAAAAAAAATTGCCTGGGTGATGCACACAGTATGCTCTGTCTCTCTCTTGCAATCAGTGTGACAAAGAAAATGTAATGAGTAGTAATTAAAAAAAAAAAAATTTAGATAAGGGGGACTTCTCATACTTTCTCACAGTTATGAGAAAGCGTGGCAGGGGAACAACCACACTATTTTTTTTTTTTTTTTTTTTTTTTTTCAATTCTTCCCTTTCTGAGAAAGGTTGCGAGAGTTTGGGGATGTCCAGCACGTTTTCTCCCAGTGTGTGAGAAAGCTTGGGATTGTGAGAAAGCATTTTGGTGACAGCCTGTGTTCCTGTGCCATGCCCAAGTCAGAGTGGAAAAGAATTCACCGCCCTTGTGACAGCAAAAGGCAAGGGGACCTTGAAGCTTTTACTAAGCATGATAATCTCTAGAATGAAGAAAATAAGATAAAAAAAGAGGGGGAGAGGGAGTGGGAGGCGGGGTGGAGGGGGGGGGGGGGGGGGGGGGCTTTGGGGGAGCATAAAAAAGAATAAGAAAATATATATGAAAAAAAAAAGAAGAAAAATGGCCAGACATGTTAACATTACGTGCGTTGTGTGTGTGTGTGTTTTGGTGTGTGCGTGTGTGTGTGTTTTGATGCGTGTTCTGTTTGCGTATGCATGTGAGTGAGTGTGTATGTGTGTGAGTGTGTGTGTGTGTTTTGCTGTGTGTGTGTGTCCGCGCGCATGTCAGCCTGTTTTCCCAGCTGTGCAAGCGTCACGCGCGACTGGTGGAACAGCTGAGGAGCTCAGCCATGATGGAGGGGGCCAGCGAAGGGGGGGTGGAGAGTGACGGGGGGGATGCTCAGCAAGACCATGTAAGTCTGTTGCCTTGCTTTGTATCCATGTATGATGACCAGTGCAATAGACTGAGTGGTCGCCCAGCAAGACCATGTAAGTCTGTTGCCTTGCTTTGTATCCATGTATGATGATGAGCGCAATAGACTGAGTGGTCGCCCAGCAAGACCATGTAAGTCTGTTGCCTTGCTTTGTATCCATGTATGATGACGAGCGCAATAGACTGAGTGGTTCCCCAGCAAGACCATGTGAGTCTGTTGCCTTGCTTTGTATCCATGTATGATGACGAGCGCAATAGACTGAGTGGTTCCCCAGCAAGACCATGTAAGTCTGTTGCCTTGCTTTGTATCCATGTATGATGACGAGCGCAATAGACTGAGTGGTCACCCAGCAAGACCATGTGAGTCTGTTGCCTTGCTTTGTATCCATGTATGATGACGAGCGCAATAGACTGAGTGGTTGCCCAGCAAGACCATGTGAGTCTGTTGCCTTGCTTTGTATCCATGTATGACGCCTCTTTGAGAAACTGAAACTATTGTTTACCTCACGATCTTCGCCTCTCCCTCATTTCAGTCTTTTGTTCTGAAAACACATGCATGGATCTTCCATCCCTTTCCAATGGCATTCAGTTAAAACCCATGCAGACTCCATGCATGCGTGCGTGCACGCACGTGCTTGTGTGTTTGTGTGATTAAGAAATGTAAGAGGTGTAGTCTTTGAATCTCTTTTATACTTTTGTCCATCAAATCATTTTTTTTTTTTCTCCTTCCTTTTGTAAGTTATTGCATGTGTGTGTGTGTGTTTCATGATTGTAAAGCACTTTGAGTTCCCTTTACGGGAGGAAAGCGCTCAACAAGTATCCTTTCTTATCATTATTGCTATTATTATTGTTATTTGTATTATTTCACCTTTGCAAACATTCTGATTCTCTCCTTTACTTTTGTGCGTCAAGTCTATTTTTTTCCTTCTTCCTTTTGTAAGTTATTGCATGTGTGTGTGTGTGTATGTGTGTGTGTGTGTGTGTGTAGGTGTTTCATGATTATTGTGAAGTGCTTTGAGCTCCCTTTAAGGGAGGAAAACGTTCAACAAGTATCCATTATAATTGTTATTATGACAGGCGCAATAGCCGAGTGGTTAAAGCGTTGGACTTTCAATCTGAGAATCCTGGGTTTGAATCTCGGTAATGACATAAAAACTCACTCGTGTACGCACAAGGGAAAGTGGGTGTTGCAGCCCACGAAGAAGAAGGAGGCAGTTTCAGTTTCAGTAGCTCAAGGAGGCGTCACTGCATTCGGACAAATCCATATACGCTACACCACATCTGCCAAGCAGATGCCTGACCAGCAGCGTAACCCAACGCGCTTAGGCCTTGAGAGAAGGAGGCAAAGAATTATTATTATTATTACTATTATTGTTACTGAATTTTTATTATTATTACTATTATTGTTATTATTATTATTATTTCACCTTTGCAAATGTTCTAATTCCTTCCCTTTCCCCTTGCCCCCACCCCCTCCCCTATCCCTACCCTACCCCTTGGACCCTCCCCCCCCCTCCCTCCCTGGAGCAGTTGCAGGACCTGGGGGTGCTGGAAGAGGTGCTGCGTATGGTGCTGGAGATTGTCAACTCGTGCCTGACCCACTCCCTGCACCACAACCCACACCTGCTCTACACCCTCCTCTACCAGCGACAGCTCTTCCAGCCTTTCCGCGCCCACCCCACCTTCCAGGACATAGTGCAGAACATCGACACCGTCAGTTTGGGGGAATTTTTTTTTATTGATTTGTTTATTGCTGTTGTTGTTTTAAACTTGTTTGTGTTTGTATTTCTTTTTATCACAACAGAATTCTCTGTGTGAAATTCGGGTTGCCCCCCCCCCAGGGAGAGCGTGTCGCTACACTACAGCACCACCCATTTTTTTGTATTTTTTCCTGTTTGCAGTTTGATTTGTTTTTCCTATTGAAGTGGATTTTTCTACAGAATTTTGCCAGGAACAACCCTTTTGTTGCCGTGGGTTCTTTTACGTGCGCTAAGTGCATGCTGCACATGGAACCTCGGTTTATCATCTCATCCGAATGACTAGTGTCCAGACCACCACTCAAGGTCTAGTGGAGGGGGAGAAAATATCGGCGGCTGAGCCGTGATTCGAACCAGCGTGCTGAGATTCTCTTGCTTCCTAGGTGTACGCGTTACCTCTAGGTCATCACTTCACTTATTGCTGTTGTTGTTTTTAAACTTGTTTTGTTCAGTTTAAAGGTCCAGATCATTCAGAACATCATCCAGAACATGGATACCATCAGTTTGGGATTTAATTTTTTTGGGTTTTTTTATTCATTATTTATTTTTTGTTGACATGTTTTGGTCAGTTTGATGGTTGAAATCATTCAGATCATCGAACCATCAGTTTGGATTTTTTTTAATAATTTTCTTTTTTTTTTGTTGTTGTTGTTGTTGTTTACTTGTTCAGTTTAAAGGTTCAATCATTCAGAACATTGACACCATCAGTTTGGGTTTTTAAAATATTTTTTAATTGATTTATTGTTGTTGATGTTTTTGGTTGTTGTTTTTTTTTACTTGTTTTGTTCATTTGAAAAGTTCATGTCATCCAGAACATCAGCAGTCAGGTTTTTTATATTTTTTTAATTATTTTTAATTGGTTTATTGTTGTTGTTTCTTTTTCCATACCGTCAGTTTCCGATTTTTGATTGAATTATTTTTTACTTTTTTTTTTTTTTAACTTGTTTTGTTCAGTTCAAAGGTTCCAATCACCCAGAACATTGACGCCATTAGTTTGGGATTTTGATTGATCTATAAAAAAAAAAAAAAAGATTAAAAAAAATTAACATGTTTTGTTCAGGTTCAAAACATTGACACCGTCAGTTCGGGATTTTTTGATTGATCATTGTTTTAGTTTTTTTAACTTGTTTTATTTGGTTTAAAGGTTAAAATCATTCAGAACATTGGTGCCATCAGTTTGAGATTTGAAAAAAAAAAATAACCTTCTTTTTTTCTGTTTAACTCATTAAACCATGTGGAGTTTACAGCCTCCATGCCATGTTGGTGCAGAATGAACACAGAAAATGAACTGTTTTTCTCATAAAAATATGCTGTTTTCCCTTCAAAATGCATGTGGACACATCAGGAATTTTATCCTGTAGTAGTTACTTCCCTTCCTTTGCAGCTTATGCATATGTGGGAACCAGAAATCTGTTTTAACAAGATGAATGTTGATACAAGAGCAGTGTTTCGGTGCAGAGTTCAGTGGGTTAAAGGTTCAAATCATCCAGAACATTGATACCGTCAGTTTGGAATTTTTTTTTTTTATTTTCAAACTTGTTTTATTCAAATTAAAGGTTCAAATCATCCAGAACATTGATGTGGTCAGTTTGTTTGGGTTTTTTGTTGTGTTGTTTTTTTAACTTATTTTATTCACTTGTGTGTGTCTCTTCTTGTTTCCAGAGTGTGTGTTTGTGCAGGTGTGGTCCCTACAGGTGTTGACCCTGCAGGTGTTGTCCTATTTCTGTCCTGCAGGTGTTGAGTTGACCTGTTTCTGTCCTGCAGGTGTTGTGTTGACCTGTTTCTGTCCTGCAGGTGTTGCGTCGACCTGTTTCTGTCCTGCAGGTGTTGCGTTGACCTGTTTCTGTCCTGCAGGTGTTGCGTCGACCTGTTTCTGTCCTGCAGGTGTTAGTTTGACCTGTTTCTGTCCTGCAGATGTTGCGTTGACCTGTTTCTGTCCTGCAGGTGTTGTGTTGACCTATTACTATCTCGCATCGCAAATGTTGCCCTAGTTCTGCTGAAGGTGTTGACCCATTTCTCCCACAAGTGTTGCCCTTGTTCTCCTGCAGGTGTTGACCTATATCTGTCGTGCAGGTGTTGACCTACTTCTCGGCACGCCTGGAGAAGAACGGCAGCAGCAGCAACATGTCCCCCCAGCAGGTGCTGGACATCATCAAGGAAGGGTCCAAACAGTTCCGCAGGGACAGGCTGAAGGTCAGAGACTGTGGCTGTGTGTGTGTGTGTGTGTGTGTAGGGGGTGGGGGATGTTTTGTGTAGGATTCAAACAGTTCTGCAGGGACAGTGGATGTGTGTGTTTGTTTTTGTGTTTGTGTGTGTTTGTGTGTGTGTGTGTGTGTGAATGTTTGGATGTTTTAAATGTCAGGCTGTCATGCCCCTGACAACAGAATTGAACAACATATTTGACAAACATTATGCGTTGCTTTTCATGTTACATGTACTGTGTGTGTGTGTGTGCGTGCATGCATGTGTGCACCTGCACAAGCATGTGTGTTTCTGATAATGACGATGAGGAAGGTTATAATAGTGATGTCAGTGATGATGATGATGATGATGATGGAAACGACGACAGTTGATGATGGTGATGATGACATTGATGTGGTTATGGTGATGACATGACGACAGTGAATGATGTTAGAGTAGGTAGGTCTAATTGCGAACAGCACGTAATTGCGGACGGTTTGTAAAGCCCCACTTCAAAGCATTCTCACCCAACACACTTCACAGTTTAACATCTGCTTCAGCCTCGTTCTGATACCTTAATGAATCTTCATTCGCAAGAACAAATCAGACATCAGATATTTCTGGCTATTTCCACACTCTTTCTTCTCTCCGCACACCACTGCCAACCAAGTTCACAAATGTGCTCCCTAAGTCCTGAAATCAAGGGAACCAAGCAAGACTCGGCATGAACTTTGATACAGGCTGATTTAACTGGATATGAGAATAGATTGTGCATTACCAGTGCTGGGAGAATTTAACAAAGCATGTTGATGACAGATCAGAACGTCCGTTTTGACAGGGATCTCCAAAATAGTGTCGTTTGCAATCAGACCAAAGGGCGGGCATAAGATGTAAGTGTATTTGCGAACGATGCAGCACAGTTACTGAAGACTCTCTGAAGGGTGTGTTTGTGTGCGGTGTGGAGTGTGTGTATCTAAATGTCTGTTTGTTTGTGTGTGTGTGCATGTGTGATCAAAACCAACAATTCAACAGTCTGGTGCCATGTTCCAATAATATGTGATGTCTAATGAGTTCAAGACCTGCTTCTGAATTGATTGTCCACATGTACCCAAACCCATAGTTCGCAATTAGACTTGCCCATTCACGTTTGCCCTCATGCACCCCTGCTTTTTCAACCGTTGAAAAAGTGTTGAAAAGGAGTTCTTTCATGCAAGCAGAGAAAGCTTTCAAAAAACAGAAGAGCTATATTTGACGATCATACAACCTGTTGTCTGTACAATCACACGTTGAGCTGGTCGCTTCGACCGGATCATCCACAATTTGGCCTGCCTACTCTAATGATGATGATGATACTGATGACGATGATGATGATGATGACCATGATGATGACAGTGATGTTGATGTTATCTTTCTCTTCACCCACCACCTCTGCCCTCACAGAAATTCCCGGAGCTGAAGTTCAAGTACGTGGAGGAGGAGTCCCCGGAGGAGTTCTTCATCCCATACATCTGGTCGCTGGTCTACCACTCCTCCAACCTCTACTTCAACCCCTCCCGCATCCTCCTCTTCTCCCTCGCCTCCTCCTCCCCTCACCACCATCACCACTCCGCCGCCAACGGCCCCGCGCTCCCTACCAGCTAATGGTGTGTCGCCACCGTCCGTTCGTTGTCCATCTGCTTCATCGTCGAGTGTCGTTAACGTAGCATGGGTGTGTGTGTGTGTGTGTGTGGTGGTAATGCTGTTTAGTGTGAGGAGGGCGTCTGTGTGGCTGGATGGAAGTGGGAGGGACTGGGGACTACAGTGACTGTTACGACTTTCCATTTATCATTGTTATCATCGTCATCGGTGTGGCGGGGTGGCTGCTGCTGTTGTTGTTGTTGCTGTGGACGTGTGTTCACATGCGTGAAGGACGCTTTGCTGGGGGTTGTGAAGATTTCTCAGAGAACACAGGGAAAGGCAAGGCAAGGAGCAGAGCAAGGCAAGGCAAATACAAAGCAAGGCAAGGCACAGACGAAGCAAGAAGAACAGAGCAAGACAACACAAGGCAACACAAGACAAGGCAAGGCAAGGCAGCTGTTTGGTGAAGATGTGAGTGTGTGTGGGGGTCAAGTGCGGAGGTGGGACTGACAAAGGACTACGACTTTTCCATCCAGCAGAGAACTGCGGTGACCCATGTCCGGTTGGGATTTGAACCCACTGCAGGCAAAACACGCGCCAGCCTGACTCTCCTGGTGGTGTGGTGTGGTGTTGCGTCATGAAGCCTGAAGCCTGAACTTAGCTGGGTGTTTTGACGTGAACACGTCACCGTGTGTGGGCGTGTGTGGTGAGGGTGAGGGTGGGGGTGATATGGAGTTGAGGGTGGAAGGAGGCGTGGGGGGGTGGGGCTGGACATGTGAACATTGTAGATATGTTTCAATGGAAACTAAAATGCGGTGTCCAGGTCTTTGTACATTTCCAGAAGCCCTCCCTTCCCCCTCCCCCTCCCCTTTCCTTTCCCCTTACCTGAAAATGGAGTATGGCTGCCTAAATGGCAGAGACGGGTCATACATATAGTGTAAAGCCCACCTGCAGTTCAGTTTCTAAAAAAATATGATGACCTCGAAACTCTTTCTCAACACCTTTTAAAGCTGAGGAAATCTACAAAGATGGTGTAGAAAGTTTATTGAGTTTCTGAAATATATATATATATATATAAAAAAAGAATTGAACTGAATGAAAGAGAGGAAGAAAGATGAGGAGGAGGAGAGATGTTGCTTTAATTAATTCAGCAGGAGATAGGGCAGTGTTGGTATGAAGAAGTTGACGTACTTAAGTATCGCATGGCTTTGGTGCATGCTCAGCTGGGAGTTGATCGTTAAATTTTTTTAAGGCTGGACCAGCAAGTTGGGGGTTAATGTGGCAGTCAGGTAGAGTGGTTTGATTTCTTATATATATATATATTTTTTTTTTTTTTTTAATCTATATATATTTTTTATATATTTATAGATATATATGGAAGTGTATAGCATATTATATGGATCAGTCTGCACACTTTGACACCTGCTTGAAACTTAAACTGGTGGTTATGTTGTTGTCTTCGGTCTGTTCATTCTCTCTCTCTTTTTTTTCTTCTTTTTTTTATATCTTTTTATCTTTTTTTTGTTTTGTTTTTCTTTTTGTTTGTTTTTTTGTTTTTCCTCTCCTCCTTTCAAGTTGAGTGTAGGAAGGAAGTAATTTTCATCATACCTGAAACGTGTCATTAGTGTTACAAACCTTTGATAAAAACAGTTCACATCTTTCTTTCATGCCCTGCTCTCATGGTGACCTCAGTTTCGATACCCCTCCACTTCCCCGCTGGGGGTGAGTCTTGTCAAGGTCTTCAGTGTCGGCAGATTCATGGGGGGGACTGTCGTTGAGAGAATGTGGTGGCAGTCTCCACTCTGGGGGAGACGCTCACTCAGTCTGGCTCTGCCACTAAGCCATTATTGTCAGTAGGGGGCTTAGTAGGTGGTGTCCTTAGTATGTTAAATCAGAACAGGCACTACTGAACACCACCAAAGTGACTCAGCAGCAGTGCAGGGTCTCCTCTGGTGCGTGGCCTTCTGGCAGCCTGACATCAATGGTTCTCTGTGAACTGCCGGCATTGGGGCAGAGACAGACGAACCAGGGTGTGGCTGTGCATGGGGGACTAGGAATGAGCGGCACGGGAGTAATGCCACTGAAACAGCCGATAATGGGGCAGTAAAAATACAACAACAACAAAAAAAAAACCCACAGAAATGAATAAAAAAAAAAGAACGAAGGAACGGAACTTGAGGACTGCGAGTCAAAGCGACACTCCTCGAGACACAAAGCAGGGCTGGGTTGCATGGGACACAATCTTAGCGGCAACTAAGTTGATGCTCAGCGTTCAGAATTTTTCATAAATCTGCTGTAACACTAATTCCATTGACTTCGGAGGAAAGTTGTATGTTTTTTCCTAAGTCTATGTACGACTAATTCTGTTGCTGCTAAAAGAAAGTTGTCAATGGGAAGCAAACTTGCTGCTGCAAAGATCTTTCATGCAACTGGGTTCAGGATAAAGTCTGCATTTTTTGAGGGGGGGAGGCAGGTTTGGTGGCATGATTGTGGGTGTGTATGTATTGTGTGTGTGTGTGTTTGTGTATGTATGAGTGTGTGTGTGTGTGTGTGTGTGTAGAGATGAGAGAAGAAAGGAAGGTGGTGTAATTTATTGGGACACTTTGTGCTGTTGATCACAGTGGTGGTGATGCCAGCAGGTTTTGGGGGGAAATGACCCTGATGGTTGGAAGGCAGAGGTTGTGCAGTGTGTGTGTGTGTCTGTGTGTGATTGTGCTTGTTTGTCAGAATTACATGGGTGTGTATATATTACGGATTTCCGAATTGGCCTATTTGTGGGGTTTTTTTGTTTTGTTTTTTTGTTCACTTTTTGGTTCTTTCTGTATTAAGACATGCATTTCGGCACGATGTCATTTGTTCAGCGCAACAAGAAGTCTTTCAGTTTGGTGTGTCACCAGAATGCGTTTCTTTTTCTGTGAAACAAGCAACTAAGTGGGAAGGAGTGGGGTGGGAGTGGGGGTTGGAGGGTGTAGGGGATGATGAAAGGTTTGGGGGTGGGGTTGGGAGGGTGTAGGGGATGATGAAGGGTTTGGGGGGGGGGGGGGGGAGGGTGTAGGGGATGATGAAGGGTTGGGGGGAGGGGGAGGGTGTAGGGGATGATGAAGGGTTTGGGAGTTTGGGGAGGGTGTAGGGGATGATGAAGGGTTTGGGGGGGGGGGTTGGGAGGGTGTAGGGGATGATGAAGGGGGGGGGGGAGGGTGTAGGGGATGATGAAGGGGGGGGGGGGAGGGTGTAGGGGATGATGAAGGGGGGGGGGAGGGTGTAGGGGATGATGAAGGGTTTGGGGGTGGGTGGGGGTTGGGAGGGTGTAGGGGATGATGAAGGGTTTGGTGGGGGGGGGTTGGGAGGGTGTAGGGGATGATGAAGGGGGGGGGGGAGGGTGTAGGGGATGATGAAGGGGAGGGGGAGGGTGTAGGGGATGATGAAGGGTTGGGGGAGGGGGAGGGTGTAGGGGATGATGAAGGGTTTGGTGGGGGGGGGGTTGGGAGGGTGTAGGGGATGATGAAGGGTTTGGTGGGGGGGGGGGTTGGGAGGGTGTAGGGGATGATGGAGGGTTTGGGGGGGGGGGGGGGTTGGGAGGGTGTAGGGGATGATGAAGGGGTTGGGGGGGGGGTGTAGGGGGTGATGAAGGGTTTGGGGGGGGGGGGGGGGTTGGGAGGGTGTAGGGGGTGATGAAGGGTTTTTTTTTTTGGGGGGGGGGGGTTTGGGAGGGTGTAGGGGATGATGAAGGGTTTGGGGGGGGGGGGGGGGTTGGGAGGGTGTAGGGGATGATGAAGGGTTTGGGGGTTGGGGGGGGTTGGGAGGGTGTAGGGGATGATGAAGGGTTTGGGGGGGGGGGGGTTGGGAGGGTGTAGGGGATGATGAAGGGTTGGGGGGGGGGGGGGTTGGGAGGGTGTAGGGGATGATGAAGGGTTTGGGGGGGGGAGGGGTTGGGAGGGTGTAGGGGATAATGAAGGGTTTGGGGGGGGTGGGTTGGGAGGGTGTAGGGGGTGATGAAGGGTTTGGGGGTGGGGTTGGGAGGGTGTAGGGGATGATGAAGGGTTTGGGGGTTGGGAGGGTGTAGGGGGTGATGAAGGGTTTGGGGGTGGGGTTGGGAGGGTGTAGGGGATGATGAAGGGTTTGGGGGTGGGGGGTGTTGGGAGGGTGTAGGGGATGATGAAGGGAGTGGGGGGTGGGAGGGTGTAGGGGATGATGAAGGGTTTGGGGGGGGGGGGGGTTGGGGGGGTCTGAACTAACCACTCCCCCCTCCTCCCACTCCTCCCCCAGACTCTCACAACAACTACTTAGCATTGAAGAACCTGTTTGCTGCTCTCTTCTTCGTCACAAACCCTGAATTTCAAACGTTTCATCATTTGTGATTAACTAACCTCCTTGGCTGCTGAATTATGAAGTCAGTGTTACAGGAGTTTGAAGTGTTCTTGTGTTTTGATCTGTTTTATTTTGTTTTGCTGAACGAAAATGATGCATTACCCAGATTTTTTAATTGTGTGATGGGGTATACACACTGTCATGGTTGTGCTGAAGTCGTGTGCCTATGGTGCCGGAGGTTTGATTTGATTGGATGATGGTAGTGTTCTTTTCACGTAATTTGTGTCACATACTGTGTCCTTTCGATGTGTGTGTGTCTGTGCATAAGTGTGTGTGCGTGCATGTGCATGCCCGTGTGTGTGCGCGCATGTGTGTGCATGCATATGTGTGTGGTGCGGTCCGGTGCACTTTGCTGACAGAAAGTGTTTGTGTGGATGGGGGGTGGGGTGTAGATGGAAATCCAGTGATGTGTGTGCGTGCACACTGGGTACTGACTGGTATGATCATGTGTCATGTAGATGGATTGTGACGGAGTTATCATGCAATGCTTGTCGAGACAGGAAGGTAGGGACTGTATTTTTATGTGTGTGTTGTGTCTTTTTCTGCCCTGGAGCACTGCTGCTGTTTCGTATTTTTTTCTTTTTTCCCAGCCATGGTAGACACTCAAGCCACCTGCTTGTGTCCGTTGGTTTTGTGTACCCTTTTGTTTAAATGTAAGTTTGCGTATTATGTACCATTTTGTTAGTGTTTTGGGGTTGTTGTTTTTTTATTTCATTTTTTTATCGTCTTCTGGAAAAAGATTGATATTGGAATGGTCAGCATCAGAGGTGTGTCATAGGTTTGTGTGCATCAGTGTGACTGTACCTATGCATGATTGTATTGTATAGTATTGAATTTTATTGTATTGTACTGTATTACTCATTGTCGCTACAAATTTCTGTGTGAAATTCGGGCCACTCTCCTGGAGGAGAGGACAGCATCACCCCTTTTTTCTTTTTTTTCTGCTTCTTTTTCTGCCTGCAGAGTCTTTTCCAGGTTTCTGTCTTCTTCTTCTTCTTTGTTAGTGGGCTGCGACTCCCACGTTCGCTCGTATGTATAAATGGGCTTTTACGTGCATGACCATTTTTAACCCTGCTATGTAGACAGTCATACTCCGTTTTCAGTGTGTGCATGTGGGGTATGTTCTTGTTTCCATAACCCACCGAAGGCTGACATGGACTACGGGATCTTTATGTGCGTGTTTCATTCCCTGCTTGCGTACACACACGAAGGGGGTTCAGGCACAAGCAGGTCTGCACATCAACTGACCTGGGAGATTGAAAAAATCTCCACCCTCTACCCACGAGGCGCCATGTGAGATTGGAAAAATTTCCACCGTTTACCTTGGTGTCTTCCTTTTCATTCGAGTGTCATGGGATTGATGTTGACGGTGTTTTCAGCCCTGGAAATATCGCCCTTTGGGATTGGCTGGGCTGTCAGCAAAAATGATGATGATAACAGTCAGAAGAATAGTCCCTATAGTCCTGTACACCCACACTCGTCAATATTTTCTCCCCCTCCACTAGACCTTGCGTGGTGGGTTGTGTGGAAGCTAGTCATTTTGATGAGAGGAGCCGAGGTCCTGTATGTAGCATGCTCTTGGCGCATGTAAAAGAACCCACACAGCCATTGTAGAAAAATCCACTTTAAGTTTGATAGGAAAACAAATGCGTTTGTGGGCAGGAAAAAAAAAAGGGTGGTGCAGCACTGTAGCGATAAGCTCTCCCTGGGGATCGTTAGTAAGACTGCTATGGTGTGATAACATTATACACCAGGTATTGCTATGGGTAACAGTGACAGTGGTGTCACTTGTCTGCATGGATTTTTTTGGCATGTTTGTTTTGACTTTTATGTACCAGATGCATTTTCTCATTCAATTGTTTGTGTGCGTTTTTGTTGTGTAATCTAGAACTAGAAGAGTGACAGCAGAACTGGTTAGGTGTTGGGACTTCTGATCCGGCCATCACCACTGGCCAGAGTTCCAGGCCGTGTTTTTCAGCATGGTGTTGTGTCCTTGGGGCAGGCATTTTATTCTGGTTTTTCCTCATTCCACCGCTCAGGTGTCACTGGGTGCCTGACTTTGGTCCGGAAAGGGTTAACTCACTCTGGACGATGGAACACTATAGTGTTCCTGACGTAAGGTAGCGTTCCCGGATGACAATTAAAATTTTTTCCACGTTTTCCTCATGGGGTAGCATAACAGTCGCAGCTACACCGGGCATTGCGAAAGTGTCAAGGGTCGAATGGAAAGTTTCTTCATGAGATTCTGTAACAACAAACTCCACAGCGAGCCAACGAGTTCAGGACCCCACACGACAAGCTAATCTGCATATGTATCGAAAATGGTGTTGCAGGCGATACAAGTGGAAATTTTTGGAGCAAAGTAGATCACGACAGCGGCTGTGTCTGGGACTCAACATAGGAAGGGAAGGTGCCCAGTCCTCTCCTGCCTGCTTTTTCCCTTCCTCACTTTAACCCTTTCCAGACGAACAAGTTCTCTCTCTTGCTTTTCCCTCCAGACGACCCATTTGTTAGGGTTTGGAAAAAAAAATCACAAAAAATACAAAACATAAAGTAACTGAATGAAACTGACTGTAGCTGACCCACTGACTCCTCTCCTCACGTCATGTGAATGCCCATCCCCCTCCCTCTTCACTGCTCTCAGAAGCTGAGTCACAGTCAGTACCTTCTTGCTGGTAGCTTTCTTCACTGCAAATACTTTATTCAACGCCTTCATCATCCTCGTCGATGTCAAAACCTTCAATTTGAAGCATTTCAGTCGCTTCAGCAGCGGCAAAAGCCACTGTCGTGATCTAGTTTGCTCCAAAAATTTCCAGTTGTATCGCCTGTGACACCATTTTCGATACATAAGCAGATTAGCTTGTCATGTGGGGTCCTGAACTTGCTGGCTCGCTGTGGAGTGTGTTGTTATGGAATCTTATGCAGAAACTTTCCATTCGACCCTTCACACATTTGCAATGCCCAGTGTAGCTATGATTGTTATGCTACTCCATGAGGAAAATGTGGTAAAATTTTTAATTGTCGAAACCGCAATAGCGTTCCGTCATCCGGAACACTACCTTACATCAGGAACGCTATAACGGTCCATTGTCTGGAGTGAGTTAATGAGATAAATTTTGAGGGAAAAAAGGCAGAAAATAAGTTGTTTTTCCTCCAAAGTACATTAGGACACACCCTGAAAGTGTAGAGGTTAAATTTCCTTTCTTTGCGGTTTATGCTTATGTAGGGAAGTGAAAACTGTTTTAATGAGATGAATTTTGACCTTGTGCAGGGCTCAACGAGTTTGGTGGGGTTTTTGTGGGGGGTGGGAGGTTGTTTGGCGTTCTTGTTTTTTTTGTTGTGTTTTTTAGCGTTTTAAACCTGATGGTGAATGAGGAAGACTGGCTAACACACCTTGAGCAGTGCTACTGTCTTGGGTTGTTTGTCTTCATGAAGGTGTGTGGCCTGGGTGAAGGACTGTTCCTGTGATACAGTTGAACAATGTGTTGTGAAAATAAAACCCCAAAAACTTGGATAGGGGATTGGGGGTGGGGTGAGGGGAGAAGACAGGGAGAGGGATGATTTTTTGTTGTTGTTGTTTTGATTCCAGTGTGTTCTGTCTCTATTGTCGGTGTCAGTGTGAATGTTTTGGTGGGGTTTGGGTTTTTTTTTTGTTGTTGTTTTTTGGTGGGGTGGGGGTGGAGTCTTTTTGGTAGTCAGTGATAACCTTGGGGTGGATTTTGCTGTCCTCTGGACTTCATTTTTGCAGTGTTAGGTGCTGGGGAGTGTTTTTCACACAGAAACTTGGTGTTGAAAGAGTTGATTTTAACTATTCACGCAGGACGCTTTGACTGAAAACCTAGTTCGGACGCTGAAGAGCATGTCAGCTTAACCCATTCAACCCTGGGTAACTACAGTCTTGGCAGGCTTCCATGACATAATGATGCAGAAAAAAAAGCAGAAAATGTACTGGTTTTTCCTCCATATTACAAGTGGACAGATCTGGAAATGCTGTAGTAGAAGTTTAGTTCCCTTTCTGTGTTGTTCATGCATGTGTGTAGAAATGTGAACACTTGTTTTAATTGATAACACAAGTTTTGAGGCCAGGGCATGTGAGGGCGCAGCAGGGCTGAATGGGTTAAAAGCGTCGGTTTAAAGTGACAGTAGTGTGTTTTGTTGGTGTAAAAAGTGTACATTATTTTAAGGTATTTATTATTAATGTTGTTTGGGGGTTGTTGTTTTTTTAAGGGGACAGTGGAGACCACAGAGAAATACTGCACTGACAAATGATGTGTTGTACCGTTTTCTGATTGAGTAAAGATCAGTGTTCTGATTGGAGTGAGGCAATCAAGGATTATGTTGACTGGCATTTAGAACAAATGAAACCAAGGTACAGTTTTGAACTCATTCTCACTCACACCCTATCTCTCCCTCACCCACTTACATTCACACACACACACACACATATTCACTCACTCAGATTTGTCAGCAACAAGGCAGATTTTGTTTCTTTTAAAATGTCAGGGGTTCTGCTCTTGCTTGAATGTTGTGTGTGTGCGTGTTTGTGTGTGTGTGCTATGTAATATGTGAAAGTGCATAATGTCTGTATGAATAATATTGGGTTCCTAGTTTGCATGAGTGTATGAACCAATCATTTTGACTTCTGTTGAAAAATCAACACATCTCATTTTGTCATGAGTTTGCAAGTCGCTTGGGGTGATGTAACTTGTAAAAGAAGAAAAAATATGCTGTCAAGTTTGGTTCACGAAACGGTATGCTAGATTCAAGTGTCTGGAGTTTTTCGCGAGGGTTTTGTAAATGTACGTTTGTTCCTCCTAAAATGGTCCGTGTTTCCCAACATAAGCATATCTGTGGCTTTGTACAAAATGAATATCTTAAAATAATATTGTTTTTCTAATGATGTGACATGATGATTATACAGACTGTATGTAAGGACTGTAATTAATATGACTGGTGGTCTTTGAAACATTGGGTTTCCTGTTCAAATCACTTGGACTGTTTCAGAATCTGCTTAATATAAAATTAAAGGTGATTCAAAAGTACCAAAATGAAGCATTGTGTCTTTATATGTGTTACATATGTATATGTTGTGTGTGTGTGTGTGTTTGTGAATGAGAAAGAAAGAACGACCGAACAAACCTTTTTCATTTAGGGAAAAAAGGAACAGGCACAAATGGCTGGTTTTTCATCCAGCCCTCATGAACAGGGAAAATGTTACATGTACTCAATACAAAAGCATAGCATTACATGAATAAGTTTCAAATCATGTCACAAAAGAGTGAGAGGGGGAGAGAGAGAATTCTGTGGATGTTTTGGGAGAGGTTTTTTTTAAATATATATATATTTTTTTAATGGTCAACATTGCAGAGCCAAGGTGAAATGAGATCAGTGTGAACGTTTTGTGTTTAAATTACCAGTTGTGTTAACTGATTATGCAGCATTGAAGTGATGCAGCCCCCATGATAAAGATGGCATGGAGAGCCTTGGCCAAAGGAATGATTCAGCGCTTGTAGCTTTTAGAGGCGTTTGATTGGCTAAGAGCGGACCAGGCAAGACGGGTCGTCTTTTCACTTTTAGCCGCGCAATATTTGGCCAAGCAGAGCAATCCAATAGGCCTAGTTTGCATCAGTTTGACATGGTACAGCATATGACACCAAATGACAGAGTTGTCATGTGGAGTGATGGCCTAGAGGTAACGCGTCCGCCTAGGAAGCGAGAGAATCTGAGCGCACTGGTTCGAATCACGGCTCAGCCGCCGATATTTTCTCCCCCTCCACTAGACATTGAGTGGTGGTCTGGACTCTGGTCATTCGGATGAGACGATAAACCGAGGTCCTGTATGCAGCATGCACTTAGCGCATGTAAAAGAACCCACGGCAACAGAAGGGTTGTTCCTGGCAAAATTCTGTAGAAAAAACACTTTGATATGAAAAACAAATAAAACTGCACGCAGGAAAATTTTTTTTTAAATGGGTGGCACTGTAGTATTGCGACGTGCTCTCCTTGGGGAGAGCAGCCCGAATTCCACACAGAGAAATCTGTTGTGATAAAAAGAAATACAAATACAAAATCCAGACCTGTAAGGTTCTGTCTGATGTCAGGAAGGTGACAGACCTTCACTGGTGGTCAAATGGCTGCAGCACTGGATTCATGCCAAGTTTCCCGAGTCAACCCCCTGTCACATCTGGTGGGGTAAGGGTGGAGATTTTTTTTCTGATCTCCCAGGTGTAGACCTTGTGCCCGAACCCCTTTCGTGTGTATATGCACACAGAAGATAAATACTCATGCTGGAGACCCTGTTATCCATGTCAACATTTGGTGGGTTGTGGAAACAAGAACTTACCCAGTATGCACACCGAAAACGGACAGGATAAACAAACAACAAAAAAAACATTAAAAAATGTTACATGTCTGTGTGTGTGTGTGAGTGTGTGCATGACTGAAACCGGATTGAATGACTCAGGAAACGAATGATGCGCGCCCAGTGGCAGCCGTCAGTCAGCTCTACCCAGGTAGGCAGCCTGTCACGCAAATGGCTCTCTGTTCGTAAAGCCCTTAGAGCTTGGTCTCTGATCAATGAAAGACATACTATAAGTTACATAAGTATCCATATCATAATTATCATCATCATGCTTGTCAGCAGCAATCCAGAAGCTTCAAGGGACGCCGGACTTGGTCTTTAGGGCCTGAACAGACCACAGTAACAAGCTGTGGGGGTATTGTCAGTTGTTTTTTGTTGTTACCACCACCTCTTTTTGTCTAAAGTTCTTTGTGATGGTTCTTCTGTCTTTGGAATTGTAGAAGAAATGGGTTGGGAATTTGATCTGTCTTGTTTTTGTCTTACCCATTGTTACTGTTTTTTTCTTTTCTTTCTTTCTTCCTTTCTTTTTTCCCACACCCCCAGTTGTGCTTTACATACATAAACATACACAGAGAGACATGGAGTCAGCATTGGTAACATGTATGGACACACACAAATACAGTTTACACACACACAGACCCACACACACACAGACACAGACACACACACACAAAGATAGCACTCCCTCAAAAAGCCAGGTCAGAATTTATCATAGTTTGTATTTATTGTCAGTCTGACTGCACCAGCTTCTCTGAAGGGAGTTGGGAGGGTTGGGGGTGGGTGTGGGGGGAGGGACGGGGGGGAGGAGAGAGGGAGAAGTTAAAAGATGGATGGGGGCGGGGGGCGGGGGTGCTGGAAAACCTGTCGCCAGCAGCTGACCGGACGTTAAAACATGAAAAAAAAAGAAAAAAAAAAAGGGGGTAATCGTCAACATGTCATCAGAAGACCAATGACAAGTCACATTCCTTCACCATCACCATCATCTCTCTCTCTCTCCCCACCCCCACCACCCCCTCCTTCCCTCTCAAACTCCCCCTCCCCAGCCCCCTCCCACTACACCATATCCACCTGGCTAACAAATTCATCAATATCAATGACAATGCTGTACAATCGATTTCCGATTTCTTTCTTTTTTTTTTCTTCTTTTTTTTTCAAAAAACAACATTACATACACAAACGCACACACACGCACACACACACATACTTGTATGCAGTACATGGGCATATGTACATGTTATTGATTATTACTGACCACACTCAAAGCATTCACACTCAGTACATAGTAGTACACATCCTGACAAGTATCAACAGCACTGCTCGCGTATACAGTCATCATCACGATCTGAAGTACCACACATACATTCGTACACACGTACACTTTCTTCTTGCCATCTTCAGTCAACAAATCGGTTCTCTTCTTCCCCCCCCCCCCCCCCACCCCCCCCCCACCCCCAATGCACCCTGATATAATTGATGTATTTGAAATTTAGTCAAACTCTGCTTGCCAAGTATTTGTGCAGGTACATACTTACAACACAAGCCTACCATGTTTTGTGTGAAGATACCTACACTCTTATAAAATGGAATCTGTAAAGAGCAAGTTCTCATTATGTCAGTATTTTTCTTCAATGATTAAAAAAAACCCAAAAAAACCCCAACTTTTTTTTCATTTTCCTGTTGTCCACTTTTTGACTACGCAGTAGAACGGTCTGACATGCAGGTGCACATTGTATTGCAAAATTCATGGTGTACTGTGAAATAAATAAATAAATAGATAAAAGTATTGATCATTCTAGTCAGAATCCTTATAACACATGTGGCTACCATTCCAGAATACCTGTATTTGTTTGTTACAGGGGGGGAAAGTGTATTAAAAAAAAAAAAAAGAAAAAAAAAAGGCAGACAGTTCCATGTGTTGTAGCCATGGGTTGCTGAACTGAGGGATAAAAAAAAAAAAATGGACAGATCTTTGTTTTTTTCACATGTGGACAAACCTGAACAGCTAGCTGAAGAAAGGTTTTAACTCGGAACGGTGTGTGCTCAGATCCACAAAGGGCTACGTAAGAGCTGAAGTTAGAAGAAAGCATGCTCATCAGCAAAAAATAGCTGTCACAAGTGAATGTGTCTGACTAGTAAAGAAAATGGAAAATAAACCTAACCACAACAACAAACAAAAACAACAAGACAATGGTGCTAACTACCTTCAGGAGAAAAAAAAAAATGTATAATATCAACAATGGTTGCTATGTTTACAACAGGGACAGAAAAATCCACCCCTTATTTAAAAAAGAACAAACATAGTTGTGTGTTCCTAAAATTCTTTAATCTTTTTTTTTTTTTTTTTTAATTCAGTTTGTTCCTGATTTTTTTACATCGCATTCTTGTTCGTAGTATTGTGGGGTGAACATAAATGCTGGGGGAAAAAAAGAAAGAAAGAAAAAGCCAACCAGACAACAGGCAGTTTTACTCATTTGTGTTCGATCAGTTACACTAAAGATAGATTTTGAAGAGAAAAAAGTTTTTAAAAAAAGTATTAAAAAAAAAAAAAATAATAAAATAAAAAAGAAAGAAAAGAAAACCAACTTTACAGTGATCATGATGTGGGCTGAGTTGCTTGCATGAGTGATATGTTAGCTGCAGCGCCAAGTTTGCTTATAGCGTTAAGACTGTTCTGAAGTCTACGGAACTGGTGTAGATGTTGGGAGGGAAGTTCACAATGCTTAGCAAACAAACAGAATATTGCTCAGATCACTCGTACAAATAGGCTGTGAAGACAAACCCAAAGGAATTCTACCTTCTCCTCTATTATGTTGTTGTTGCTTTTGGTGGTGGTGGTTGTTTCACAAAGTAACGTGTGTCATCTGCCTCACAGAAATTATTCATTTTATTTATTTTATTAAATTATTCATTTTATTTATTTATTTTATTTCTATTACTATTGGGTTGTGTTTTTTTTTTACTAGAGGCATTTGTGTGACTGGCATAGGTAATAGGGAAGAAGAAAAATAAAAAGATTAATAGATGAGACAACATACATACATACAGACTGTAAGAAGAAGAGAGACAAGAGTTTAAGATTTTTTTTTGGGGGGGGGGGGCGGGGGGGGGGGGGGGGGGGGAAACACACCAGAATTAGGGTTCAGACTCTGCCAGTAAATCTGAGACAAGCTGGCGCCTGCTCTTTCCACAGAGAACCATAATCATCCCTTCAGCTTTAAATTCTTTCATTTATAATAATCTTTTTTTCTTCTTCTTTCTTTTTTTTTTTAATCAAATTCTCCTCATCTTTTTTTCACAGAAGAGAACTTCACATCATCTGCATTCCTGAAATCCAGTCAGCGAATATGCACATTGCTGTCTTGGTTTCACTGACATTTTATTTCATTTACTAAGCCAGAGCATGGGAGGAACCATCATTCCAGAACACGTCCCTCTCGCTTATTGGATTGGTAAACATGAAATTTGGGAACTAGTTTCAATGGCTGTTTTTTTGTGTGTTTTGTTGTTGTTGTTGTCCTTCTGATAGCAATGTCTGTTTGTTTAAAAAAAAACCCAGAAAGAATAATGAGAAAACAACCCAAATTCCAATCACTCGTTAGATTTGTAAACGTGCGCTTTGGAACTATCATCCAGGTGCTTTTTCTTTTTTCTTTTTTTTCTTTTTTTATCCAGGTGCTTTTTCTTTTTTGTCTGGGGTTTGATTTTTTTTATTTTAATTTACGATATTCATGTTTGTTCATGTTATTGCATTTCTTTACTGCATTTTGTACGCCACACAGGAGTGGATATTATTCCTGGCACTGCATTTTATCACAATTATCTATGGCCATTGCTGTTATTAGTTTTTATCATCTCCAACTGCTAATTTTGAGTTCGTCTGATTGCTTTGTTAATGTTGACAACACCTAAACTAATTTTTTTTTTTAATAATTAAAAAAATATTTTAAAAAGGGAGAAAAATGAAAATCATGGGCCCCTTCCTCACCTCAAACCTTTATTTATTTATCTATCTGTTTTGCAATAGCTTGATGGATGCAAAGTTTAGCTGTTCCTTTGATGGAATCACTGCCCACATTCAACTGGAGAAACAAGTGACGAGTGTTTTGATTAATCAATGGGGGAGGTGAGTGGAGAGAAAGTGAGAGATGGAGAAACAAATTTCTTAAATGATGAAAAGCCGAGGAGACAACTGCTGTCCCGACTATCAGGGCTAGAATTTGATTATCGTGGAGAATGTCTTGCCCAAGTTACATTCCCACTCTCTCAGGTAAGAGGGTTTTAGGATAATCAGCATTGGGATGGTTCCCAAAGGACAACTAGCCCCCAAGGCTGCAGCATTAAGAGCCAGTGCAATGTTGCCCCCTAGTTTGAGAGTCCTAGTCCTTCACAAAACACTGCTGTAAATGACTTCCCATTGCAGTGGAGAAACCACTGATAACACACCCCTCATTCTACTGTTGGCCCAACTGTAAACTTATGTCAATCTGTGATATAAGCTGATGTACCATGTTTCAAAAACGTCGCTGAACAATGTTATTGATTCCCTCAGATGAAAACTTGAAAGGTGTTAGTGCAGGGTGTTCAGACGTGGTAGTGGAGGGGCCGGGAAAGAGTTGGGATTAAGATTATATATAATAAAACAACTGATGCAGTGATATGAGTTGTCTGAAAAGATTTGTACTCACTGTTATTAATACAAGATCCGGATTTTTAACACCAACGTGAAGTTGGTTCTACTCTATGGCTCAGAGACGTGGAGAGTGACAAAGACCAGCACCCACAAGCTTCAGACATTCACCAACAGATGTCTAAGAAACATCCTGAACATCAGATGGCCAGAGGTTGTCTCCAATGAAGAACTTTGGAACATGGCAAAACAGACCCCACTGGAGACGGAAATCAAGAAACGGAAATGGGGATGGATAGGCCACACACTACGCAAGCCTGCAACAAACATCACAAGACAGGCTCTTGATTGGAACCCACAGGGGAAAAGGAAAGTTGGCCGTCCGAAGCCGACCTGGCGGAGAAGCATTGAGGCAGAGACAAGGGCGGCCGGAATGACGTGGGCCGAACTGAAGAGGACCAGCCAGAGCCGGGTGCGTTGGAGGAGTGTTGTTGCGGCCCTATGTTCCCCACGGAATCAAGAGGAATAAGTCAAGTAAGTCAAGTTATTAATAGGCTGACTGGTAGGAGCAGCAACAACTGAAAAGTCACAGAAAAACTAAGCCCTGATGACAGGCAACATGCTGAACATAATAGTATGACAGTATAATTTTTTGTGTGTGTCTTTTGAAACAGAAAAAAGAAATGAAGCCTTTTTTTGTTGGTTTGTTTGTTTGTTTTGTCTTTGTTTTATTTTGTTCTGATTTGT
Source organism: Babylonia areolata (assembly GCF_041734735.1). Lineage (NCBI taxonomy): Eukaryota > Metazoa > Mollusca > Gastropoda > Neogastropoda > Buccinidae > Babylonia > Babylonia areolata. Next base: position 15,739,597 of record NC_134910.1, on the reverse strand, counting down.
TGGTGTAGTAGAAACTGCTAGGAATCTGTATGTTCTGATAATGACTAGGAGACGACATGGAAAGTGTAAACATACCATGGGGTAAAAAAAAAAAAAAGAGGGGGGAGGGGGGGGTATAACGATTCCACTATCACTAAACAGCTTCGGAGTGGAAACAAAAACCAAATGTTGAATTTTGTTTTTGATCCATGCTCTCTTATCTCTCTCTGTGTGTTTGTAACATGTTATACATAACACAAACACACTAAACACACTACACACTTTTTTCTGTCTTCACGGTCATCTTCACTGCAACACACACACACACACACACACACACCACTCACACACAAGCATACACACACAAACACAGAACTTGTATCGCATTCTCACCACAGTTTATATAACTAATGCAATCTTCCCAACCAGTCAACACTTCGGAGATGGAATAGAAAAAAAAACAAGAAAGAAATAAAATCTGTCAAATATATAGATATTAAAAAAAAAAAAAAAAAAAAAAAAGGACACTGAAAGAATGTTTGTTGTTGGTTGCTGTAGTTTGCTTTCTTTTGTTAATTTGTTGTTGCTTTTTTATGGGGGCAGGGGGGCGGAGGGAAGAGTGATAGGGAGGGGTGGAAAAATCATGGGAAAAAAAAAGCTCCACACAAAATGTTCTTGAATATATATATATATATATATATATATATATATATATATATATATATACTAAATAAAAGCACCACCTGATAAAAACAAAACAAAAAGACAATAAAAACAGTAAAAAAAAAATAAAAAAAAGGAAAAGAAAAAAAAAAAATCTCTGATGTGGTTGAATCCATGGTTTTGCATTTTAATAATAATTTTTCTTGTGTCCATGAGAATACTTCAAAAGAACACCCGTGTCTTGCTGAGGACTAAAAAGATCAGCTGACATTCTCTTCACAAACGATCGGTCATTCCATGGACTGTTCAATGGATAGTATGTTGATGGTGTGTGTGTGTGTGTGTGGTGTGTGTGTGTGTGTGTGTATGAGTGCATGCCTGTGTGCACATCTGTGTGTGTGCACAAGTGTGCATGAGCACACAACTGGCTCAACAAATGTGTATCTTGCTAGCACCTGAACTACCAACAACAAACTGAAAACGTCCACACTCAGTCACACTCGCATGCCCACACATACTGTCCTCACCAACACATACGTATGTAAAAGTTTATATATATATGTATATATATATAATATACACAATACATTCACGCAGATGTGCATCGTTATGAAACCGCCAGGCATGTCTCTGTGTAATTAAACGTGTGCTCATCATTTTGATTTCAAAAAGAATAATGACTTCTTAGCTTTCTGCCGCCATTCACAAGAAAAACAAAATCGTCCAGACAAATTTTTTTTCCATGCATTCTCTTTCTGTCTCTGGAGCAATGTCTCTCTCTCTCCCTCTCTCTCTTTCTCTCACATACGTGCATCCATGCACACACACACACACACACACAAAAGAGACATTCTATCCAGTCACTGTCACATGTATATCCATTTAGTAACAGGGTTTTAAAAAACAACATTTACATGACCGCACATGTGTACATGTCCAATAATTATTCCACCAACAATAGTATAACACACCAGTATAATAATCATAATCATAATAATAATACAGACAAGGACAGCAAAACCATGTCACCATTCTTCCTTTCCTCATTCCTTGCTCATCATCGGCCAGTTTCTTGGAAAGATCATTTTTTGCACCTCTCCATTATTTCATAAATTAATCAGAAAACCAATCATCGCATTTGTACAGGAGCTTCTTGTCATGTTGTTTGTGGGGGAGAGAGGGGGGCGGGGGGTAATGCTTAGAGTCTGGAAATGGTTAGTATGTACACTCTTTCTAACAGGACATAGGTTGTGTTTGAGTGTGTGTGTGCGCGTGCACATATTTTTTCGTATTTTCGTGTCACAGTGTGAATTTCGCTGGTTTTCCTGAACAAACGTGGCCAAGTCGGAACAGCAGGTGCATCTGAGCTGCTGTTCCTTCAAACAAACCTTCTATGTTTCCACTGACTTACCGCCAAGTTTCCTTGACCTTGCATGGAAAGAAAAATTCAATAATTCTGTGCAAACTGAACCATCTTGAATTTAACACTGACTGATCTCTTGAAATTATATTATTGACTTCCCACTGCATAATGCAAAATTGTGTGTGTGTTTTTGGGGGGTGTTTTTGTTGTTGTTTTTTTTAAAAATTTTTTTTATTGAATGGCAACATAGACAGAGCATAAGAATGACACTGTTTCTGTGGTGGTGTTAATCCCAACCAGGAACCCTCATGAAAGGTATTGTACTTTGGGTGATGGTTTATGCCCCTTGAATGAATCATCCCTTTCCAGTATGAACAAAAATGACTATTAGTGAGTGAGTGGGTTTTCAGAGTTTCAGAATTTGTTGCTTGTATTTTTGATTGTGCACTGTTTATGATTGTGTGTTATGACTTGTGTGCATGCGCGCGTGTGTGCTTGTGTGTGTGTGGGTGGGGGGGGGAGGGGTTCGGAATAATCTTTAATAATGTTTGGTATATTGTGTTCAATTTTCTTTCCTTTTTGATGTTCATGTGTGTGTTCTATTTGTAAATGCCTAGGGCTTATTTTCAAGATTAATAATAATGATATATATGTCGTGCACTGTTATGTACATATACACTATATGCACAGATCTATCAGATGATCCAATAAGGATGAGAAACGTAAAATCATCTATTATTTTTCTGACCCCAGATACTTTATTTTTTTTAATACATATCTAATGTCACTAAGTGTCTGTGTTTGTGAGGGCTGTTCCACGCTTAAAAGATCACTTAGGCCTAAAACGTGTACTTGAGCAATATGATCACACACACATGGTATACATGCATACACCCATGCAACACACAAAAACACAAATATCATCATAACCAACCTATTGAAATAAAAAATATCAACTCAGTCGGTGCAGAGTTCATGACCATCTATCATTTACTTTTATAACCATAATAATATTACTGATAATAATAATAATAATAATAATGATAATAATAAAAACAACAGTAACAAATTAACAATTATGATAATATGTGTGAATACTCCATGGCAAACTAGCCCATCGTTCATCGCACCACAAGGCATCAATTTTCATTTTTCTTTAAAAATCAATTTATATATTTAAAAAAACAAACAAACAAACAAAAAACCCAATAATAATAATAATAAATTTTTGTTTAAAAAGTAACCCTTAAACACATCAAAACGAGGCCGACATCCTGAGGTCACGTGATTTCTTGAATAATAATCAGTTTTTTCGTCCGAACCAACCACTCCAACACACACGTCGCACGTTTGTTTTCGTTTTTCGTTCCGTAACAACAAAAGCAATGTACACTGGCCTTGACTGTCGCCATTTTGTTTTGAAATACACAGCACAGTTCCGCAGCAAATGCACTGCTGAAGAACAAGAGGTAGATATTATGTTGTTGTTGTTTTGTTTATTTTTTCATTCAAGGCACTTAGCATTAAAATCCACGGTTAATAAGGGGGTGGGGTTTGGGGGGGCAAAAAAAAAAAAAAAAGAAAAAAAAAGAAACAGAAATGAAAAAAAAAGCCTAATTCAGCATGCTCTGCTTCATTCCATGGGGAAAAAAAGTACTAAATAATTTCAGAATTGTTCAGCTTGATTTCTTGATCTATAATTAAAGAAAAAAAAACATTTTGGGTGTGTGTGGGGGGGAAGGGAGGTGTTGGGGGGGGGGGGGGGAGTATCACAAATGTTTACTGAACTCACAGAGGTTCTATTGCTAAATAGAAAATAAAATAATAATCAATTATTATTAAAAATAATAATTATTATGTGTACCATTAAAAAATTTTTTTTTAAACAAAAAAACCCCCTACTAACTCTTTCTTGTAAACCACAAAGCAATAACGTTTCGATTGACTTTTCAACTCCAGGGGCTAATCAGATGCAAAATAGGTTATTGTTTACCCATGATGGCTCAAATCAACAACCATGTTCTGCAAGAAGTGATTCACATCACACACAAATAATAATCACTAACTAACCAGCAAAATAAATTAGTAATATCAAAATAAGTTGACAAACTACAAGGAATTTGAACAATGAAAGTAATACTGGAAAAATCCATTTTGATTCACATTCAGCTCTTAAAACTTAATTTCAAAGTGTCAAGATGTTTTCGAATGAACATAGTAATATCAGACCCAAAACAAAACAAACCAAAAAACAACAAAATAAAGCCCCAGACAAACAAACCAAATCCTTTGGACAAAAAACAATCCAAAATGACAACAATCTGGAAAAGAGGAAGGAAAAACATCTATGAATACGACCTCCAGCTAAATGTGCATATTTTTTAAATGAAAAAAAAACAAACAAAATAAATAACAGACTAAATAAACAAATAAATAATACAATAACAAATAAATGAATGAATAAGAAATATAAATGCAAATATAGAAAAGAAAAGAAATATATATATGTCCCACTCTTGACAAAAAAAAACTAACCAAAAAAATACAGTTTTACTCTGTTTCACCCCCCACCCCCACCCCCATCCCTAACCCTAGTAATGGGCTAGAAATAAATACTACAAGTTTACATGGCAAAATGTCTCCAAACGTCCTGGAAACTAGCGGCGGAGCGGGGAGGGGGCAGGGGCTCAGGGGGGACAACTTTCAATATCACTATGGCAATCAACACAGTATTTTGGTTTTGTTTTCAATCAAAAAAAAATCATATCCACCTTTTTGAAAAGAAAAAAAAAAGAAAAACTGCCGCTTCATCATAAACCAATGCCCTTGACAGCTGAACAAAACACTCACAATCATGCTTTTAAAAAAAATGGGTTTTTTTTTTTTAATCTAAATAACAAATCCATTTAAAAGAGAGAAAAAAAAAAAGATGTATGGTTGTGATCATATTCAAAAGACTTCATCGTTAATGGTAAATATAATAACATAATCAATTTGATGATGACGACGACTTTGACCCAAAACAAGAGCTGACCCTCTGACCTCCTTCCAGAAGTCAGGTCAAGGTCTGTGGTTGACAAACAAGAGTGGTTCAAAAGGGGTAGACCTGCATAGCAGCCTTCAACAACAAAAGACACCCTCTCGCTCTCGAAGCATAAGGAGAGACAAGTGAGAGTGAGGTTACTACATTTCTGTAGTTTGTATGCTTGGGGTGGAGGGCGTGTGTGTGTGTGTGTGTGTGTGTGTGTGAGTGAGTGAAAAACAGGCCTCACGCACTGACCTAATCCCACAGTTGACATGTTTTTACCAGTGCCATCTGACTTCATCCTGTCACTATCGGCAACTTCTTTTCTTTTTCTTTTTTTTTTTTTTAACGATATTTCTCACTTGATGCTGTCATTGTCTACAACTTTTACAAATATTACTTACTTCATCCTGTCACCGTCGACAACTTTTTACCGATATTACTGACTTGATCCTGTAACAGTTGACAACTTTTTACCGATATGAATGACTCGATCCTGTAATTGCTGACAACTTTTTGCCGATATTACTTCATCCTGTAACTGCTGACAACTTTTTTTTTACCGATATTACGAACTCGATCCTGTAACTGTCAACAACTTTTTACCATAATTTATTACTTCATCCTGTCACTTGACAACTTTTTACTGCTGATCACTAGACTTAATCCTTTTTTTTTTTTTTTTTTTATCGATTTTACTGGCATGAGAGGGTTCAGTAGGCTGTGCAAAAACACAGGCGTGTTCTTAGTTTGGTAACTGCGTAGCGTCTTAACATTTAAAAATACATAAAAATAAAAAAAGAAGAAAGTCTTTGCAAAAAAACAACAACAACAACTCATCAAACTGCTTCCCTGAATTATTCCCATAAATATCTAAATGCTTTATATTTCAGATAATTCACTGGTTCAGGACCAAACAAAAATGAAAGAAAAAAAGATACCTTGTCTGAGGATATACCACTTACAACAGTGGAAGCAAGGAATCAGTTAACTAACATGAATTTTCAAAAGACTTAACAAAAGCTATGATCATAGAAATTCATAATACTCTTTCCATGGCTGTCTAAGTTTCGGCTGAGACTGAATTCCTAGAGCAGGACCACGTAATTATAACAAAAATAAAAACAAATAAATAGACAAAAAAACAAAACAAAAAAACCCAACTAAATTAAAAAGAAAAAAAGCTGTCCCGAGGAGCCAGACAACAGCTGCCCAAAACTTTTACTTTACGTTTTTTTGGTTTCAGACACTAAGTACCAGTAGTAGTCAATGCATTGATGTTAACATGAACAACAGAAGATAAAAGTGAAAACAGAACAAAACAAAAAAACAAAACAAAAAAAACAAAACAAAAAAAGAAAACAAAAAATCATCACAACACAACCCTCATGTAGCAGGAAATAGGTCTTGTTGAGTACGCACATATATAAATGTATGTATGTATGCCAACCATCTGTCTTTCCGTTTCCCCCTCCCCCACCCCCCCGACTCCCTACAGGACTTTGGGAGAACTCTGCTAATGTAGCAGCAAGAAATGACCACAAAGTTCAAAGTCTGCAAGGACTCTTCTTCGTCCCCATCCCCACCAATCCCCCTTCCGGAAGTTCCCCAAAATGCAGTTTTGGACAGTTCCTGCTTCCTTCTGTTGCCAAGGACGTTTCCCCAGGGGGAGGGGTGGAGTGGGGGGGGTGGGGTGGAGGGGGAAACACACTGCCACCACCAGTTGTCAGCTTGGAACTCCGTGAGTGAGGATGGAAGGAAGGAAGAAAGGAAGGAAGGAAATCACCACCTGATTTTTTGTTGTAAGCCTGGGAAGAAGGAAAGATTTACTTTCCGAATGTATTCCTGCAGCAAGGTAAAAGGTAGCAAGGGAGGCCTAGAGGAGGGAGAGGATCCACCTTGCCCCTCCCACCCCCCACCCACATCCCCTTTAAAGTCTGTTTTGGTGTGTGTGTGTGTATCTATGTGAGTGTGTTGCTTCAGAGACCCACCCACCCATCAACACTTTGACACCCACCCAACACCCCCAACCCACCCCCCCTTTTTTTCTCCCTTCATCAGCTCCTCCACTCCTTGAGGAGGATCTCCAGCCAGCAGGGGCAGGAGGTGACAAACTGTCTGGAGTAGCAGGGGCCCCAGCCCTTGGCGAAGCTGACCCGCACCGACCAGGGGTCGTAGGGTCCGTCCGACAGCTCGGGGTCCCGCAGCCTCTGCAGGGCCCGCAGGCGCTGGTAGTCAAAGAGGCGCAGCGAGTACCCGGGCAGCACCTTCCACACCACCAGCGAGCGGCAGTTGGGCTCCTCCAGGGTGGGCGAGTTGACGAAGAGCGGGAACTGCGAGCGGTTGTAGAGCCAGACGGACCGGCCCTCCCGGCTGAGGATGAGCCCCAGGCCGATCTTCTCCCGCGTCTTGCGCACCGGCTCCAGGGGGGTGGGGGCCTGGGCCTGCTGGAGGAGCTCCAGGCACATCCCGCTGCCGTGCGGGAGGCGCTGGAAGATGCTCAGCGAGGGCTCGCGCAGCACGTACAGCCGACCCACGCGCTCCCGCATCTCCCAGTAGGCGATGCTGCACCAGTGCTGGTGCTGCTGGGGGTGTGGGTGTGGGTGGGTGGAGGGAGGAGAGTGTGGAGGTGGTGGGGAGTGTGTGGTGGTGGGGTGTAGTAGTAGGTGTGGTGGTGGTGATGGAGCATCGTCACCTCCTCCTCCTCCTCTCCCTACCACTCTTCCTCCTCCTCTGTTGTCTATCAGTGTGGTCTCCCCTCCTCCTCCATCTCCTCCTCCACCGTCATCCTCATCTTGGGCAGGACTGTTGGGCAAATACTGGCTGGACACGTCCCCTGCAAGATCCATCACATCGACGTATTGTCAATTTCTGGGACAACTGTGATAATCATGGTAGTAGTAGTTAGTAGTAGTGACAGTAGTAGTAGTAGTAGTAATGTTAGCAGTAGTCACAGTAATACAGTAGTAGTAGTAGTAGTAGTATTTATATAGCACCTAATCTTTGATAAGAAGAAGAGGAATAACAATAATGATAATATCTACCATAAGAATAACAACAATAACAACAATAATATTCTTCTATCATTATTATCATTATCATCATTACCATTATCATGAGAGGATTTCAAATTATCGTGCCAACCAGCTAGAAAATCTTGGCACTTTCACACCAGTCATTCACATGCATGCACATCTGGAATTCAGAGAGAGATGAACGACAGAACTTTACACTGTGTATGTGCATGGACTACCAGAGAAACTGTAGACAGGAAAGAGGAATGGGGAGAGGGGGAGGGGGAGAGGGGGAGGGGGGGGGGAGCTATTTCATCACTATAACTAGTGCACAGGTTATACAGGTATACATACAACCAGAATACAATCATCACCAATAATAATAATCGTTAAAATGCATTTGTGGGCCCACACACGCGCACACCTACACACACACAGAGAAACACAGAGCCTCCTCCCTCATATCACAGCATGATGTGTGTGTGTGTGTGTGTGTGTGTGTATAACTTTCATCTTATCCACAGCTTGTCATGCCAGATTTCCCACCACCACCACCACCCACCCCACCCCAACAAAAATCCAAAACGCTTTTGAATCCCTGACAACAAACAATGAAAAAGAAAGATGAAGACTGCCTGACAAACATGCTTTCATGACACACAACATCGCTGAAAACACCACCACCAAAACAAACAATAATGATAAACAAACAAAACATGACATTTTTTTTTTTTTAGAAAAACGTTTTCCACCAAGTATCAAATAAATAAAGCTTTATTTGTTGTTTGTTTAGTATTTACTTTTCCTCTCTCTTGACCCTCACAGCACACCATACACCACCACCCTCACTGTCCTAGCCTACCAACTACCTCCCTCCCCTCCCTCCCATTAAAACACACACACACACACACACACACAAAAAAACCCAACAAGAAACCCTCAGATGTGTGTGTGTGTGTGTGTGTGTGTGTGTGTGTGTGTGTGTGTGTGTGTGTGTGTGTGTGTATGTGTGTGTGTGTGTGTGTGTGTGTGTGTGTGAAGAATGCTGCGCTACGTAGTAGTGGTGGCAAAAGTATAAAGTGTGTGTGGTATGGACGGACGGCCCGGCTACCAGGCTGGCCCCCTAAAACCTGTACAGGGCCCCACGGTAAGAGCGACTTGACTGGCGACAGCGTTATCTGCAGACGGGCATCTCGCGGAGCCCCGGCCCCCCCTTGCCACTGATGAATGGCGACACACGCTGGGGCCCTGTCAGGGAGTCCGCATTCCTCAACAACGGACGGCAGGCCTGTGGTACTGGCTTCTCTCTCTCTCTCTCTCTCTCTCTCTCTCTCCTTCGCCTCTTCCCCAGTCAGTCTCTCTCGCTTTTGCGGTTATACTACTAGGTTTCGGTCCCCCCCCCCTTTCCCCCGAACAAGACCAGGTTCAGCACACACACACACACACACCACACACACAGAGGAGGTATAAGAGAGAGAATGTGAGAGGAGAGAGAAGAGGTATGAGAGTGACAGCAAAAGAGAGAGAAAGAGAGAGAGAGAGAGAGATAGAATGTGTGTGTGAGAGAGAGAGGATGTATGTGTGAAAGAGAGAATTAGAGAGAATGTGTGTGTGTGTGTGTGTGTGTGTGTGTGTGTGTGTGTGTGTGTGTGTGTGTGTGTGTGAAAGAGAGAGAGAGACGGAGGAGAGAAAATGAACTCCTCTCTCAAGCAATGTTTCGAGAACCAAAGACATCACAGAGGCACTGAGATAGCCGGAGAGGAGCTTAATTTTGTATGAATAGCATAAATTTTATTGTCATGAAACCTTAAGCTTTATAAGACACAAGTGCAATGGCAAATAAATGAATGGAAAAATACACAATTAAATAATCAGTTAACGCAATAAATCAAAACAGCATTAATAAACAAATTTTCCGAATCTTGTTTGTATATATTCATCATCTGTTAGCATCAACTGACTGGGAATATTTCCGGTCTTATTCGAGCACACACACACACACAGAGAGAGAGAGAGAGAGAGAGTTTTCAAAGGTTATACAAGAATCTTGTAATACAGGTAATGTTCCTAAGTCAGTTGATGCAGATGTAACCAAGGTTGGGGAAATTTGTATTCGAACGCTGCAGTCGTGTACCAACACTGACCACAACTATTTATTCATTTATTTATTTATTTATTTATTCATTTAGTGTGTGTGTGCCTCGTGTCAAATACAAATCCTCGAGACTTGGTGACAAAATGATTCTATAATACCGCAGAAATCATCATGTATAGACAGACCTATACCACCTACCTTCAATCTAGACAATAAAAGCGTTCGCGTGCGTGCACATGGCAATGCCCCCCCCCCCCCCCCCCCCCCCCTCCCCCCCTCCCAGCCTTTGCATTCCGAAGAATGTTTCAGGAAAGATTTTAATCCACATACCTCTTTTCTTCAAATTTCATTCTCTAAACTGTGTGTGTGTGTGTGTGTGTGTGTGTGTGTGTGCGCGTGCGCGCGCGTGTATGCGCGCTCGGCGCGCACATACACACACGCGCGCATATGTATCAGCGTATTAGTGTATGTGAGTGTTCTGCCTGTTCAGAAAACTGGAAAGATTATGTGCATACGTACCTCCATTCATAATTCTCTCTCTCTCTCTCTCTCTCTCTAACAGAAACATACACACCTTTCTCGATCTCTCATACATAAATACACACACACATAGTTATCTCATTCACACACACACACACACACACACACACACACATTTTCTCCACCAGAAACCAACAATGTACTTTAAAAAAAAAAAAATAATAAATAAAAAATAAAATTAAAAAAAACTTATAAAAATTTTTTTGAAAAAGACTAAAAAGGACAAAATTTGTAAACAAACAAAAAAACAAAAAAAATCTTTACCCTGCTTTCCCCCAAAACCACACATACACATACAAAAATAAAAAAAAATAAAAATAAAACAAAAAATAAAACCGACCCAGCCTCCTTCCTATATATCCCGCCCCAGCCAGCCCCCAGACAGGGCCCCAGGCGAGCAATGTGGGCCGGCTCCCACAAAGTATGCCGTAGAGCCGCCTAGTCTGCACCCCTCACAATAAACACACAGCCCTTCTCTCTGCTGGC